>NC_142517.1:133402500-133763333 GCF_057876585.1 Rhinolophus sinicus | reverse complement strand
TAATGAGCATCTTATTGTTAAGTCAGGCTGAACAACTAAGGGTTTTGTTCAGTTTTTTAAAGCACGGCATGTATTTTAAAATCAAGATTTTATATCATTTTTCAGTAGTCATGTACTGTAAAAGTGAATGGTAAAAAACTAATGTGCAGCAATAATATGAATACATAATAGATGCTATCCTATTTTATTTTTGACATCTTTCTTTGGCAGTTATTTGCCATATCTTGATAATGATGCAATAGAGTGAGCCCAGAAAAATTTCCATCTACATTTCATGTATTATTCATATTAATTTGAAAAGCCACTAGATTTCAAAGGGTTAGCTCTACAGAACAAAATTTTATGGTCACCTTTAAATTTTATTAACATAGCCAGGAGCTAAGGACTTTAGTTGTATTAAACACAACCTAAAGCAATTCAAACCATGTTTGATAAATGCCTTGTTTTCTCAGTAAAAGCCTTTTCTAAATCTCTTATGATATTTTAGAATGCCGACAAGGTTACTGTGACTGCCTGACTTCAAAATGGATAAAATGGTTCCAATGTCCTTTTACAATTTCCCTCCAAACACCCAAAGGAGGGATTAAATTCTTACCCAATAATAGTTTTGAGACCATATTATATAATAAATTACTATATTGGAACTATTTAACTAATTTTGGGAGAGACTATTTTGAGAAA
The DNA here is from genome assembly GCF_057876585.1 of Rhinolophus sinicus. NCBI lineage: Eukaryota > Metazoa > Chordata > Mammalia > Chiroptera > Rhinolophidae > Rhinolophus > Rhinolophus sinicus. Next base: position 133,762,652 of record NC_142517.1, on the reverse strand, counting down.
TGTACTGTGCAAAATCATGTTTGAAGGAAACTTCTTCAATTTAAATGGCATGTAAACATTGAATCAGTAATATTTCATTTCTGGGGTCCTATTTTCCAAAAACAGACAGTAGTTTAATGGGTTGGAGATTCACATATGTATTGTGCATGGGATAGCCATGGAATAAATACTTGCTCATTGATTAATGGTGACAGTTTGGAGTATGAGGTTTAGTTCATGGGCTGAAAACCTGGCACTAACACATCATTTAACACTATTGGTTACAGATGACAGAGCACTTTGCCAAAGAATAAGACTTACACCTTGTTTAAGAACAGTGTCTTGATGTGGTTTCAAACAATAGCTTTAATATTGTTTCTCCTGGTTTTTTTTCCTGCTTTCTTTGTACTGGCCCATTTCTGAAAAAGGCTCTACCTTCATGCTGCCAAGATATCAGAAATGATAGCCTTTCGCTTTTTCTGGATTTCATATAGCAGAAGTAACTCACAGGTCCCACAGCACATAAGGGATGGTATTACACAGGGGCATGAATAACAGAAGGCAGAGGCCTCTGGGAGCCCTTTAAGAAGCTAGATAGCCACTGAACCACAGTGGTCCAGAACAGGGTGAAGCAGAGCAGCCTCTGAGTTGATATATGTATCCAAAGAAGATGAGTGGTGTGTGCTGCTCAATGAAGTCTTCTTCTTTGCACTTAAGTGTTAAAAAGAGAAGAAGGAAGGGAGGGAGGGAGGGAGGGAGGGAGGGAGGGAGGGAGGGAGGGAGGGAGGGAGGGAGAGAGGTCTTTTTTTTAAATACAGGAACACATTTTTAAATTATTTAATTGTGTATTTATCAGACAACTCCAGTGATTGCTCATGGGTGGAATACTAGTGACTTTTCTTTTCATGTATATGTAGTTTCCAAGTGTTACATGATATGTATATCTTTTGGATACTTCTATTTTTAGAAAAAACAAACAACAACAAAAAAAGCCTGCACAAAACCATGAAAATGATACTTAAATTCCAATAAACGTTTACTCTGTGTCTCATAGTCTAGAGGTGCTAATTTATGAGTACTGCTGTTATTTTTTATAAACAGTTCAATTATTCATCGTTATCAGATGATTTGAGAGCACCATACCAGCTGTAGGTAAGAGGGTCCATTTCCCCACATAACTTCCTCTATATTGGGAATTCTCAATATTTTAATAAAATACTTTTTAAAAAATACTAAGGGATTTTAAAACCATACTACATTGGTGTTGAGAAATAACATTGGTGTCCAAAAGAAATGTCTTTGCTAGGGGTGAAATGGGGCAATAGGTTCAGTATGATACACCATAAGAACCTTGGCATAAGAACAAATGAGAGAGCTAATTTCACCTCCACATCTCAGAACTTTTAGGGTTCTTTGTTCGTTTTGATTTTTTTTCCCCAACAATGCTTAAAAACATTTCACTCAACAGTAGTCAATAGAAATAATACAGATGCAGAGGCTTCAGTTTAAATATAGAGCATCACTGAATATCAGAGGCTAAATTTTGGGAACATATACCTGGATAAAAATTCAGTAATGAAAAGGAACCTCTGGATCAGTGTAAATGCTGGGACCAGCACATTGTGATAACTAAGAGAACAAATACTGCTCAGGTGACTTCTATTTTCTTAGTTACTCGTATGCTGGCTGAGTAATAATTCTTTAGGAAGAAATAGTTAATAATCCTCACTTAGTTAATAATTATGATATAATTAGGCTTATTTATATGTATATGCAAGCTATATGCTATACTTCTTCATAGATTCAGCGTGTTTAAAGTTGCCTAAGTTCATACATGTAGTATATTGAAATTTATGGTAGTAGATTTTCCTCCTTATTCTCCCTTTTCCTCATAATTACAGGCAGTAAAGCAGAATATTAAGAGTGTTAACTCTGGACTCACAACGTAAGGTCTAAATTCTTGTTCCAATATTTACTATTTTTATGAATCTGGACAACTTACTTAACTCTCTCTGTTTTGGTTTACTCGTTTATAAATGCAGATAAAAGCAATACCTACCATCTTGATTACATTAAAGACAAAACAAGACAGTACTTACAAAACATACAGAATACTATTCAGTATCTACTGAATATGTAATAAAACCAAGGCTTATTTTAGAATATTATACTAAGGACATTTATTTTTCTCATTTAAAAATTATTAAACCCCTCAATGCTGGTGAAACTATTAGCATTTTAGAAATGAGCAAAGAGTGTTAGAGAGATCATGCAAATAACCTGAGATTGTACCACAGGAAAGTGGTTAGCCAAGACTTGAACTAATGTCATCTAAGTCAGTAGTAGCCTCTACACCAAACCATTGAGCTCTACCTGTCTAATATTAAAACCCTTATTCTTTTTACCCTATTATGTTGCATTTTATATTGCTACATTGTTTTTAGTTGTCCAAGTATTTCATTAATTGTCTTATTTAATTTTCAAGAGGTTTGATCAAGTACTATTTTTCTCATCTTCTTGTAAAGAAACTGATACTCAGTCAAATGGGTATTAGGATCTATTGGGACGATAGATGGAAGGGGGGTTAGGTGAAGGGTGGAAAAGATGAAGGGATTAAGAAATACAAATCAGAAGTTACAAAATAGTCAGTGGGTGGTAAAGTAAAGCATAAGGAATATAATCAATAATATGCTAATAACTGTGTAGTGCCAGGTGGGTACTAGCTAGTTAGGGGATCACCTCTTAAATTGTTTAAATGTCTAACCATTGTGTTGTACACCTGAAATTAATACAAAATAACATTAAATGTCAACTGTAATTGAACAGTTTAAAAAGAGGGGGGAAAAAAATGGCGGCGTGAGGTGAGCCTCTGTAAAGCTCCCCTGGAATCTACAAAGAATCGAACAACAAAAACTCCACAAAGGACTCCCTGCACAGCAGACAGGCAAGATGAAGAGGCCCACTACCGACTGAAATCACCTACAGGTGGGAGATTCGCTCGAGTAGAGGGAGGAGGAAAGGTAGAAGCGCGCGGAGACGGAGCCGTGCGGGCGCAGGACGCAGACCCAGCTCAGTGCTCCGAGCTCGCTGCTTCCCGGAACTACCGCAGCTGCGGGAGAGGGAAGAACTCGGACTGCTAGGGCTCCGCTTGTGGCCCACGGGGCTGAGGGGACAGCATATAACACGGCTGAACCCAACGCTCATGGCAGAGACCTCGGAGAAAAGACTGAGGGAAAAAGGCTGAAAACGGTGGTTTAAGCCCGCACTGCCGAGCAGAGAACGGAGCCTTAGGCACTGAGACTAGCCGCCCCCTCCCTCCCCTCCCAGAGCTCACCCCTCCCCCACCTGCCCGGTGCTAGAAGCGAAACAGTAGCAGTGTCAGATCAAAACAACAGAAAATTTGCTGTTTTGAGAACTGTGTACCGCAGACACAAATTCACAGCCCAACTAGTTCCGGCAAAGGGGAGAGATCTGTAGAAGCAGGACCGGCTGTGGTGGTGGTCGCCGCCATTGCTCTGGGCCACCTCTCACAACTCACCCCGCCCCTGACCCCACCTATCTGGGCGGATCCCTGCAGGAGTAAACAGAACTGCTGAAACATACGGGCTCTGAATCAGGAGCTGGAAGAGCTTTGGAACATCAAAAGCTCTTCGCACACCGCCCGGGACACTGCGCCCTGTGACCTAGACGAACTATAAATAGAGGAGAAGCCCGTCTCCCAGGGAATCCCCCCATTGTGTGAGAAGTTGGAATAGTGCAGAGAAAATAGCACTACCGTGTGGGAGAAGAAAAATAAGTTGCAGTTGGAGAAATAATAAAACATTCTACCAACAAGTACTGGCAAACAAAAGAAAGACTGCTTTCTATCAACCTGTTGCAGAAGTCACTCCTGTAGATGTCTAGGAAGAGAAATAGTAAACCAGTAATCGCCATGAATAACCAAGGCAAAAAGATAGCTCAGAAAGAAAGTGAAAAATCTCCAGAGAAGGCACTTAAAGATACAGAAATATGTGACTTAAATGACAGAGAATTCAAGATTGCAGTTCTGAAAAAACTCAACGAGATACAAGAAAACACAGATAGGCAGTTAAAGGAACTCAGAAACTCAATCAAAGAACAGTATGAGCATTTTACGAAAGAGATTGAAATCTTAAAAAAGAACCAAATAGAATTTCTGGAGATTAAGAACTCAATAGAAGAAATTAAGAATGAAATAACCAGCTTAGGTAGTAGAGTTGACCAGATGGAGGAAAGAATCAGTGACATCGAAGATAGAAACCTGGAAATGACACAGATAGAAGAAGAAAGAGACTTGAGACTTAAAAGAAATGAAAGAACTCTACAAGAACTTTCTGCCTCCATCAGAAAGAGCAATATAAGAATAATGGGCATACCAGAAGGAGAAGAAAGAGAGAAGGGAACAGAGAATATATTCAAACAAATTGTCGATGAGAACTTCCCAAATTTGTGGACAGAACTGGACCCTCGAATCCAAGAAGCAAATAGAACACCTAGTTACCTCAATCCAAACAGGCCTTCTCCAAGGCACATTGTACTGAAGCTGTCTAAAATCAACGACAAAGACAGAATCCTCAAGGGAGCCAGGGAAAAGAAGACGGTAACTTACAAAGGAAAGCCCATTAGATTATCATCAGATTTTTCAGCAGAAACTCTACAAGCCAGGAGGGAGTGGAACCAAATATTCAAACTATTGAAAGAGAGAAATCATGAGCCAAGAATAATATATCCAGCAAAGATATCCTTTAGATGTGAAGGAGGAATAAAGACCTTTCCAGACATACAGAAGCTGAGGGAATTTTCTAATACACGACCTGCACTACAAGAAATACTAAAGAAGGCTATTCGACCACCATCAACAGGGACAATTTGTGGCAACCAAAACTCAAAAAGGGGGAGAGTAAAGGCCTGAACCGGAATATGGGAATGGAGAAAGTAAGCGTGCTGAAGAAAATGGAATACTTTAAATATCAAACTTTCTTTTACATAAACTTAAGGGTAACCACTCAAAATAAATCCAGAATTGAAATATATACTGAAATAAAAGAAGAAACAGAGGGAAACATCATAGAATACCACCACACAGAAATAATAGACAACAACAAAAAGGCAAAGAAACAATGGAGAAACAGCCTTACCAGAAAACTAAAGATAGAATGACAGGAAATCCTCACATATCAATAATCACCCTAAATGTAAATGGACTGAACTCACCAATAAAAAGGCACAGAGTAGCAGATTGGATCAAAAAACTAAACCCAACCATATGCTGTCTACAAGAGACACATCTCAGCTACAAGGACAAGCATAGACTCAAAGTGAAAGGGTGGAAATTGACACTCCAAGCAAATGGTACCCAGAGAAAATCAGGTGTAGCCATAATGATATCAGATGAAACAGACTTCAAGGTGAAAAAGATAACAAGAGATAAAGATGGACATTTCATAATGGTGAAGGGGCCTGTACAACAAGAAGACATAACAGTCATCAATATTTATGCCCCCAATCAGGGAGCACCGAAATACACCAAGCAACTACTAACAGAACTAAAGGGAGAAATTGACCAAAACACAATTATACTAGGGGACTTAAATACATCATTGACAGCTATGGATAGATCATCCAAACAGAAAATAAATAACGAAATAGTAGCCCTAAATGACACATTAGATGAAATGGACATAATTGACATTTATAGAGCACTTCATCCTAAAATATCAGACTATACATTCTTTTCTAGTGTACATGGAACATTCTCAAGGATAGACCATATATTGGGACATAAAATCAGTCTCAACAAATTTAAGAAGATTGAAATCATACCATGCATATTCTCTGATCACAAGGCTTTGAAATTGGATATCAACTGTAAAAAGAAAGCGGGAAAAAACACAAATACATGGAGATTAAACAACATACTTTTAAAGAAGGACTGGGTCAAAGAAGAAATTAGAGAAGAGATCAAAAGATACATAGAAACAAATGACAATGAAAATACATCCTACCAAAATTTTTGGGATGCAGCGAAAGCAGTTTTAAGAGGGAAATTTATCTCATTACAGGCCTATCTCAAGAAACAAGAAAACTCTCAAATAAATAACCTCATGTTACACCTTAAAGAACTAGAAAAAGAAGAACAAGTAAAACCCAAGGTCAGCAGAAGAAAGGAAATAATAAAAATTAGAGCAGAACTAAATGAAATAGAGAACAAAAAGACAATAGAAAAAATTAATGTGACAAAGAGCTGGTTCTTTGAAAAGATTAACAAAATTGACAAACCCTTGGCTAGACTTACTAAGATAAAAAGAGAGAAGACACTGATTAACAAAATCAGAAACGTAAAAGGGGAAGTTATCACGGACACCACAGAAATACAAAGGATCATCCAAGAATACTATGAAGGACTATATGCCACCAAATTCAACAACCTAGAAGAAATGGACAAGTTCTTAGAAACATATAGCCTTCCAAGGCTGAACCATGAAGAACTGGAAAATCTAAACAGACCGATCACCAGTAACGAAATTGAATCAGTCATCCAAAACCTTCCCAAAAGCAAAAGTCTGGGACCAGATGGCTTCACTAGTGAATTCTACCAAACCTTCAAAGAGGATCTAATACCAATTCTGCACAAACTCTTCCAAAAAATTGAAGAAGAGACAGTACTCCCTAACTCATTTTATGAGGCCAACATTACCCTGATACCAAAACCTGGTAAGGACAGCACAAAAAAAGAAAACTACAGACCAATATCTCTAATGAATACCGATGCAAAAATCCTAAATAAAATTCTAGCAAATCGAATACAACAATGCATTAAAAAGATTATTCATCACGACCAAGTGGGGTTCATCCCCGGGGCACAAGGATGGTTCAACATACGAAAATCCATCAATGTGATACATCACATAAACAAAATAAAGGACAAAAATCATATGATTATATCAATTGATGCAGAAAAAGCATTTGACAAGATACAACATCCATTTATGATTAAAACACTTAATAAAATGGGTATAGAAGGAAAATACCTTAACATAATAAAGGCCATATATGACAAGCCCTCTGCTAATCTCATAATTAATGGAGAAAAACTGAAGCCCTTTGCTCTACGTTCAGGAACACGACAGGGCTGTCCCCTATCACCTCTGCTTTTCAACATAGTGTTGGAAGTCCTTGCCAGAGCAATCAGGCAAGAGAAAGAAATAAAAGGCATCCAAATTGGGAATGAAGAAGTTAAATTATCACTCTTTGCAGATGACATGATGCTATATATAGAAAACCCTAAAGACTCCACCAAAAAGCTATTAGAAACAATCAACGGATACAGTAAAGTTGCTGGCTACAAAATCAATGCACAAAAGTCCATTGCCTTCCTATATACTAACAATGAAATCTCAGAAAAAGAAATACAAAAAACAATTCCTTTTGCAATTGCAGCAAAAAGAATAAAATACCTAGGAATAAACTTAACCAAGGATGTGAAAGACCTATATGCTGAAAACTATAAGACATTTTTGAAAGAAATTGAAGAAGACACAAAGAAATGGAAAGACATTCCGTGCTCATGGATTGGAAGAATCAACATAGTTAAAATGGCCATATTACCCAAAGCAATATACAGATTCAATGCAATCCCCATCAAAATCCCAATGGTATATTTTAAAGAAATAGAACAAAAAATCATCAGATTTGTTTGGAACCACAAAAGACCCCGAATAGCCAAAGCAATCTTAAGAAAAAAGAACTATAATGGAGGTATCACACTTCCTGACTTTGGCCTGTACTACAGGGCCACAATAATCAAAACAGCATGGTACTGGTAGAAAAACAGACACATAGACCAATGGAATAGAATTGAGAACCCAGAAATAAAACCACATAAATATGGACAGATAATTTTTGACAAAGAAGCTAAAAACATACAATGGAGCAAAGACAGCCTCTTCAATAAATGGTGCTGGGAGAATTGGATAGCCACGTGCAAAAGAATGAAACTGGACTGCTATTTGTCACCATGTACCAAAGTTAATTCAAAATGGATCAAAGACTTAAGCATAAGACCTGACACAATAAACTGCATAGAAGAAAACATAGGTACTAAACTTATGGACCTTGGGTTCAAAGAGCATTTTATGAACTTGACTCCAAAGGCAATGGAAGTAAAAGCTAAAATAAACGAATGGGACTATATGAAACTTAAAAGCTTCTGCACAGCGAAAGAAACCATTGACAAAATAAAGAGGCCACCAACTGAATGGGAGAAGATTTTTGCAAACAGTGCCTCCGATAAGGGGCTAGTATCCAGAATATACAAGGAACTCATGCAACTCAACAACAAAAAAACAAACAACCCAATTGAAAAATGGGCAGAGGACTTGAAGAGACATTTCTCCAAAGAGGACATACAAATGGCAAATAAACATATGAAAAAATGCTCAACATCACTAATCATCAGAGAAATGCAAATCAAAACCACAATGAGATATCACCTCACCCCAGTCAGAATGGCTATCATCAACAAGACAAATAGAAACAAATGTTGGAGAGGCTATGGAGAAAAAGGAACCCTCATACACTGTTGGTGGGAATGCAGACTGGTGCAGCCGTTATGGAAGGCAGTGTGGAGGTTCCTCAAAGAATTACGAATAGAATTGCCGTATGACCCAGCAATCCCTCTCCTGGGTATCTACCCAAAAAATCTGAAAACATTTAGAGATAAAGACACGTGTGCGCCAATGTTCATTGCAGCTTTGTTTACGGTGGCCAAGACATGGAAACAACCAAAATGTCCTTCGATAGATGAATGGATAAAGAAGTTGTGGTACATATACACAATGGAATACTATTCGGCAGTGAGAAAAGATGATATAGGAACATTTGTGACAACATGGATGGATCTTGAGAGAGTAATGCTGAGCGAAACAAGTCAGACAGAAAAAGCAGAGAACCATGTGATTTCACTGATATGTGGTATATAAACAAAAAACAACAAAAGAACAAGACAAACAAATGAGAAACAGAAACTCATAGACAAGGACAATAGTTTATTGGTTGCCAGAGGGTAAGGGGGGTGGGGGGGGGAGGTGAGGGTAAGGGGGATCGAATATATGGTGATGGAAGAAGTGACTCTGGGTGGTGAACACACAATGGGATTTATAGATGATGTAATACAGAATTGTACACCTGAAATCTATGTAATTTTACTAACAATTGTCACCCCAATAAATTTAATTTAAAAAAAAAAAAAAAAGAAAAAAAGAGGGGGGAAAGAAAAATATTATATAGAGGAATGACATAATAAATTTGAATTTGAATTTTTTAAAAAAAGATTAAATTATTATATCAGTTAAAATGAACTTTTAACATGCAAAGAATTAAGAAGCAAATGTTCACTTATCTTAAAACATTAAGATCCAGATATGGATTTGGCAGCATGGATATTATTTGGCCTCATCCTTTGTTTCACATGTGTGCTAGAGTATATTCTCCTTAAAGAGATATACATTTTTGCTGTATTTTCTACACCATTTAGCATGCTGCCTTGTAAGTACACATTCAGTACATATTTCCTGTTTAGTCCTTTAGCCAGAACATTAATCTAAAGGTTTAAGTGATCAAAGAGACAACATTTTTAATACCCTAAATGGTGGCTAACACCATATTAGGCATATGATAGGTTCTCAATATATTTATTCTTGAACAACTACCCTTATTTGGATTTAATTTGACTTATTTCTTGAACAATTATCCCTATTTGGATTCAATAAGAATTTACTTAGTTATATCAGAAGATGAAAGGGCCCTAAAAACCTGTTTATATTAAGTAATCAAAGGAATCCAGTTGTGATGAAGCTCTACCACATCTCACTGGTCACATTGTTGGTGGTATAGGGGAAAGAATATGAGCACCTAATGATACAGAACTATAATTGGTTAATTTTAATTTGAAGTTAGCTTCCATGATGTCTCTGATATTCAGAAGGAGAAGAAAAAACTGTACAGCTGAGAAAGGCAGAGGCACCAGGTACGCTCTGAAAGATTAAAGGTACGGGGGCCGTCGTGCCTTCCTGTAACTTAGAGTCCATGTTAAAATCCATAACATATGGATTCCATTACTCTACACCATAATGTTGATGAGAGTCAATACTAATGAACCAAAATTTCTTAAAAATTATGACTTTAAAACCTGAAAATAATCATTAACTCAGTTCAGTACAGTTATTTTGGGAAAAGGGGTGGTGAAAAATAATTAGGCTATTTTTTGAGAGAATCTGGCCAAAGGAAAGCTGTGTTTTTCTAAAGCCATAGACACCTACACATGTTTAATACAGCAAGTGCTGAACCTAACAGCTTGTTAAAGCTTACATATTTCTGGGTCCATTAATGTAGTACATCCCAAATTATCTGTTGTGAAGAGTCTTTTTTATTTTTATTGTTTTGCTTGCATGTGTGTCTATATATGTTTCATTCTCAGTCCATGTTGTTCAACTATTCATGACTTATTTACAGTTTGTACTCATTATGTACTACCCAAATAAATCTACACTCAGTTTGAGACGAGTGTGAAGATCATACACTTGGATATCTAGCCAATGTCAAATTGTTATAAAAGTTTCTAAATGCTTTATCTCAATTTCTCTAATCATCCCATCATAGACCCACTAACTAACACGTAACCAAGAACTCACAGATCAGCGTTGGTTCATGGAGCAACTTTCAGAGGACCTCTAGGCCATAACCCAGACAGGAGAATCGTGAGACAAAAGATGAAACAGAGAAAGTCAGAAATGTTTGTAGGTAGATTATCATGAATGAAACAGTGAAAACACACTATGATAGAAAATCTTGTGGGTAAAGAAAAGTTTAACTTCAGTCTTTGGGTAAAAAGAAACCTCAATAAATTTATCAATGCAATAAAAAAAAGGTTAATATTCAGGATTTAAGCAATGAAAACTGTGTCATAAGAAAGTATATTAGTATACTCAAGTAGCCCATTTATTTATGCACAAAGATATTTTGGGGGTCCATTCTGTGAACAGCACTGTCCATTGCGAGGAGAGCTATAAAGAAGCATGGTACTCAGTGGTTCTCCTCAAGGGAATTAAAATGCAGATGGAAGATAGAAAATGTATAAATAAATGTTTAAATAATACAAGAGATAAACAGTAATAGTAAATAATTAAATGCATAAGAAATGACTGCATGCCATAAAACATTCAAGATTAGTCTGCTAGAGCAATGAGATATTTTCAGAAGAGATTGAAAGAGGGAGTATAATCAAAGAAACAGAAATGTGTGTAAAACGATTGGCAGATCATGGTGATAATCACAATTATCATTATTTATTGAAAACATTACATATTCTTATTAAAAATATTATATAGGTATTGTTCTAAATGCCTTAGAAACATGATTTTGTTTAGTATTATAATAATCCAGAGAAATAAATGTTATTAGTCACATTTTTAAATTGATGCTTAAAGAAGTTTAGTAACTTGTTCAAGACCATGCATCTAATAAATAGCATAGACAGGGGGTGGCTGAATGGCTCAGCTGGTTAGAGTGCGAGCTCTCAACAACTAGGCTGCCAGTTCAATTCCCGCTTGGGATGGTGGGCTGCGCCCCCTGCAACAAAGATTGAAAATGGTGACTGGACTTAGAGCTGAGATGCGCCCTCCACAACTAGATTGAAGGACAATGACTTGGAGCTGATGGGCCCTGGAGAAACACACTGTCACACTGTTCCCCAATATTCCCCAATCAAAAAACAAACAAACAAAAAAAAACAACATACTTTAAACATTTAAAAATATATATATAGCACAGACAGAAACTGAATGCAGGTCTGTTTGACTCCAGTTAAAACATCTCTGATAAACAACGGCTAACATAATATACCATTTAGAAAGGTTAACTTTAAGCTATTTACTATCATCTTGTTTGCCTTATAAAACATGGGGTACTATACAAATGTTAACCATTATTATCATTGTCATGAAAAATTTTCTATAGGAATCAAAATACATAGTCTTACTAAGGATAACAAAAATTGAGTTGATAATTTCAAAAGCATTTGTATTTTTGTATTTATGTGTGAATATGAGTATTTGTATATATAAATTAAAAACATAACAACACTCATAAAATCATGTTATAAAAATGAACTCAAACGAAAATGGAAATTCAAAGAACTTAATTACACTTTCCCTTTCTTTTGATTTTCTATTAGTTAAAATCTGAAAAATCACAATGTTCTATGTTACAATAAACATAATTCAAATATTTATCTCTCAGATAAAAAAAATGTCTGAGAGTAACCAGCTGAGTGGTACTGTGGCCCCATGCTTATTGCAGAATTATCAATAATCAAGATGAATTCATGGTCCAAGATAGCTACTAGAAATCCAGTATTCATGTATGAATTCCAAGAAGCACACAGGAGCTTAGTCAGCTTAATTTCAGCTGAATTCCAAGAAGCACACAGGAGCTTAGTCACCTTATATTCACTTTAATTTAATTTGATTGAGCTAGGAACACAGACTCACAAAGCTACAAGGAGATCGGAAATATGTTTGAGTTGAGCATATTGCTGTCCTGAATAAGATCAGGATAAGCAAGAAGAGGAAATTTGATATTGGTAAGCAATTAATTTTTTTTTTTGTTACAGACTTTGCCCATATTTTCTATTTCATGGAGAGAAGAACAACATTATAAAATATCCAGGCTTTCATGGACACTAGTGTATTTATAATATACACAGTTGTAAGATTTGAGCAGCAATTTTATTCTCATCTAAATTTTGGGTGTAATGCTAAGTGAGGAAGTCAAATTAACAAAAAAAATGGTATTCATAAGGATATGATATGCCCATTTAATTATGTTTACAGAAGAGTAAAAAGTAAGATTAGCACGAGTTTATAATTCACTGAATGATTCAAAATTTTCTGTATTGCCTTCCAACCCAGGAGAAAAATAAACAAGATAATCTGATGTACTGAATTGTGTACCTCCTTAAAAAAATACTAGAGTAGTAAGACTGCAACATTGTAGTTATAAGGAAAGGTTTTTGTCAAGAAGAGGAGATGAATTTATTTGTAAATTTAAGAAGATCAAATAAGAAGTATGTAATTTGCCAGTCAAAGGCATAGAGGAAACTAGCTGTTGTACATGTCATAGATGTCGATGTGATAGAAAAAAAGATTTGAAGCTTTGAAATAGTGTCTATGAGTTGTTAAAAAGCATTTTTGGATTTAAAAAAAAAAAATGGTTTGAAAGCCAGATAGTCCAAGAACTATGGTGAAGACTTTGTCTGAGCTGTCACAGACAAATACTAGAGAATAAACATCTATAGTATATAAATACAAACACACTAAAAGATCAAAACAGTTCCTAGGGAATACTTTCCACGGACAACAGGTTGTTTACATTGTTGTATATCAAAGGGAAAAATAAATTGTTGATCATGATAAAAAAGAACGCTTAGAGACAAAATGATCTAGAAAGAACTTGTCCTTTGAATCCTTTGCTTGTTATTCATTATTATTCTAATTAAATGTTGTGGCATGTAGAACCAGATTCCTTATTATCCACAAAAATCTAGAAAATCTATCTGTAATTTTCAAAAAAATTAGGGAACAGAGTAAAATAATACATCAAAAGGGGAACATTATTGAAGTAGTTCATCATGGAAAGGTTTGAGAAAGGATGTAAGAAAGTAGTTTAAAAACAGTAAGAGCAAATAACTGTCCTTTCTACTGAGTTTCCCCCAAAATAAAACCTAACAGGAAAATAAGCCTTAGCATGACTTTTCAGCATGACATCACCTGAACATAAGCCCTAATGCGTCTTTTGGAGAAAAAATTAATATAAGACCCGGTCTTATTTTCGGGGAAACACAGTAGGGAAAATTAGTGAGCACACTGAAAAGAAATTTTAAACTTTAAGATATGTCTGTATAATACGGTTAAAATAATGTTTATGAAAGATCGTCTCCTAATTATAATAAAAACAACAAAGATAAAATTACTCCTGACAAATAAAATACAAAAGAGAAACTGAGACTTTATACATGTGTATATATATATATATATATATATATATATATATATATATATATATATATATACAAGATTTATTTAAATATATTTTTAACTACCAATTTATAATTAAAGTTTATTGGGTTGACAATGGTTAGTAAAGTTACACAGGTTTCAGGTGTACAATTCTGTAATACATTATCTATCTCACATTGTGTGTTCACCCCCCAGAATCAGTTCTCTTTCCATCACCATATATTTGATCCCCTTTACCCTCATCTACCATCCCTCTCCCCTCTTACCCTCTGGCAACCACTAAACTATTGCCTGTGTCTATGAGGGTTTTTTTCCTTCGTCTGTCTTGTTCCTTTGTTGTTTGCAGTTTTATAGCCCACATATCAGTGAAATCATATGGTTTTTGACTTTTACTGTCTGACTTATTTTGCTCAGTATAATAATCTCAAGATCCACCCATGTTGTCACAAATGGAACTATTTCATCTTTTCGTATGGCAGAATAGTATTGTGTATGTATACCACTACTTTATCCAATCATCATCTATCTAAGTACACTTTGGTTGTTTCCATGTCTTGGCCACAGTAAATAAAGCTGCAAAGAACATTGGAGCACATACATCTTTATGGATAAATGTTTTCAGATTTTTTGGGTGGATACCCAGGAGAGGGATTTCTGGGTCATATGGTAATTCTATTATTAATTTTTTTTTTTTTTTTTTGGAAACTCCACACTGTATTCCATAGAGCTGCACTGTTCTGCATTCCCACCAACAGTGCATGAGGGTTCCTTTTTCTCCACAGCCTCTCCAACACTTGTTATTATTTGTCTTGTTGCTGATAGCCATTCTAACTGGTGTGAGTTAGTATCTCAATATGGTTTTTAGTTGCATTTCTCTGATGATTAATGATGTTGAGCATTTTTTAATACGTCTATTGGCCATTTGTATGCCTTCTTTGGAGAAATGTCTATTCAGGCTTTCTGCCCATTTTTTAATTGGATTGTTTGGTTTTTTTTTGTTGTTGTTGAATTCTATGAGTTCCTTATATATTTTGGATATTAACCCCTTATCGGAGGCATTGTTTGCAAAAATCTTCTCCCATTCAGTTGGTTGCCTCTTTATTTTGTTGATGGTTTATTTTGCTGTGCAGAAGCTCTTTACTTTGGTATAGTCCCTTTCATTTATTTCAGTTTTTACTTTTCTTTCCTTTGAAGTCAAATTCATGAGATGATCTTTGAACCTAAGGTCCATAAGTTTAGTACCTATATTTTCTTCTATGCAGTTTATTGTTTTAGGTCTTATGTTTAGGTCTTTGATCCATTTTGAGTTAATTTTGGTACACGGTGACAGATAGCAATCCAATTTTATTCTTTTGCACGTGGCTTTCCAATTCTCCCAGCACCATTTATTGAAGAGTGTGTCTTTTCTCCATTGTGTGTTTTTTGCTTCTTTGTCGAAAATTATCTATTCATATTTATGTGGGTTTATTTCTGGGTTCTCAATTCTATTCCATTGGTCTGTATGTCTCTTTTTCTGCCAATACCATACAGTTTTGCTTATTGTTGCCCTGTAGTACAAGCTGAAGTCAGGGAGTGTGATACCTTCAGTACTGTTCTTTTTTCTTAGGATTGCTTTGACTATTTGGGGTCTTTTGTGGTTCCATAGAAATCTGATGATTTTTTGTTCTATTCCTTTTAAAAAGTGCCACTGGGATTTTGATGGGGATTGCATTAAATCTGTATGTTGTTTTGGGTAATATGGCCATTTTAGATATGTTGATTCTTCCAATCCATGAACATTAAATGTTTTTCCATTTCATTGTGTCTTATTCAATTTCTTTTAAAAATGTCTTACAGTTTTCAGCATATAGGTCTTCCACATCTTTGGTTAAGTTTATTTCTAGGTATTTTATTCTTTTGGTTGCAACTGCAAAACAAATTGTTTTTCTTTATTTCTTTTTCTGAGATTTTATTGTTAGAATATAGTAATGCAAAGGACTTTTGTACATTGATTTAGTAGCCAGCAACTTTACTGTATTCATTTATTGTTTCTAATAGCTTTTTGGTGGAGTCGTTAGGATTTTCTATATATAGCATCATGTCATCTGCAAAAAGAGACAACTTAACTTCTTCATTCCCAATTTGGATGCCTTTTATTTATTTATCTTGCCTGATTGTTCTGGCTAAGACTTCCAATACTATGTTGAAAAGCAGAGGTGTTAGGTGAGAGCCCTGTCATGTTCCTGAACATAGAGCAAAGGGCTTCAGTTTTTCACCAGTAATTATGGTAGTGGCTGAGAGTTTGTCATATATGGCCTTTATTATGTTGAGGTATTTTCCTTCTGTACCCATTTTACTCAGTGTTTTAATCATAAATGGATGTTGTATCTTGTCAAATGCTTTTTCTGCATCTATTCATATAATCATATGATTTTTGTTCTTTATTTTTATTTATGTGATGTATCACATTGATGGATTTGCATATGTTGAACCATCCTTGTGCCCCTGGGATGAACCCCACTTGGTCATGATGCATAATCATTTTAATGCATGTTGCATTCAATTTGCTAGAATTTTTTTTAGGATTTTTGCGTCTGTGTTCATCAGAGACATTGGTCTGTAATTTTCTTTTTTTCTGTTATCCTTACCAAGTTTTGCTATCAGGGTAATATTAGCCTCATAAAATGAGTCAGAAAGTCTTGTCTTTTCTTCAAATTTGTTAGAGTTTGAGTAGGACAGGTGTTAGATCCTCTTTGAAGGTTTGGTAGAATTCACCAGTGAAGCCATCTGGTCCCAGACTTTTTGCTTTTGCGAAGATTTCAGATGACTGATTCAATTTCCTTACTGATGATCAGTCTATTTAGGTTTACCAATTCTCCGTGATTCAGCCTAGGAAGGCCACATGTTTCTAAGAACATGTCCATTTATTCTAGGTTATTGAATTTGGTGGCATATAGTCCTTCATAGTATTCTTGGGTGATCCTTTGTATTTCTGTGGCATGCGTGGTAACTTCCCCCCTTTCTTTTCTGATGTTATTTATTAGTGTCTTTTCTCTTTTTTATCTTAGTGAGTCTAGCCAAGGGTTTGTCAACTTTATTCATCTTTTCAAAGAACCAGCTCTTTGTCACATTAATTATTTTCTATTGTCTTTTTGTTCTCTCTTTTATTTAGTTCTGCTATGATTTTTAATATTTCCTTCCTTCTGCTGACTTTGGGTTTCATTTGTTCTTTTTTTTAGTTCTATAAGGCAAAATGTGAGGTTATTTATCTGGGAATTTTCTTGTTTCTTGAGATAGGCCTGTAATGATATAAATTTCCTTCTTAAAACTGCTTTCGCTACATCCCAAAAATTTTGGTAGGATGTATTTTCATTCTCATTTGTTTCTATGTATCTTTTGATCTTTCCCTTAATTCTTCTTTGACTCAGTCATTCTTTAAAAGTATGTTATTTAATTTCTACATATTTCTTGTTTTTCCTTCTTTCTTTTTGCAGTTGATATCCAATTTCAAAGTCTTGTGATCAGAGACTATGCTTGGAATGATTTCAATGTTTTAAATTAGTTGAGACGAGTTTTATGTCCCACTATATGATCTATCTTTGAGAATGTTCCATGTACACTAAAAAAGAATGTATAGTCTGATGTTCTAGGATGAAGTGTTCCATAAATGTCAGTTATATCCAAATCATCTAATTTGTCCTTTAGGGCTGCTATTTACTTATTTATTTATTTATTTATTTATTTATTTATTTATTTTCTGTTTGGATGATCTAGCCATAGCTGTCAATGATGTATTTAAGTCCCCTAGTATAATTGTGTTTTGGTCAATTTCTCCCTTTAGTTCTGTTAGTAGTTGCTTGGTATATTTCGGTGCTCCCTGATTGGGGTCATAAATATTGATGACTGTTATGTCTTCTTGTTGTATAGTCCCCTTTACCATTATGAAATGTCCACCTTTGTCTCTTGTTATCTTTTTCACCTTGAAGTCTGTTTCATCTGATATCATTATGGCTACACCTGATTTTCTCTGGGTACCATTTGCTTGGAGTGTCAATTTCCACCCTTTCACTTTGAGTCTATGCTTGTCCTTGTAGCTGAGATGTGTCTCTTGGAGACAGCATATGGTTGGGTTTAGTTTTTTTATCTAATCTGCTACTCTGTGCCTTTTTATTGGTGAATTCAGTCCATTTACATTTAGGGTGATTATTGATATGTGAGGATTTCCTGTCATTCTATCTTTAGTTTTCTGGTAAGGCTGTGTCTCCATCGTTTCTTTGCCTTTTTGTTGTTGTCTATTATTTCTGTGTGGTGGTATTCTATGATGTTTCCCTCTATTTCTTCTTTTTTTTTAAGTTATATATTACAGTTCTGGATTTTTTTTTTTTTTTGAGTGATTACCATTAGGTTTATGTAAAAAAAGTTTTATATTTATAGTATTCCATTTTCTTCATTATGCTTACCTTCTCCATTCCCTTGTGCCAGTCCATACCTTTACTCTCTCCCCTTTTATGTTTTTGCTGTCAAAAGTTATCCCTGTTTAAGCTTTGAGTTGATTTCTGCACTGCAGTAACAAATTGTCTTTTTTCTTTTTGTAAGAGTTTTTTTTGTTTTCTTTTGTTTTATTTTTCCTTTTTGACTCTGTGTATTATGTTTCAGTGTATAGTGTCCTATTTGGTATAAGGATTGTCATTTTCTACTTCCATCTGTTCATAATACTACTCATTGTTTTGTATTCTTTTGCTTTTTTGTTTCAGGTCAAATAGCCTGTTTCAGTATTTCTTATACAGGTCGTGTGTTAGAAAATTCCCTCAGCTTCTTTATGTCTGCAAAGGTTTTTATTCCTCTTTCATATCTAAAGGATATCTTTGCTGGGTATATTATTCTTGGCTCATATTTTCTCTCTTTCAATAGTTTGAATATTTGAATCTACTCCCTCCTGGCTTGTAGAGTTTCTGCTGAAAAATCTGACGATAATCTAACGGGCTTTCCTTTGTAGGTTACCGTCTTCTTTTCCCTGACTGCCTTGAGGATTCTTTCTTTGTTGTTAATTTTTGACAGCTTCAATACAATGTGCCTTGAAGAAGGCCTGTTGGGATTGAGGTAATTAGGTGCTCTATCTGCTTCTTGGATTCGAAGATCCAGTTCTTTCCACAAGTTTGGGAAGTTCTTATCAACCGTTTGTTTGAATATACTCTCTGTTCCCTTCTCTCTTTCTTCTCCTTCTGATATGCCCATTATTCTTGTATTGCTCTTTCGGATGGAGTCAGAAAGTTCTTGTAGAGTCTTTCATTTCTTTTAACTGTCAAGTCTCTCTCCTATCTGTGGGGAGCGGGCTGTGAGCTGACAAAGGCCTTGCACCTGCAAATTCATTCCCATGGGAAGCTTTGCCTCAGCAATCTTCGATGTAGGGAGCGGGCTGTAACCTGATAAGGGCCTGACAGCTGCAAGGTCATCCCTATGGGAAGGCTGCTTGTTCTGCTAATACTTATTTGTTTAGATAACTATTCTAAGACTGTATAAAAATTGTGTGTGAAATAAAGACTGCGCCACTGCTCCGCCATCCATGGACGGTGGACCTCACGATCCCAGCTTTCCTGTCTCTGTGTCTTTTCTCAATCTCCTCACCCTTCCCCCTCAGGCAGAGCCCTCCCAGTCATGCGGGCTGCGACACCTATCGGTGTCATTTCCATATTTCTATCTTCAATGTCACTGATTCTATCCTCCGTCTGGTCAACTCTACTACCTAAGCTAGCTATTTCATTCTTCATTTCTTTTATTGAGTTCTTAATTTCCAGAAATTCTATTTGGTTCTTTTTTAAAAAATGCAATCTCTTTAGTAAAATTCAATGTCTTTAGTTCATTTTGTTCTTTGATTGTGTTTCTGAGATCATTATATTGCCTGTCTACGTGTTCTTGCATCTCATTGAGTTTTTTAAGAACTGCAATCTTGAATTTTCTGTCAGTTAAGTTACACATTCCCATGTCTTTAAGTTCATTTTCTGGAGACTTTTCATTTTCTTTTTTAGCTGTCTTGTTACCTTGATTATTCATGGCAATTAATGGATTATTATTTCCTTTCTAGGCATCTACAGAAGTGGGTTCTGAAACAGACTGCTAGGAAGAGGTCTTTCTTTTGCTTTCCAGTAAGTGTTGGTAGAGTTTTCACTCTGACTGCAGCCTTTTATTGTCTCTCACACTGCAGTATTATATTTTCTCTACACTCTACTGGCTTCTCATACAATGGGGGATTCCCTGGAAGGTGGGCTTCTCCTCTGTGAACAGTTTGCCTGGGTCATAGGGCACTGCATCCATGGGGGGATGTGGAGAGCTTCTGAAGTTCTGAAGCTCTTCCTGAACAAGTTTCAGAGCCTATGTGTTTCAGCAGCTATGTTTATTCCTGCTGGGATCTGCCCAGATAGGTGGGGACAGGGTCTGGGTAGGTTGAGAGAGGTGGCCCAGAGCAATGGCAGCGACCACCAGTACATCCACTCCTGCACCACGGCTCCCTCTCCTTTGCCAGAACTAGTTGGGCTGTGAGTCCATGGCTGCAGGTCACAGTTCTCAGAACTGCAAATATTCTATTTTTTTGACCTGACACTGCTACCATTCCGCTTCTAGCACTGGGCACGTGGGGGTGGGGTGAGCTCTGGGAGGGTGGGAGAGGGAGGCTAGGTTCTGTGCCTAAGCCTTCCATCTTCTGCTCGGCAGTGAGGGCTTAAACTGCCATTTTCACCCTTCTTCCCTCAGTCTTTGCTCCAAGGTCTCTGCCGTGAGCATCGGGTTCAGCTGTATTATATTCTGATCCCTCAGGTGGGACTGTGGGCCTTAAGCAGAGCACTGGCAGTCTCAATTCTTCCCTCTCCTATGACTGCAGTAGCTGTGGAATGCAGGGAGCTTGAAGCTCCGAGTTCCAGTCTGTGTCCATTCTGTGCCTTCACAGCCCGTTTCTCTGTACTTCCAACTTCCCTCCTCCCCTGTTCACCCAATTTGCCCACCTTTAGATGATTTCAGTTGAGTGCCTCTTCATCTTGCTTGTCTGCTGTGCAGGGAGTACTTTGTGGAATTATACTTGTTTAATTTGTTGTAAATTCCAGGAGAGATTTCAACAGGCTCACCTCATGCCACCATGTTTAGGTAATCTAATACGTGTTATTTTTAATGAGAAAATTATCTAAAAGGGTTTCTAAATTTGTCACAATTATGTATAGAAAAGATGATATTAAAAATATATGCCAAGGATTTTTTTTTCAGTGTTTATTTATTTTTTAAATTTTTTTTTTTAATTTATTGGGGTGACAATTGTTAGTAAAATTACATAGATTTCAGGTGTACAATTCTGTATTACATCATCTATAAATCCCATTGTGTGTTCAGCACTCAGAGTCAGTTCTCCTTCCATCACCATATATTTGATCCCCCTTACCCTCATCTCCCACTCCCCAACCCCCTTACCTTCTGGTAACCACTAAACTATTGTCTGTGTCTATGAGTTTCTGTTTCTCATTTGTTTGTCTTGTTTTTAGTTGTTTTTGGTTTATATACCACATATCAGTGAAATCACATGGTTCTCTGCTTTTTCTGTCTGACTTATTTCGCTCAGCATTGCACTCTCAAGATCCATCCATGTTGTCACAAGGATTTGTTTTTTTTGTTTGTTTGTTTTGTTTTTAAGTTGGTGCTAACTTTAAGGAAACCAAAAACTTATGGGATTGGGATAAAATCCAAAGTTCAACAAAGAGTACCCTAAGTTCATGCCATTTTAAAAGATATAGCACATGGTTCCTGTAATGACTTGAAAACAGCTGAGAGTTAAATGTTTAAAAGAGAAAAGTAAGAAGCAAAGATAAATGAGAGAAGAAAAGGAGAAAGTCCAAAAAAGTATCAAAATTAAAACAATTGTGAGAGAACGGAGTATTTTATTAGCTAGTGAAAGCAGGGCAATCTGCAATGAAATATGAAAGGTACTTGAAAAGTATTAAATGGTATAACGAGCTAACTTATCCCAACGTGGATTTGGAAGTTGATACAAAATAGATATCAACCACTGAGTTTCAATTCAACAATAAATTTAAAAATATGGTAAAAATTCAACTACCTGCGAATTTGGTTGCATCAGGTTATTTATTCCTATGAAAAAGTTACCCTGCCTAAGTTGCCCAAGGATACTGAAGAAAAATAAGTTTGTTTTCTTCCCTTGTTGAAGAGAGGAAGACCCTTTGTTTGTTAACTTGCCCTATTTAGTAATTTTGAGATTTAAATCTTTAAGCAGTTATCTCAAGATAATAGTTCAAACACATTTATCATCAACTAAAAATATTTCATTTTTTATTTTCAGTAAAAGAAAGTAGTTATGTTGAATAGCAAATTCATCTTGCTGTTCAGCAAACAACATCATCCATTTGCAAGTAGCCAATATAAAAAAATATTTTGAAAATAGCATTAGAAAGAATAGTATTATATCTGGAGAATTATAAAATTTTCATTTCATCAATGAAATGTAGTTAGGTTACTGTAAGTTCAGTAGAATCTCTATTATTTAAAGAAACCTTTTCTGAATAAATAAAAACAGAAGAAAAATGTAAAAAAATACATCAAAGTCTATTTAGCAAAGTGAAAAATTAAATGATATGGATGTTTAACCTCCATGCTAAATGTCTTAATCTTTGCTGACAATTTGATCTCACTCTTTACTTTTTATCTAAATATATGAAATCATGCATGAATGGAATATTCCTTTCAGAGACTTAACAATGTCAAGAGGAATTGTTCTGAGTTTATTTTAACTTCTGTTTTAATCTCCCCATTCTGTTCTATTAAATTCTCTACTCTTCATGCCTTCTCTGTTTTCTGTTCTTCTCCCCACATTCTCCTCACAATTTTTCTACTTCAGAAGAGGAACTTCCCAATTCATACTACTTAAAGCCATTAATTGACTCAATAATCTATCACAAGTCCCCTTTAGTCACTGTACCTTTGATTCTCCAATAAAAGCAATTACATCATTCTTCTTCTGTTCATGTTTTGAACTGTTTTCAGGATTAGGCATTATTTGGTGTTTACTCTTGTCTCTATGTGTGAGGATAACAATTTATTATACTATGAGCTATTTTAGTTTTATAAGAAATTCTACAAAATACAAAGATAATTTATTAAATATAGAGAAAAATCTCTGGATCTCCAGCCCATTTTCAATTATTTGTGTTTATTTATATTTCTTATGTTATCCATTCCCTCAAAATACCACACTGACTTAATTGCTTAACAGTGCAACTTCATTACAGTACCTTAATACAGTTTAATACAAATGCAAAAAGAATATTGCTTTTCTTCATGGAAATATGTGGCAGTAAGAATACATTTCCATAAGATAATTAATAAACATTTTTGAAAGATAATGAGAGAGATGATGGTGAAAAGAAGATCAAGAACATAGTTCCCCACTAAAAATAATAAATATGTTATCCTTTTTGATGATTCAATCAAATACTCATTACTCTAGCAGGTTATCAGTATTCAGTTAATTATGAGAAACATTGTTAGCACCTGGAAACAAATCTACTAACTGCTTTAGAGTCAAAACAAGCATAACACACTAAGTACAGATTTTTCTGAGATGCTGTCTTATGAAAATTCTTGGCATCAGAATTTTCAGATACTGTTCACATCAAGCATGCATTACTTGATAAAATATACTAAAACAAAACAAAAAGAGTATAATACCGTTTATTTAAAATCGCAGATTAGGTGGAGATCTAAGATGGCAGAGTAGATAAACACTGTGCCTGCTTCCTTCCATTAACACATTAAAATTACAACTAAGTTATAGAATAATCTGATGAACCATATAAAGTCTAGTTCAACAGAAGTTTTATATGTAGGAGCAATGGAGATGTGAAAGGGGTTGGTCCCAAATCTCTGTGGCAGTTGAGAATCAGGAGGCATATCTCGGCCACAGAGATTCTACCCTGAGGAGCAAGGGATCCCAACCCCACTGCAGGCTTCCCAGCGCAGAGTACTGGTGCTGGGAAGAGGAGCTGCCACCACATCTGGCTGTGAAAAACAATGGGAATTGGGACCATCCTGGTCGGAAAAAAATGCTGCAAGAAACCCAGATGTCCTCTTAAGGGGCCTGCACACAGACCCACTCTCAGGCACTCACCCTAAGCTCCAGTGGAGGGATGGTGGCTTGGGGGATGTTGCAGTCATGCAGAAGGCAGACAGAAGTGTGTGGCTGTGGGATGAGGAATGAAAGACAGTTGTCATCTTCCCTGTGGGTTCCTCCACCCATGCCACCGGCAGGCAGGTGCCATCTTTCCTGAGTTGATCCTTTCCTCCAATGCCAATGAACAAATCTAAATCGGAATTGGTCTGGTGAGCTCCCCTTCTCCACTGTGCTGACTCCTTGGGGCCATACCCCACCCAACTCCCCCAATGCAGGAGGCACTTTCTTGGCAAGCAGACAGCCCTACTCTCATTGCACTATTTCTTGGAAAACTACTGGAGTCCCCAAGTTCCAGGTGGGCAGACTCTGACCTTGGTGTGCTCTGAAACTTTTGCTGAATAGCTCCAGGTTTAGCACTGACACCAAATCAAAATCTCCATTAACCTGGAGATCACAACGCTTCCCACTCTGCTGACTCCCTAACACCCTGCCTCACCCAAATTGCATACCACACAAGGTTTATCAATGTCTGAACCTTAAGGGAACCACCAGGTGGCAGCAGGAATCAAGGTATCCTGGCTTTTGCAGAGCTATCCCAGGCCTGGTACTGGTGGCAGATGACCTTGGTTTGCAGCGTGGTCTCTCCCACATGCCTCCAGCTTTAGCACAGGCAGCTAATAAGTGGGGTTTGCTTTGTCACTCCTTCCATGTAGTCCTTGGCCAGCCATAGCTGGTGGGTCCAGGGGGCACCTGCACCTGCTCAGGAGCCCCTTTCAAGAGGCCCTAGATACAACATGCTTAGAGGTTAGCTACAGACCACTGCAGAGCACAGCCCAAGTAGCCCCACAAGTGGCACACACAAAGGGCATTTTCAACAGGCACCAGAGCCCACTGGGGTGAATCCCACTTATGGGGTAAGCCTCCTGAAGAGCAGCCCATAAGCTGTGGACATGGAAAAACCCCACAGTCAATCAGCCTGAGGGGAAACCCATCCACTGACATGCCAATAGCAGGTGACCAGGGAGACTGTGCCAGGGCCACACAGGGCACCTACTATGTAAAGCCACCCAGCCAAGACTGGGAGACATAACAGACCTACATAATACATAGAAGCAAACACAGAAAGCCAGCCATAATGAGGAAAAAAAGAAATTCAGTTGTACATCAGTTTTTTAATGTAATCCGTTCCGGAAGACCGTTGGAGTTCTGAAATGTTCGAAAACCAAGGCACAGTTTCCCCATAGAAAGTAATGCAAAATGGATTAATCTGTTCCAGACCTTTAAAATCAACCCCTGAAACTGCACATTTAGCATGAATTTTACTATCTAATGATACCATAGATTCGTAAAATTTACGGCGTTCGTAAGCCGAAATGTTCATCAATGGAGACATTTGAAATCCAAGGTACCACTGTATGTCCCAAATGAAAGGCCAGGAGAAAACTCCAAAAAAACAACTAAACAAAATTAAATCTAGCAAGTTAATAGATACAGAGTTCAAAACAATGGATATAAGGATGCTCAAGGAACTGAGAACGTCAACAAAGAAATAGAAAGCACAAAAAAGGACATAGAAACCATTAAAAAGAGCTAGTCAGAAGTGAAAAATACAATAACTGAAATGAAGAATGTGTTAGAAGGAATCACCAGCCAGTAGACTAGATGAAGCAGAGGGTTGAATCAGGTATTTGGAAGACAAAGTAGAAGAAAACGCACATTTGTAACAGCAAAAAGGAAAAAAGATTCCCCCAAAATAAAAATAGTTTAAGAGACCTCTAGGGCAACCTCAAGACTAACAACATTCAGGGGTACCAGAAGGAGAAAAGAGAAAGCAAGGTCTAGAGGACCTATTTGAAGAAATAATAACTGAAAACGTTCTTAGCCTGGCAAAGGAAATGCACATACAAGTCCAGGAAGTGCAGGGAGTCCCAAACAAGATGAACCCAAATAGGCCCACACCAAGACACATTACAATTGAAATGTCAAATGCTAAGGACAAAAAGAAAATCCTAAAAGCAGCAAGAAAATAGCAACCAGTAACTTACAAGGGACCCCCCATAAGATTGTTAGCTGATTTCTCAACAGAAACATTGCAGGCCAGAAGGCTTTGGCATGAAACATTCAAGGTGATAAAAAACGAGGACCTGCAACCAAGGATACTCTACCCAGCAAAGCTAGCACTTAAAATTGAAGGACAGATAAAGAGCCCCCCCAGATAAGAAAAAGTTAAAGGAGTTTGCAATCACCAAATTAGTATTACAAGAAATGTTACAGGGCCTTCTTTAAGATGGGGAGAAAAAATAAAGATAAAAATAATGAATAGAATGGCAATGGCTACATACCTATCAACATTACTTTCAATGCAAATTGATTAAATACTCCACAAAAGACATAGGAGGGTTGAATGGATAAGAAAACAAAACCTTTATATATGCTGCCTACAAGATAGCCACTTCAGATTGAAAGACACACAGACAGAAGTAAAGGAATGAAAAAAGTTATTTTATGAAAATGGAAACAACAAAATCTGGAATAGCAATACTTATACTAGACAAAATAGACTTTAAAACAAAGGCTATAAGAGACAAAGAAGGACCAATAATCCCACTTCTGGGTATTTATCCAAAGAAACACAAAATGTTACTTCAGGGATGTTTGCATCCATATGTTCATTGCACCATTGTTTACAATGGCCAAGAATTGGAAGCAGCCCAAGTGTCCATTGATGGAAGAATTTACCTATTCTTCCATCTTCAGATATCTATACATGATTATATATATATATATATATATATATATATATATATATATATATATATATATATATATATTTCTTGCCAGCTATGGCAGCACTGATGGATATGTAGGGTATTATGCTGAGTGCTGAGTAGAGCGTCAGACAGAGAAAGACAGTAGCAATGAGAGATTGCTTATATGTGCAATCTAAACAACATAAACAAACAGAAAACAAACTCATAGATACAAAAGCATTTTGACACTTGCCATATGGGAGGGGTATTGGGAGTATGGGTGAAAAAAAAGGGAAGGGATTAAGAAGTGCAAGTTGCTGAATAATAATGAATGTCAACTACAATTTCATATATATATATATATATACATATATATATACACATATATATATGTATATATGTATATATATACATATATATACACATACATATATATATATATATATATATATATATATATATTCATAGGATGTTGAGTACAACATAGGGAATAGAGTCAATGGAATTGTAACAGCTATGTATGATATCAAAGAAGTAGTAGATTGGGGGAGGGAGGTTATCACTTTATGAAGGGTGTAAATGTCTAACTATTACATTGTTTTTTACAGCTGAAACTAATAAACAAAAAGTACAAATTGATTGTTATAAAGTAGTTATGGGGATGTAGGTTATAGAATAAGGAATATAGTCAATAATATTGTAATAACTAGGTATCATGTCAGATGGGTACTAGTTCTATTGGGTAATAGGTGGGAGGGGGTTGGGGGACAGGGTTTAAAAGGTAAAGGGATTAAAAAGTACAAATTGGTAGTTATAAAATAGTCATGAGAATATAAATAAAGCATAGGAAATATAGTCAATAATATAGTAATAACTATGTACAGTTCCAGGTGGGTACCAGACTAGTCAGGGGGATCACTTCTTAAATTATACAAATGTCTAACCATATGCTATACACCGGAAATTAATATAAAATACTATTAAATGTCAGCTGTAATTGAAAAATTAAAAGGGGGGGGGAAGTGAAGGGCAATAAGAAGTCCAAATTTCCAGGTATAAAACAAGTAAGTCATGGAGATGCAACGTACAGCATAAGGAATACAGTCAATAATATTGTGATAGCAGAGTACAGTGTCAGATGGTTGCTAGACTTATGGTGATCACTTCTTTAGGTATATAAATGTTGAATAACTATGGTGTACTCCTGAAAGTAATATAATATTGTCTATTAGCTTTTTTAAAAAATAAAAATCTAAAAAAAAATAAATGAATAAAAAGTGAGCATCTAACAACAAAAATAAATTTAAAAATAAATAAAGAAATAATTGCAGATAGCTTTGGACAATGTTAACTGAGAAATGGGTTTGGAGAAAGAGCAGTGGGCAGGTTAGTTGTCCAGAGAACATGGCTTCAGGACTGAGCATTGTCTACTTGCTAGTCCTGGTATAATTTTAGTTACAGCTCTCTGGCCTCAATTTTCTCATCTATAAATAGGACACTTCACTGACAATCCCATAGTATCAATTTGAAGGTCAAAAGACACAATAAATATGAAAATATGTACACTATAGCATATGACATAAAGATGATATATTGGACTGTAGGCAATCAGAGAAGAGAATCTACCTGTCTCATCTTTGAATCCTCTGCAATGCTTATTATAATGCTGCATGCTGGGTTGGAATTTTAAAAGTAACTTAAATTTAATTGTTCCAGCCATCCCCTTAAAGCTGTCATTTTTCAAGTGTTGCAACAGCAGTTACTTACCAATGTACATTTGACTAAAAGCCCAGAAGAGCAATAATAAATGCAGATATCTGAGTCATGAGCCACTGTAAAGCTCCAGGACTTCTGGTGAGCCCCCTTGGCGAGCCGATGAAGCACAATGTGAGCATAACGGGATCCTGTCTGGGCCCATGTCTCACTCTGGATGAAGCTGAGATGACTGGGAGAAAAACTACCTGAGAAGCTCAAGCCACGCCTAAGTGAATATCTGTTCATAAAGCATGTCTCCTGTGGAGAAATCCTACCACCACTGTAGAATGCGGCTTTCATGTTACTTTACCCATGCCAATGAGGGTGACTCAGGACTTGTTAGGAAAGAAAGCATCTAGTGCCACAGTGGTTCTAATACTATGATTCAAAAAAGGTGGTAAAATGAAGCAACAAAACTAGGTCCAGCGTCTTTTAAAAGCCTAATGGAAATTGGAAAATTGCTAGTCAATATTTTTATTGCAAACTCTGCGATGTGTGGCCATGAAAATTATATGAGGAGAAAAAAAAACTGCTTATTATACGAGGTCAAAGGGGAGAATAACGAAAGAAGAAAAATGAGGAACCATTGGACTAGGCACTACTACTACTAGTTGAAAATTCAGGCTTATATTAAAAGTGCTGAAAAAAGAGTAAAGCTCTTATTACATTGTTTAGTAGAAGTTGATGAAAGTTTCTACATCCTTTGAGACAGTGAAAAAGAAATCTCAGTCAAAAATTACGTCACACAGATCCAGAAAGCGCCCCTCATATTTAGGTTAGATATCCCAAGACAGCTCAAAATTTAACTTTTGCTTATCTAGCCACAGCTCTGCGGCCGATAGTTCTGCACCAGTTACTTGCAAAACACAAATTGTCAATCTAATTTATGACTAAGGGGCTGCATTTACCTCAGTTGAGATTAAGTAATTTGTGGGCAGGAAATTTTCTGGACTTTAACTCTTTGTCTCCTAGTCTTCAAGGACATGGTTTTTCTAAAGAGATGGAACAGATTGCCCAGTACGCTCTGCAGCAGATGCTCAGGGGAAACTGACCTATTAAGATTTACTAGCTTCCTCATCACTCATGTAGCTCCATATTTAAATACATTCAGTTCAGTGAAATTATTTTAGTAAGGTTAAAACGTATAAACAATGAATCAGATATGCAAATACATACATTTACTTTGTAAAACTGAATTCAACTTTGCTCTCCAGTTCCCCTTCATTCTGGCAAAGATCTGAGTTTAGAAAAGGGTGGAGAGAGCAGCTTTGCCCAGTTTCCAGGGAAGGAGCACACATCCGGTTCTTTCTGGTCTCATTGGGTGTCTCTTCCGGATTGATCTGAGCCTGTTTACTAAGCACTGGTACCTGCTAAGGCAGAGACAATTCTGGGTAACTGTGTGGGCACTTACTACTGATGATGGAGGTGACTGCCAAAGTCTACAATCTTGTGTGGTTCCTACACTCTGAAATATATATATATATATATATATATATATATATATATATATATATATATATATATATATATATATATATAAATTGCTTTGTGGAAACAGTTTATCAACAATGACTGTTAATGTCTCAGAATATTGTTAATTGAAATTTTAGAGAAATAATTGAAAAGTCACAAGATACACTTGTAAGAAATAATTCAAAGAAATCATTTGTTCACATTTCCTAGTAGTTTCCTCATTGATAACATTTTGCAAACCTGTAGTATAATATGATAAGCAGAATATTGACAGGGATTCAATCCACCAACCTTATTCAAATTTCCCTCGTTTTACTTATATTTATATGTATGTGTGTAAGTTCTACACAATTTTGTCACCTGTGTTCATGTATCCACTGGCACAGTCAAGATGCTGAAGAGTTCCCAAATCATAAGGGCACTTGTGTTGTTCCATTTCCCTCCTCCCCCCACCTCTCTATCTCTAATGCTGAGAGATCATGAATCGATCCTCCATTTCTCAAATTTATTATTTAAGAAATGTTATGTAGATGAAATCACATAGATTTGAGTGTGTTTTTTGTTTTGGTTTGGTGTATTTTGTTTTGTTTTTTGCTCAGCATCATTCCCTGGAGAGTGATTAAAATTGTTGAGTGTATCAATAGTTTATTACTTTCTATTGCTGAAGAGTATTCCATTGTATGTACCATATTTGCTAACCATTTGCCTGTTGAAGAATATCTGGGCTGACTACAGTTTCTGATTATTACAAATAAAGCTGCTAACAACATTTACACAAAGTATTTGTATAAACATAAAGTCTTCATTTCTCTGGGATTAATGTGAAGGAGTATAATTTCTGGGTCTTATAGTACTTCCACAATTAGTTTGTTAAGAAACTGTTTTCAAAGTAAATGTACTATTTTACATTCCCACCAGCAATGTGCGAGTAATCCAGTTTCTCTGTGTCCTCACCAGTATTTGGACTTGTAGATACGTTGTATTTTAGCCATTTGAGAGGTGCATAGACAGCTCATTGTGGTTTTAATTTACATTTGTGCAATGATTAATGATGATAACATTTTTTCATATGCTTATTTGCCCTCTATACATCTTCTGTGAAATTTATGATCATGTCTATTGTCCATTTGTAGTCAAGTTGTTTCTTACTGTTGAGTTTTAAGAATTCTATGTACTGTAGATACTAATAATTTGTCAGAGATGTGGTTCTCTCTTGCTATAGCTTCCCAGTCATTCTCTTTACATGGGTTTTCACATAACAAGGTTTTTAATTGTGTGGAGGTCCAATTTACTGATTGTGTTCTTTTACGAATTGTAGTTTTACTATATCTAAAAACTTTTTACCAAGTCTTAGATACTGAAGATTTTCTCTTATTTTTTTGTTTGTTTTAATTTCTACAGGCTTACATTTTACATTTAAGTATACAATCCATTTTGAGTTAATTTTTATATAAGGTGTAAGGCTTTGGTTTTTTGGCCTATGGATGTCCAATTGCTCTAGCACCACTTGTTGGAAAGTTGATCCTTCTTGAACTTAATTGCTTTTGCAGTTATCAAAATCAGTTAGGCATATGTCAGTTGTCAATTTCCAGATAGTGAATAATTTCTATTCTGCTCCATTGGTCTATCCCACCAGTGCTATACTGTTTTGATTATTGTAGCTGTATATGAAGACTTAATACCAGTGCAGTGATTGCTCCCACTTTGTTCTTTGTCAAGTGTTATCTTAACTATCCTAGGGCCTGTGCACTTTCCATGTATATTTTAGAATAAGCTTTCCATATTGCAAAAAAAAGTTTTCTAAGATTTGATAAGAGTTGTATTAAACCTATAGATCACTTTGGTGAGAAGTAACATCTTTACTATCTAAAGTGGTTCAATCCATTAAACACAGCATGTTTTCTCCACTTCTTTTCTTATGACCTTGTTATTTTCAGCAAACAGATCTTATACATGTTTTGTTAAGTGCATACCTAAATATTTCATTTTATTTGGAGCAACTGTAAATGGTATTGTGTCCTTAATTTTGGTTTCTATATTTTAATTGTTAGTATACTGATATCAGACTGATTTTTTTGGTATTAATTTTATAATATGTCATCTTGTTGAACTCACTTATAATTCAAGGAGCTTCTTTGTAGAGTTTTTGGGATTTTCTGCATAACTTTGCCATCTGTAAATGGAGATAGTTTTATTCCTTTCTTTCCAAATTGTGTGCCTTTTATTTATTTTTTTATTCTGTATAGCAATGACCACGCATTCCAGAATGGGCTGAATAAGAATGACGATTACAGACATCCTCGTCTTCTTTTTGATGTTAGGGGGGAATCATTCAATCTTTAACCATTAAGCATGATATTTATTGTAGGAGTTTTGTTGTTTGTTTTTGCTTTGTTTTGTTTATAGAGATAATTCATCTCTCCTCCTAACTTGTTAAATGTTTTGTTGTTGTTGTTGTTTTAATCACGAATGACTTGGATTTTTGTCAAATGCTTTTTCTTCCTTGATATATGATTTTTTTATTTAACTTGTTGATATGGTAGAGTACATTGATTGATTTTCAAATGTTGAACCAGCCTCTCATACATACAATAAATCCCACTTGGTTATGGTTTATAATTATTTTTAATTCAGTTTAATAAAATTTCAGGGAGAATTTTTGCATCTAATTTTATGAGAGATATTTGTCAGTAGTTTTTGTTTGTTTGTTTGCTTGCTTTTACTGTCCTAGTCAGGTTTTGGTAACAGAGTAATACTGGCCTCATGCAGAGTTGAAAGTGTTTCCCTTTTTCTATTTTCTGGAAAACATTTTGTAAATTGGTGTTATTTTTATTTTTTATTTTTTTAATAGTTGGTAGACAGAAGGAAATTTGACTTTGGGTGGTGGACACATAATGCAATATATAGATACTGTACTATAGAATTGTACACTTGAAACCTATATGATTTTATTAACCAATGTTACCCCAATGAAAATAATTATAAAAAAAAAAAAATTGGTAAAATGCTTCAATAGAACCATCAGATCTAAAAATTTCTTTTTGGGAACTTTTAAATATGAATTCAACTTCTTTGATGGTTATAACACTGTTCAGATTGTCTTTTTTATCTTGGTTGAGTTTTTAAGGAAGCAATCAATTTCTTAGAAGTTGTCAAATTTATAAGCATAACATTGTTCAGAGTATGTCAGTATTTTTTCAATGGTTATAGGATCTGTAGCGATGTCTTCTGTTTCATTTCAGATATTAGTGATTTCTGTCTTCTCTCATTTTGTTTTTTGGAAGTTTATCAAGTTTATTGATTTTTCTTGAAGACCATTTTTGTTTTTGTTTTTTAATTTTATTCTGTTTCCCTGTTTCCCTATTTTTCAATTTCCTCAATTTCTGTTCTTATATTTATTATTTCCTTCCGTCTGCTTGCTTTGGGTTTAATTTGGTCTTCTTTTTTCTACTTTCTTGAGGTAGGAATTAGATTACTAATTTGAAAATTTTCCATCTTTCTAGTATAGGAAATTCATGGTATATATGCCCTTTTTAACACTACATAGTTATATTCCATAAATTTTGATATGCTGTATGTTCATTTTTATTCAATTCTATGCATTTTAAAATTTCTTTCCAGGCCTCTACTTTGACATCGGGACTATTTGGAAGTATTTTTTAATTTCCAAATGTTTAGAGATTTTTCTGTTGTCTTTTATTACTGATTGCTAGTTTGATTCTATTATAATCAGAAACCATGCTCTGTATGATTTCAATTCATTTAAATTTGTTGAGATTTGTTATATAGCCCAGAATATTTCACCTTTTGGTAAACGCTTCATGAACATTTTGGGGGGAAATGTATATTCTTGGCATTGAAGGTTCAACATATGTCAGTTAGTTCTCAGTGGTTGAACACATTGTTCATATTTTCTATATTCTTGCTGATTTTTTGTCTGGTAACCCTATCATTTCCTGAAAAAGGAGTGTTAAAGTCCCAACTGTACATAATTGTACATTTTTCTCCTCCTCCTTTCAGCTCTATCTGCTTTCATTTCAAATAATTTGAAGTTCTGTTGTTTAGTGTGCACACATTTAGGATTACTAGGTCTTGATGGATGGTTATGTAATGTTCCTCTATATCTCCAGTAACTTTTTTTTGTTTAGAATCTATTTTATCAGATAATAAGATATCACTCATATTTTGTTGTTGTTTTATTAATGTGTGCATGTTATACCTTTTTCCATCCCTGGTTTTCAATCTACCTATAC
This sequence comes from Rhinolophus sinicus, assembly GCF_057876585.1. NCBI lineage: Eukaryota > Metazoa > Chordata > Mammalia > Chiroptera > Rhinolophidae > Rhinolophus > Rhinolophus sinicus. The sequence continues at coordinate 133,728,208 of NC_142517.1, read as the reverse complement.
CCTTATAGTGGTAATGAGTTTCATGTATACAGCACAGAATTGGATTTTTTAACTAAATTTATTGGGGTGATGTTAGCTAATAATATTATATAAGTTTCAAGTGTCAATATTATATCATCTGTGTATTGCATTGTGTAGTCATCACTCAAAGTTTAGTTTCCTTCTATCATCATATATTTAATTTTCTTTACCCTCTTCAATTTCTCCCCATCCCCCTTTCTCTCTGGTAGCCACCATACTATTGTCTGTGAGTTTTTTGTTTGTTTTGTTTATTGCTTTCTGTTTTATACCTAACATATTAGTGAAATCACATGATTCTTGTCCTTTTCGGTCTCACTTATTTCAATTAGCATGATACTCTCAGGATCCATCCACATTGTTGCAAATGGCAGTATTTCATCTTTTCTTATGACTGAATAGTATATATATATAGTATAATGGAATATATATATATATATATATATATGTATATATATATATATATATATATATATCACATCTTCTTTATCCAGTCATCTATCAAAGGACAATTGGATTGAATCCATGTCTTGGCTACAGTGAATACTGCAATGAACATAGGGGCAAATACAAGGTCTGACAAGTTCGTAAACTTGTTGCAACGATGTTACTAACTTTTTTTTTTAATATCAGAGAGATTATTCATTATGAATTTGTACCAACTGGAGAAACAGTAAGCCAAGTTTACTCTTTGGAAGTGCTGAAAAGGCTGTGTGAAAAAGTTAGACGACCTAAACTTTTCGCCAACAATTCATGGCTCTTGCATCATGACAATGCACCAGCTCACACTGCACTGTCTGTGAGGGAGTTTTTAGCCAGTAAACAAATAACTGTATTGGACATCCTCCCTGCTCCTGGTCTGGCCCCCAATGTCTTCTTTCTTTACCTGAAGATAAAGGAAATATTGAAAGGAAGACATATTGATGACACTCAGGACATTAAGGCTAATACGACGACAGCTCTAATGGCCATTCCATAAAATGAGTTTCAAAATTGCTTTGAAGGCGCTAACATTGATGCATAGCTTCCCAGGGGGAGTACTTCGAAAGTGAGCACAGTGGTATTCAGCAATGAGTTATGTAGTACTTTTTCTAGGATGAGTTCTCAAACTTAATTGTCTATTGTTATGTATCTTTACAAATAAATGTTTTCAAATTTTTTGGGTGGATACCTGGATTGCTTGGTCATATGGTACCTCTATTCTTAATTTATTGAGGAACCTCCATCCTATTTTCCATAGTGGTTATTCTTTCAAATCTACTTTGCTAATCTTAGTCTTTTGATTGGTATGTTTAGACCATTTTCATTTAAATAACTATTGATATGTTACCACTTAACACATTTGTGTTATTTTGTTTGTTTGTTTTTTATTGGTTTCCTCTGTTCTTGCCCCTGTTTCTCTTTTCTTTGCTTCCAGAGGTTAATAAAACTATTTTTAGCACTACATCTTGACCTATTTTTAGTGTTTTGTATAGCTTTTCCAGTGGCAGTTTTGGGTATTACAATACACTTTTGTGACAGAACTGTCTATTAGTATCAGCATTTTACCACTTTGAGCAAAATATAGAAATCACATTTGCATTTAGCTTCCCTTCCCTTTCCCATTTTTAAATGTTATTTTCCTGTGTGTTTCCTGATGTCATAACAATAGCTGCAATCATCAAATATGATTTATTAAACTTATCTGGAAAAGGATAGTCTATTGTATATTATCATAATGCTCCTCTTTCTATTGCTTTCTCTTCTTACCTGATGCTCCAAGATTTCTTCTTTTATCATTTCATTTCTGTTTGAGAAACTTCATTTAGCCAGTTTTGGGGGGGTAGGTCTGATACAGACAAATTCTTTCAACTTTACATAATTTTAAACATTTTTATTTCCCTTCATTCTTAAAAGATAGTTTCACCAGATACAGAATTTGTTTTGACATTTCATTCAGCACTTTAAAAATATTATACCATTTCCTTCTGAACTCCATTGTTTCAGATTAGAAGTATACTGTTATTTGAAAACAGTTCCCCTGTAGGTAATGTAGTTTAATTCTGATGGCTTGCAAGATTTTTTTCTTATCTTTAGTTCTTAAAAGTTTAACAATGATGTGTTTTGACATGCATTTCTTTGACATTATCCTGTTTGGGGTTTACTTGGCTTCTTACATATATAGGTTTGTGTGCTTCACCATATTTGGGAAGTTTTGAGCCATGTTTATTTAAATACTCGTTCAATCCCATTTTCTTCCTCCTCTCCTATAACACGGATGATATAGTTGTTGGATCTTTCATTATTGTCCCACAAGTGCCTGAGAGCTCAATCAGCTGACCACCAACAAGAGTGATATCCACTTGTGTCACTTCCCAGAGAGTCACTACCTGTTCGAGCAGGTCAAGTTCATCAAAGAGTTCAGTGCCTATATCATACATCTGTGCAAAATAGAGGCCCCCAGAACCTGGCATGGCATGTTACCTCTTTGACCTGTTCATCCTGGGTGAGGGCAATAAGAACTGAGCTTGGACTGCCTTCCCCGTAGCCACAGGTGACTACCTCAGGTAATTATACCAGACATACAAAATTACCCCTTGGAAAATGTTCACTTAAGTTTTTTTATTTCCTAAAAAAAAAATAACAATAAAACATAAAAAATAAAAAACACCTTTTCTACTAAGCCCATCCAGCATTCTTCTTATTTTTCAGTTCTATAATTTTCATTTGTAATATTTTTATAATTTTAACTTTTTGCTGAGATTTTAATTTTTTCATTTATTTCAAGAGATTTGTAATTGATAGTTCAAGCATTTTTATATTAGCTGCTTTAAAACACTTGTCAGATAGTTCTAACATCTGATTCATCTCAATATTTTTAGTGTCAATATTTTCTTTCAGTCACATTTTCGTTTTCTTGGTTCTTATGTGACAAGTGATTTTTTTTAAATGATATCCTGTACATATTGTTTATTATACTCGATGCTCTAGGTCTTATTAAAATCTTTGATTTTAGCAAGAAGACACTCTGTTTAGGTTTATCATATGGTGTCTGCTGTGATTCCAATCAAAAGTTTAATTTTCAGAGCTTTTGTAGTATTATTTTGGTTTGCTTACTTTGTTTATCTGAAACTGCTGGAGATCCTATTGATCCTGCTGTGTAGCATGAGGGGACGAAATAATTTCCCAGGCCACCAATTGTCTGTCCATGGATGCAGTGTGTGCTGGAATGCATGGATTCTGCCATGCTGAACATGGTAGCCTGAGAAAACAGCATTCTAAGCTTTGTTGAAGGATTTGAGAGGAAGACTTCTGCTCTTTTATTTGTCTAAACTTAGTGAATATTCCTACCACCTAATCACAGGTTGAAGCATAGGAGAGGAGGTAAGGAGTCAACAGACATACTGCCATATTCCTGTGAATTCCAGGCTTTCTCTTACTATTACTCCTTCTTTCTCTTACTCCTTCCACCCTTTAACAAGAAAGTCTGCTTATTTCTCCTTCCTTTTCTAATAGGAATTGTGATTGTAAAATATCCTTCTCTTTGAATAGCTGATAGCAAAAAGGCCAATAAATAAATAAATAAATAAATAAATAAATAAATAAATAAATAAATAAGTCTTGTTCTTTCTTTTTACCATTAAGGTTCAGATATGAGATTGATTTATAAAACTTTTTCTCTCAGCAAAACCTCATTTTTTGCAAACTAAAAGCTTCAGCGTGAATAGATGTTTAAATCTGCGAAGACAATTTTGAAAGGCAAAGCCAAATAGTGAATTTCTTGTTCCAATCTATATCCACCCTTTTCCTGGAGTTATAAAAATATTTTTATTTTAATGGGCTCAGAGCAGGATGACAACTAGGAATAATTAGTGAGTTACTGGAAATGAAAATACTTTGGTTTAATAAATTCCTGTTATCTCTGTGGCATACTAATAGGTCTTATAGGAACATTTTCCATCTACCCTTATTTATTAAAATGTGCAACACAAACAAGAATGGAGATTACGTTTAAACTTCATTTATTTTTATGATTTAAACTAAACTTATCGGAAACTCCAGAACTGAATCATATTGATTTCTCATATACCCATGTAAGATCCTGAGCACAGACTGGCCAGTGTAGCATGGAAATTTTGATTGATTGTGTATTTCTCCCAAGATAAACTGGCAATGGAAGAAGCATCTCTTCTCAAGGATAGATGGGTAAACTTTCTGTAAAGGGTCAGATAGTAAATATTTGAGAGTTCTGGGCCATATCATCTCTGTGAACACTATTCACGTCTGCCACTATAGTGCAACAGCAACTAGAGATAATAGATAAATAAATGGCCATGGCTGTGTTCCAACATAAGTTTTATTTAGAGATGTTAAAATTTTAATTTTACATAATTTCCAGGTCATGAAATATATATATATTACTTTTTTAACCGTTTAAAAATTTTTAAATCCCTCTTAACTCATAGGTTATACAAATCCAGGTGATGGGCTGGATTTGGCCTACAGGCCTGAGTTTGCACACCCCTCATCTAGAACCATATAGCCCTGGGTCTTTCGCTAGATAAGAACATGTATTTCAAAGGAAGCAGTATATTTCCTGTGAGTACTGTAGCCAAATTTTTTTTCACTTTGTCCGAATACAAAAACACATTTACAGGAAAACAAAAATGAATCTCTAGCTAGAGAAAACATTTTGTTAACTGACTGGATAAGAATATTCTCTATGTCAAGAGACACTGCAATCCAGATGGAACATTTTATCATTTATACACGATAGTGATTATTTCCTTTTAAGTTCTTAAAATAATAAGCTATAAAATTTTCATATTAAGAAGTAGGCAACAAAAATTAAATTTTACCTTAATAAAGAATGACTGCAAAAATCCCTTTAATATTCCTGCTATCTCAAAATACAAATGCTCAGTACTCTGTTTCCTTGAGAAGTACATTTTTCTCTTGAGAAACCCACCAGAATCTCTTAAACCAATGTCATAATATAATTCTGAAATTTGTTTTCACTGGTAAACCTATCTAGTGACTATTATGTGTTACATACTGCGCTTGGTTCTTGGATTCAAAGAGGAAGAAGTAATGGTTTCTGATAATACCAAACTGTGCCAAGATAATTACTTGTTATATAGATCGATGAATACACACACTCAGAAATACACAGACTCACAGTCAGATGCAAATAAAACAGAAAACACAGATAGGACTAAGAAAGTGGTGGGAGAGTGACTAGGGAAGTAATGTCTCTGCAGAATAGTGAAGAAGGAATAAGTATTTTTCAAAATGAACTAGGGGAAAGAACCTTTCATGCATAAGAAAACAGAGAGACCAAGCTCTGGGAATAGGACAGACTGATGCTTTCATGGAATACAACTGGATATAAATTCACTGGTATAGTTTTAACATGTTCAAATGGAAAAATCCAAGTCCATTCAGAATTTTAGTAAATAAGGTTCAAAAATATTTCAGAAACATTCAGGAAAATTTCTTCTCTCTACTCTGACCACAAATAGTAACACTAGTATCTCAGAGTAGATATCAGGGGAGTTAAGGAGACTAACTCTCTAAGTGAAAATCATTCTCCATTCTAGTACAAGAAATCTCAGCACTGATAAAAGGACTCAACTAGGATATGATGTTAAAAATGTTAGTGTACACAGGTTTGAGTTTCACTGGGATTCTGGATTTGAATTGTATATATTAAATTACCTTAAGCTCTAGGAAAGAATGCAAGAATAAGGCTTTGCTTAAAAATATCCACTCAGACTTAAAAATTTCAGCAAAGATATAAAATATGGTGTTTGTTAGTAAAATGTGAGTGGCTAACAGTTACATGTTACTTCAATTGGGGGAAAAAAAAGATAAGAGAATTATGGGAGGAAAAAAAAAACACATTAGTTTTTCTAAAAGCTAAGTTCATTCAAACAACATAATATGATAGAAAATGCATTGTCTTTCAAGTGAGACCAACCCAGGCGGGAATACCGGTTCCACACTTATTAAATGCAATAAGCAACAAACATGATATTTACTTTCTCTAGACGTTAGCTTCCTTATATGTAAAAACATCTACCTCATAAACATGTATGATTTAAATGGGATTGGGTTTATAAAGTAATTAACATAGTAGGTGCTCTATAAGTGGCATTTACTACAAATTAAATCCTTAAAAATGTGCATTGGAGAAACTCCAAGGATTAACTGGTCTGGAGAAGCATACAGACTCTTTGGTAGGACCATTGGCCTTCTCTTAGTCATGTTGGGCTGGGCTGAACTGAGAAGGGAGCATATTCTCAGCTCATTAGGATGACCTATATTCGAAAGTATATGGTGGAAAATTGCTTAGAAAGCTTTACAATGTTTCCCCACAACCCAAGATTCCACAACATTCCAATGCCAGAAAATGACGGAGCATTGCACATTTTTTCCTCACAGTTATATCTTTGCTACATTCCAGATTTTTGCTGTATCAAAGATGGATAGGTTAAAGGCCTGGCAACACAACTCAGATTGATCACCAGCCCAGGGGCAGAAGTCTGACTTGTCAGAGATGACACTCTCATCCTTAGTTTTGACATCACACTCAAATCTCAATGTCATGATTTAAAAAAGGTCAATAGTATCTGTGAGGGAGAGAGGGAGGGAAACATATTTCTCCTCAAGATTCCCCTTCCCTCTCTGGAGTTATTGAATGTTTCCATTTTGCATATTTTCCAGTTGCCAAATTATTTGTACAAAACACAAATCTGCTTATAAAAGCAATCATCTCTGGGAGTTGTTTCCAGGGAGGCAGCCTCTCACAGGTGAGTAAAAGACTATTAAAATAAGTGCATCACTTCCTCCCAAGAGAGGCAAAGCCCTCATCAGCTCCAGCCAGCACTACACAGGAGACCTGACTGCATGGTTATGGTGTTTGCACAGATCAGAAGAGTCACATGTCTTTCACTTTCAGCAAGGATAAGATGACTGCTTCCCCCACGTCTCAAACAAAGTTCAAAATCATTTACAAAAATGCAACACTCAAGAACTATAAAATCTAGAACTTAGGGGGCATAGTAATGTTTCTGGGTAAACTTAGAGAATATTGTCATTAGAGCCAAGGGGAAGTGGCTCTGGTTCACTTCTCAGCTTCACCAGTTACATGACCTTGGCCAAACAAATTAAAAATTGAAGTGTCTGTTTCCTCAGCTGTGAAACACATAGATACCAAGTTAATACAAATGACAAACTATAAAAAATATTATGATTCATGAAATGTAAAGGACAATAAAGCAAGAATTTGTACTCAGTGGAAAACCCTTGTCTATTTCTTCATTTTAATACACACACAAGTTATGCCAAATCAACTACTAAGTTGCAAAGAAGTACACGCATTCTACAATGGATGAAATTGGGCATCTTTTTTTAAAGCTCTACTTGGCAAATCAATATCTCCATCCACATGACCGGTGGCAGGCATTTCTCACCTAGGCTTTGAGTAAAACAATGGAAAACTATATTGAACTAAATGCTGTCTCCTTGAACTCATTTCTCCAAAAGAAGGTGTGTCTGTATTAGAAGTGCCAGAAATGTCCAGAGACATTCTAAGATATTTCACATACTGGAAAAGTGGTAACAATGATCATTTAATAAAACTAAGAGTGTCATGAGTCTGTCAAATAACCAGTTAGCCAGTCAATATTTTCCAATATCTACATGTCTAGTATGTGATGTGAGATATAGAATGAATACATTAATTCTTGCTAACAAACTATATAGGTTCCAGAGGACAAAGAAACGTCTAGCATGTTTCATATGCTAATGAAAAACCTAAAGAGCCGACCATCTTGATGATTACCATGTCACCAAAGTAAAATGAATACTGTGAAATGTTTATCCAGACCTGTAGTAATGAATACAGGCAAACAGAGCTAGCTTATTCAGGCCAAGACAGGGGATGTCAACTAATTCTGACCCTAAAATGTATTATTATTCTTATTTTCTCACAAAATAGCCATGGGAGTTTCCTCCAACCTTGTCAATTGTTGTTGTTGTTGTTCTTGTTGTTGTTGTTCAATTAATGGAATCATCCTTCTCAGTGAAAGCCACATGAAACCTGCTTGAGGGTAAAGAGAATTTTGATCTGCCAGCTGCCTATCATGTCTCATCCAGATACTGAGTAAGCAAATAAAAGGAAATAGCCCTTGGTGTCTCTGACACAAGTAAGAAAGCTCAGACCCCTCGGCCTGTCTGATTGATTAGTTATCCACCTAGACCAGTGAGACTGAGTCACAGGTATGACAGCCTTCTCTCCGTGGTTTAATTATATACTAGCTGCTTAGACACCAGGGTGTGCTACAGAGATAACTGGGAGAAAAGAGATGACAGGAAATTATTGTTAGTGTTGGGGAGGACAAAGAATTATTATTATGAACTAAGTGCCCTGCAAGATCATAAAAACACTTTAAAATTTAAACATTGCATATATAAACCATAGACGAAGACTATAGAAGAGACTTAATAAAGGTACCAGGAGACTTTTAATGAGAGACTATTAGCTGAAAGCCATATGCCTCAGGTTTCCTTTCAAAATAGAAATATTAGGTTGGTGCAAAAGTAATCACGGTTTATGCAATTATCTTTAACCTTTAAAACCACAATTATTTTTACACCAACCTAATAGGTGTATGTAATTTATTGTCATTGTCAGAGTAATAGAACTTTGTCCAGTTTCCCTCTGTGTTTTAAGTGCTGCTGTCAAACATGCTCAGACTGGGCTTGTTAGCTTTTAACTTGCTTTAGAGACCACCTGCTATCTTGACCAGTTCAAAGACATGCTATGTCACAAGCATGGTTTTCCACTTAGCTGGGATGCCGAATCAGATTCAAGACCACTGCCAAAAAATCAGTTTTACAACTGCCAAAGCCAATTGCCATGGAAAAGGAGAATCTGTATGATTTAAGGATTTTATAGTGTTTGTAAAACCTAGAACATTTACAGCTTCATTTAATTGGCCAGCCTATACAGAAAATACTCTTCACAAAACTAAAAATGATATATTTAAAGTGTGAAATGCAGCATTTCCCTCTAAAATATAATACAAAAATTAGTATAGGCATAGATTTAGCAACCATACATATTTTTTTTAATGGTGATTGGATTCATACATGGTGATGGAAGGAGAATTGATCTTGAGTGGTAAACATGCAATGCAATATATAGATAAAGTTTTATAGAAATGTACACTTGAAACCTATATAATTTTACTAACCAATGTCACCTCCAACAAATTATATATATATATATATATACATATATATATATATATATATATATATATATATATATATATATATTTTAATGCTCATTGGGAACATCTTCAAAATAAACAATAGCTGAAAACTGTTTGGCTAGAATATTAGTACTAACATGAACCAAGTAATTCTTTCATGAGACAAGATTCTGTGATTAAAATTCATTATGTTTTTTTTTTAATGTATTGTTGCATTCGATTTGTTAGAATATTGTTTAGGATTTTTGCATCTGTATTCATCAGAGATATTGGTCTATAATTTTCTTTTTTTGTGTTATCCTTACCGGGTTTTGGTATCAGGGTAATGTTGGCCTCATAAAATGAGTTAGGGAGTACTGTCTCTTCTTCAGTTTTTCGGAAGAGTTTAAGTAGGACAGGTATTAGATCATCTTTGAATGTTTGGTAGAATTCACTAGTGAAGACATCTGGTCCCGGACTTTTACTTTTGGGAAGGTTTCAGATGACTGATTCAATTTCCTTACTGTTGATCGGTCTATTTAGATTTTCCAGTTCTTCGTGATTCAGCCTAGGAAGGCTATATGTTTCTAAGAAAATGTCTATTTCTTCTAGGTTATTGAATTTGGTGGCGTATAAACCTTCATACTATTCTTGGACGATCCTTTGTATTTTTGTGGTAGCTTCCACCTTTCCATTACTGATTTTGTTTATTTGTGTCTTTTTTCTTTTTATCTTAGTGAGTCTAGTCAAGGGTTTGTCAATTTTATTAATCTTTTCAAAGAACCAGCTCTCTGTTGCATTATTTTTTTCTATTGTCTTTTTGTTCTCTATTTCATTTAGTTCTGCTCTGATTTTTATTATTTCCTCCTTCCTATTGCTGACCTTGGGTTTCATTTGTTTTCTTTTTCTAGTTCTTTAAGGTGTAACGTGAGGTTATTTATCTGGGATTTTTCTTCTTTCTTGAGATAGGCCTATAATGATATAAATTTCCCTCTTAAAACTGCTTTTGCTGCATCCCAAAAATTTTGGTAGGATGTATTTTCATTCTCATTTGCTTCTATGTATCTTTTGATCTCTTCTCTTATTTCTGCTTTGACCCAGTCATTCTTTAAAATTATGCCCACATATTTGTGTGTTTTCCTGATTTATTTTTGCAGTTGATATCCAATTTCAAAGCCTTGTGATCAGAGAATATTCTTGGTATAATTTTGATTTTCTTAAATTTGCTGAAGCTAGATTTATGTCCCAATATATGGTCTACCCTTGAGAATGTTCCATCTACACAAGAAAAGGATGTATAGTCTGATGTTCTAGGATGAAGTGCTCTATAAATGCCAATTATGTCCATTTCATCTAATGTGTCACTTTGGACTGTTATGTATTTATTTATTTTCTGTTTGGATGATCTATCCATAGCTGTCAATGATGTATTTAGGTCCCCTACTGTAATTGTGTTTCAGTTAATATCTCCCTTTAGTTCTGTTAGTAGGCACTTTGTATATTTTGGTGCTCCCTGATTGGGGCATAAATATCGATGACTATTATACATCATGACCAAGTCGGGTTTATCACAGGGGCACAAGGATGATTCAACATATGCAAATCCATCAATGTGATACACCACATAAACAAAATAAAAGACAAAAATATTTGATTATATCAATAGATGAAGAAAAAGTATTTTACAGGATACAAAATCCATTTATGATCAAAACACTTAATGAAATGGTTATAGAAGGAAATACCTTCACATAATAAGAAGTTAAATTTTCACTTTTTGCACATGACATGATGCTATATATTGAAAACCCTAAAGACTCCACCAGAAAGCTTTTAGAAACAATAAACCAATACAGCAAAGTTGCTGGCTACGAAATCAATGTACAAAAGTCCATTGTATTCCTATATACTACAACAAAATGTCAGGGAAAAAAAAGAAAAAAATTCCTTTTGCAATTGCAACAAAAAGAATAAAATCCCTAGGAATAAATTTAACCAAGGATGTGAAAGACCTATACATTGAAAACTGTAACATATTTTTAAATGAAATTGATGAAGACACGAAGAAATCAAAAGAGATGTTGTTCATGGATTGGAAGAATCAACATAGTTAAAATGGCCATATTACCCAACGCAATATACAGATTTAATGCCATCCTTATCAAAATCCCAATGGTATTTTTTAAAGAAATAGGACAAAAATTATCATTTTTGTGTGGAACCACAAAAGACCCCGAATAGCCAAAGCAATCCTAAGAAAAAAGAACAATGCTGGAAGTGTCACATTCCCTGACTTCAGCTTGTACTACAGGGCAACAATAAGCAAAACACTATGGTATTGGCAGAAAAACAGACACACAGACCAATGGAATAGAATTGAGAACCCAGAAATAACCCTACATAAATATGGACAGATCATGTTTGACAAAGAAGCCAAAAACATACAATGGAGAAAAGACAGCCTCTTCAATAAATGGTGCTGGGAGAATTGGAAAAAACCTGTGCAAAAGAATGAAACTAGACTGCTACCTGTTGCCAGGTACCAAAATTAACTCAAAATGGATCAAAGACCTGAAACAATAAACTGCATAGAAAAAAACATAGGTACTAAATTTATGGACGTTGGGATCAAAGAGGATTTTATGAATTTTACTTCAAAGGCAAGCAAAATAAAAGCTAAAATTGGGACTATACCAAACTTAAAAACTTCTGCAGAGCAAAATAAACCATCGACAAAATAAAGAGGCAACTAATCTAATGAGAGATTTTTCAAACAACGCTGCTGATACAGGGCTAATATCCAAAATATATAGGAGCTCATACAAATCAACAACAAAAAGACAAACAATCCAATTTAAAAATAGGCAGAGGACCTGAAGAAAGATTTCTCTAAAGAGGACATACAGATGATCAATAGACATATGAAAAGATACTCAACATCACTAGTCATCAGAGAAATGCAAATAAAAAACAGAATGAGATATTACCTCACATGAGTTAGAATGGCTATCATCAATAAGACAAATAATAACAAATGTTGGAGAGGCTGTAGAGAAAAAGGAACCCTAATTACACTGTGGGTGGGAATGTAGATTGGCGCAGCTGCTATGGAAGGTAGTGTGGAGGTTCCTCAAAAAATTAAGAATAGAATTACGATATGACCCAGCAATCCCTCTCTTGGGTATCTACCAAAAAAATCTGACAACATTTATCTGTAAATATATATCTGTGTATATATACACAGATATATATTTATTTGTAGAGCAACTATATATATATAGATATATATACATATATATATGTCATATATATATATGTATAGATATATATATATCTATCTATACATATATATCATATATATCATATATATATATATATATATATATATATATATATATAGAGAGAGAGAGAGAGAGAGAGAGAGAGAGAGAGAGAGAGCAACAATATATATCATTGAAGCTCTATTTATGGTGGCCATGACCTGGAAACAACCAAAGTATCCCTTCGATAGAAGATTAGGTAAAGAATTTGTGGTATATATATACACAATGAATACTATTTGGCGGTAAGAAAAGATGACATAGTACCATTTGTGACAACATGGATGGATCTTGAGATTATAATGCTAAGCGAAATAAGTCAGACAGAAAAAGTAGAGAACCATATGATTTCACTGATATGTGGTATATAAAACTGAAAACAACAAAGGAACAAGAAAAACAAATCAAGAAACAAAACTCATAGACATAGACAATAGTTTAGTGGTTCCCAGAGGATTAAGGGGGTGTGGTAAATGAGGATAAAGGGGATCAAATACATGGTGATGGAGGAGAATTGACTCTGGGTGGTGAACACACAATGTGATATGTAGGTGATGTATTATAGAGGTGTACATCTGAAATCTGTCTAACTTTGTTAACAGTTGTCACACCAATAAACTTTAGTTAAAAGAAAAAAATCATTTTGTTTATTATTGCATTTCCAGAGACTATAGCACCTATAGAATACTAGTATATGTTAATAAATTAGATTGTAATATTATCGAATTTGACTTATTTACTCAAATTTAAGATCCTCAAAGTATTTCAGTGCTAGGAAAGGAGGACAGAACTTTTATATCAATTTTTTTCTTCAATTACAAATATAACAGGTGGCCTAATTCTTACCTAAAAGAACTTTAACTTTTTCTTCTATTCTCTGTCTTTCAGCATGCCCCCATACCTCAAATTTAGAGTCATCCTTGGCCACTACCACAATTTTCATGTTGACCTATGAAAACCCTATTGAATTTCAATGCTAGGTTTGAATTATTTTAAGTGGTTTTTATAAGAAAGCTTAATAAAGTAACTATCACAGTATCATCCACATAGGACTATCAATGACCATTGGAAAAGAAAATTATAAATCTATGATGTCAGATGTAATGCTGCTTTTTACTCTACAAAAGATTTACTTTATTATTTTGTGTAAGTTTAAGGTGTACATGTGATTATTTGATGTGCATATGCATATATATTGTGAAATAAATACCACAATAGGGTCAGTTAATACCTCTATCAGCTAAAATAATCACTTTCTTTTTTTTATCCTTTCAGCCACTCTATGCCTTCTGATTGTAGAATTTAATCTATGTACATTTAATTATTGATTTTTTTTGTCCATTCATAATTTTCTAAGTCAGTTTTTTTAGGGACATCTGTACCATGGCTGAGAAGATTTGGAGCTCATGAGCTACTTCAGGGTCTATAGTTGGGACCAAGGTCTGCATGCCTATTGCCCAACACACAAATGGTGAAACTCCTCCTGGGTCCCTTTGTGTATGATACTGGTGGCAGAACCAAAGACAAATGGGCCATAGCTGAGTCCTCAGGGGTACAGAGATTGTTCCAAGTTTATAGCTGAGTCAGTGGTCAGTTAGTCAGATACCTGGATGCAGATCTCTCTTTTCAAAATAGCTCTCCTCATTCTTAGACTGCATTGGGTTCCAAATCTACAACTTGAATCCCAAAGCACCTACAAAGGCACTTTTGTCTGTGGATGGATGCCAAATTTTTGTTATTGGGGGGATATGAGCAAGAGATGTCTTATTTGGCCATCTTGTTGGCACTACTCTTAAGAGGTAATGTTTTTAAATTCAGCCTCCAATGATATAAAACTAAGTTTATATCATCCCAGGGCTCTGGTACAAAATTGTTGGCTATTAAGACAAATACATCTAAGATGTCTTTGAGGATCCTGGGTAAAACCAAGCCAAAGGACCCATAGGGGTCACATGTTGCTTCCCATTGGTTCTTCCTGTATAGTTTATGGTACGTCAAGTATTGGAAACAACACACTCTGCCACTGTCATTATTACCATCACTCCTTATTTCAGCTTAGCTGAACTTAGTTAAGTTTATAAATATTAAACAGAACTTTTCTGATCAAAGTAAATCACTGTATATTGTCAGAGACATGACTATACGGATTAAGAAGAATCATCATAGTTATGGAATGAATAAATCAATCTTATGGTGAGTTATAAAAAGACTGTGAAGTCAAAATGTATATTTTTATGAAACATTGCATAGCTTAGGTATGCAGAAGACTGCAGCCTTTCAAAGAGTACCTTGTAAAATGATATTCTTATACCTGTGTAATTTTTATTCTTCAAAATTCTTTCCTAATTCTCCTTTTGGATTTGCCTCCAAAACCACTTTATATCCAATCCAAGAAAAGAAGTCTCATTATATTTTAATCACATCTAGATATTCAGTCACCTGATTATTTCTCAACTTGATCTCCCATTTTATTAGGTGAGTGAATCTTATAGTCTGGGAAGTTTCTTATGTCAATGACTTGGCATCCTTGGCTCTGTGTAAAATGCTTTTTGCTATGTATATGCTTCTAATAGAAGGTATGTGAATATAAAGACTAAAAGAATGGAGCAAAAAATATAAGTGACAGTGTATCAACTGGGCCTCATTGTTGTTTAGTAAGAGTCTAGAATGCAAGAAAGAAAGACTCAAGCTTCATCGAGGACAGTACCAAAGAAAATACCTGCTCTAACTTGTCATTTAGAAAACGAAAACTAGGAGGAATTCTCTTTTATGTCTCCCAGATCTATAGTAACCCTGTGTAATGAAGAGTTCAACTCAAAATCTCTTAGGGGAGTACTCCTTAGAATTCCCATGAATGCACCAAATGCTTATTCTACACTGAATTAAAGACAGAGTTTCAATAAGAAATGGACTCGAGGCCTCTGGTGTTTTCTATTACAAGGGTTTCATCTGTTGTAATAGATGCTTACATAGCACAATGATTCCTGAATTGCAACACACATAGCAGCTTCTTCAGTCTCTTTACTTAAGAAGGTACTTTACCCCAAGCTAATCAGGTCTTCCTCTATAGGTGCAAACTGGTCCTTGACTATTTAGAAAGAGAATTACTATACAAAGATAAGTCCTCCACACAGGAGCACTGTTTTGGAGTTCTTGAAGACTATTCAAAGTTATCATAATATCTTGGTCTTATGACTAAACATCTTCAAGCCAAAAAAAAGAAATCCCAATATCATCAAGTACACAGTTATTCCAGAACTGGAGAGAATATTGATGCAGTAATTGTGAAAAATAGGTGCAATAGAAGGACTTTCAAAATTTTTAGAACAATAGAAACCCCATAGGACTAAATCAGTTTCTAAGATGACTCTTACTGGCAATGAGCAAGTTGGAGGACAACTGTTAGAAGATGTATTATATGACCTCATGTTTTATATTTAAAAACATTCATTGGTTAAAGACACTATTCCAGGAATCTCAGTCAGTGGCAGGGAATAATTTTGTGGCTTCCCATTTGGCAGAGAACATGGTCACACTCTGAAAGTGATCACGGGCTATCTCCTAATATCAGTTGGGGATACACAAAATCAAAATAAACTACCTCTAGTCTACAATCATAATACTAAAATGACAAAATTTCCTAAAGAAACACAAAACGTAAGAGATGAGTTTTGTTCTCATATTCTCCCCTGAAAGTAAGATAGATAGATAGATAGATAGATAGATAGATAGATAGATAGATAGATACAGACAGATAGACAGATAATCCATCCACATCAGAGTTTCACTGTATTTGTATCATAAAATATTTCCAGTCTTGTCCCCACTCCATGAAGATTTCTTTTCTTCCTAACCACTTATTAGTTACTGATAGTTCATGTGCATATTGTAAAAGGTTTGTTGTATAAAATATATAGAACTGCATGAGAACCACAGCCCATATGGAGAACAGTATGGAGATTCCTCAAAAAATTAAAAATAAATAGACCACAGCAACTCCACTTCTGGGTATATATCCAAAGAAACAAAAAACACTAATGTGGAAAAATACATACACCCCTATGTCCATTGCAGCACTATAAACAATAGCCAAGACATGGAAGCAACCTAGGTGTCCATCAATAGATGAACTGATAAAAAAAAAAAAGATGTGGGTGTGGGTATTATGTTTGTGAACTCATCCTAGAGAAAGTGTTACATACCTCATTGCTGAATATCACTACAGTCACCTTCGAAGTACTCCTCCTGGGAAGACATGCACTGACGCCAGTGCCTAGTCCACCCTTCAAAGCAATTTTGGAATTCTTTTTCTGGAATGGCCATCAAAGCTGTCCTCGTATTGCCCTTAATGCCCTGAATGTCTTCAAAATGTGTTCCTTTCAATATTTCCTTTATCTTCAAGTAAACAAAGAGGTCACGAGGAGCCAAATCAAATGAGTAGGGTGAGTGTTCCAATACAGTTATTTGTTTACTGGCTAAAAACTCCCTCACAGACAGTGCCATGTGAGCTGGTGCATTGTTGTGATGCAAAAGCCATGAATTGTTGGTGAAAAGTTTAGGTCGTCTAACTTTTTCATGCAGCCTTTTCAGCACTTCCAAATAGTAAACTTGGCTAACTATGTGTCTAGTTGGTATAAATTCATAATGAATTACCCCTCTGATATCAAAAAAAGGTTAGCAACATCATTGCAACAAGTTCACGAACTTAATTGTCAGACCGTGTGTGTGTGTGTGTGTGTGTGTGTGTGTGTGTGTGTGTGTGTATCAACAGACTATTACACAAAAAGAAAAAAGAATGAAATCTTGCCATTTGTGACAACATGGATAGATCTAGAGGGTATTATGCTAAGTGAAATAAGTCAGACAGAGAAAGACAAATATTATATGGTTTCACTTATATGTGGAATCTAAATAAAACAAAACAATGTAAAACAAAAACAGACTCAAAGAAATAAAGACCAAAGGGATGGTTACCAGAAGGGAGAGGATGGAGGGACAGGTGAAAGGGAGAATATAGTCAATAATATTGGTATAAATTTACATGGTGACAGATGATTACTAGAACTAGTGAGTAATCACACTGTAAGTACAAAAATGTCAAATTACTATATTGTACACCTGAAGTTAATATAACCAATGTAAGATTGGATACCAACTATGCTTAAATAAAAAAAATAATAAAATTAAGATAAAAGAATAAACAGGATTTTGAAGACTTAGTACCAAAAAAGGTAAAATATCTCATCAATAATTTTTATTTTGATTTCATGATGAAACAATATTTGGAATACATTGGGGTAAATAAAATATATTATTAAAATTTAAAAAAGAAGTTCCTGAGACCAAGAATGTTATTTAAAAATAACATGAATATGTACAAAATTCCGGCAAACACATGTGTAAGAGGAAGACTGTCAGAGACAACTTTAGTCATAAGGAAGAGGTGATGGTTCCTTTTTCTGACCGCAGAGGGATCATTAGAGAAATTGGCACAGTCCTTTCCACTCTCATTTGAACTATCTCAATTTCCTTATGTCCACCTGGAGTCTAAGGATAGTGTCTTATTCAAACAACTTTATTGCCCCTCCTTATCACTATTTACTAGACTTGACCCACATCCCCAATGATAGAAGGTCAGAGTGAGAATTTGGGAAATATTGGTTACTGTGTAAAAAAGTTGTAATAGCTAAATACATTCCCAAGTCATCTCCTCCTTAGGGATATTTGTATAGAAATAGAAGGTTATACTTAATCCTACCTAATAATTGCCTGTTGAGTGGCTTTTATGAAATGAAGAACTAAAGAGGGACTATTTGGGAAGATCAGTGTTTCTCTGAACTTCCAAAAATATTTTCATTTCAGAAACACAAATTCAAACAACAAAAAATGAAAATTCAGAAAAGAGTACTTACTGTGAATTAGACACTTTGCAACTAATATAAGGCTCATAAGAAGAATAGAATACATATCTAGGCTCATCTCTTTAAAATAGGAACCGAAGCATAAAGCCATCATGAATGTGTAGCACACTGCCTGTTACAAACCTATCTAGCCATCATCTCCCTGTCTGCAAAACAGGAGTAATATTATCACCTAAAGCACGTTTGTGTTGAGGACTCAGTGAGTGAATCCATGTAGGCACTTTGCCTGGTATGTAGTAAGGACTTAGTAAGTGATAGAGAAAGTGAACAAAAAGAAGAAGACACCCGCAGGAGGGGAAAAAGGAGGAGGACTCGGTCATTGTTCCTGGCAGCTCTACCAGAAAAGAATGATGCCATTAATGCCTCCGCAAGATCGCCGTCTGTCCTGCTCTTGATCAATGTGCTCGTCTCCCTCGATTCTGATGCCAGTGATTCACAGCTCTAGCTGTACATTAGCATCACCTTCGAAGCCTTAAAATCCTGCTGCCCAAGCTGCACACCAAAGCACTTCAATCAGAAACACTGGGAATGGAACCCAGGCAGTAGGTCTGTAAATCTCTACAGGTGATGCCAAGATGAGCTAAGTTTAAGAATAATTACTCAGTTCCATCCCTCATTGTCATAATCGTCACCATCACCAGCTAAGTATTCCTTGGCTCTGAATTGGCACTTTAAGCCCAGTACATCTAAAACACACTGGAAACACTTTTAAATGAACACTTTTAAACACTTTTTAAATTTCCCCTTTCTTTTAGTAAAGGAGAAAAGGATGTATTAAAATACATAATTCAGACTTCCTGGCATTGTTCTCTATGCTAGGCTTATTTTTAAAGAGAGGAGCCAAGTTATTCCATAACATATTGACTCACAAATAAAAATGTCCTGACCTACTTGGAGAATAATATGTAATGTGACGTGAAGCCCAAAGCCCATCTAATCTTGAAGGTTTATATGCATTTCCAGAAGAAGTTTCAAAGCCTGGGTCTACAGGGATTTTTCTAATGCCGCTTCAGTAAAGCCTTGCTCTGGATCATTTAAATGCTTAAATGAAAAGTGGCTGTTTATGATAAAATTATGTGCAATAAAACATACTTGTAAAATTACATGACCAAACAAGAGTTCTCATAATCTCCTCTCAGAAATAACACATGCAAATTTTTGTTTTGCTTGATGCTGATTTGAGTAAAATTTATTTCTCTCCTCAATTAGAGAAATGCAAATAGGTTTAAGTTTTCAAAGGATGTTTAAAAAGAAAAAAGAATTACTGACTTGGGCATGAAAAAAAAAAAAAAAAATCTATGTTTTCTTACCACAATGAGGAAATGGTTACAATTATGAACAAGCTCTTTAAGGTAATAAATGAATTTTTCATAA
Source organism: Rhinolophus sinicus (assembly GCF_057876585.1). NCBI lineage: Eukaryota > Metazoa > Chordata > Mammalia > Chiroptera > Rhinolophidae > Rhinolophus > Rhinolophus sinicus. Next base: position 133,708,336 of record NC_142517.1, on the reverse strand, counting down.
GATGTCATTTTTTACTAGCTCTTATAATCATTTTCTCCTTATTGTGTTCTCCAACTTGCCAATAACATCATTTTAACATTCTTATGCAACAAGCTATGCTCCACTATGTGGCCTAATACTTCACTTTAATATCCATTCATTTTCAATAGCTCGGGCTCTCTGAGGCCTTGCAGAAGCACTCTGTCTCTGGTAAGGTGTCAGTTTAAGTGTGATGTATTATTCAGCTTGGTAAAGGAGGCGTAACCTGCTCATTGGCAATCACGGGAATCACGGGAAAACAGTGTACAAACATCTGGGACCCAAATGTCATTTCATGGGCTTAGTGTCTGGGCTTTGCTAATGGATCTTGTTTAAAGTGCAGGACACTATTTACACATTTTTAAAAACCCTACATAACACCACTAAAAAGGCATTCTATTCCAATTGCAGTTTTGTACATAGAACAGAAAACAAAGTCTCCAATGTGACCTACCCATACTTCTGAAGCTGGCATCATAGGGAGGCAGCCAGGACACAAATCCAGAGTTCTTCTCCTTTTACAATCTGCATGCTCAGTAATCATGCCAACACATATAGGTAAACATCCAGGCTGTCATTCCTAAATAAAAAGAAGACAGGATAGTAGAGCGTTAAAAGCACAGGCTGTAGACTCAGAATCACCCTAGTCGAAGTCTTACCATGTGACAGTGGGCAATTCCCTTAACTGCTCAATGCCTCCGCTTCCTCATCAGGTACATGACATTATTGTTCAAATTATGTGCCGCTCTATCATAGGGGAGAATCATACGCTCTTACGTCAGACATGGATGTGTGCCTTGCTTTGGTAAATGACATATGGGTGAAAGTGGCATATGCCACTTAAAAGCATTAAGAGCAGTACTAGGGCTCCACCATGAACCCTCTTCCTTGTTCCATGAGACTCAGAATGTCCAAAATGGAGGCTGTTTCGCTACTTGGTTCCGTGGAACAGGACTGCTACTCACCCTGATATACACAGTGTGAGCAAAAAATATACCTCTATGGATATGAGCCCAGACTCACTTATCCATCTCATATCTGATGAGGAGAATAATAGAATTTAACAAATTAGGTTGTGTGAACATTAAATGAAACAATATCCATGAAGTTATTCTAAAGTGTCTGGCACATGGAAAGCATGTAATGTTAGTGATTCTTACTGTTAATACTAGAAATAAATCCAAGTCCAAGATGTGGCTGTGGTGATGATGATATTGGCTCTTTAAAAATACGATACTTTTATTCCTTCTTTACAAAAAGTCACAAAGTCAGATTATGCTGTGTTCTACTTGTCCACATGGGAATTACTAATCCAGTTGTACTCATTCACTGATGAAATCTTCTTTGGGACTGCATAGGGTTACAGGGTTTAGCAAATTAAAAACAGGATCCCCAATTATGTTTTAATGCCAGATAAACAAGGAACAAGTTTTTCATGTTAATATTTGGGACATATTTATTTATGTGCTGTTTTTCTGAAACTCAAATGCAACTGATGTCCTGTATTATATTCGTTAACTGGAACAATGTGAATTATTGGTCTGATAGTCACAATGTGCCTTCTTTTCTTTAAACTTTGGATCTTGAAATATGTAGACATCCATTTGAAACCATAGACACATTTGGTTGTAAAAATTTAGTTGTATCAGTATGGAGCGTTGAAAGAAACACTAGGTCAAGGGTCAGAATATTTAGGTTTCTCTCCAAGTTCTGTGACTAACCAGCTTCGCGTTTTTAGATGAATCACTGTACTTCTGTAAGTTTCAGTTTTCTCACTAGTAAAGTAGGAAAGTTGGATTTAAAATTTTCTAAGATATCTTTTAGTTTAAAATTTTTTAAATCTTCAAGGAAATATTTACAATAAAAGCTTTCTTTTTAAATTATAAGAGTTCTTATAAACCTTTCTATTTTTTATTACATTTATTGGGGTGACATTAGTTAGTAAAATTATATAGGTTTCTAGTGTACAATTCTGTAATACATCCTCTATATATTTCACTGTGTGTTGACCACCCAAAGTCTATTCTCCTTCTATCACCATATGTATGACCCCATTTACCCTCTGGTAACCACTAATCATGGAATATTACTCAGCTATAAAAAAGATGTAATATTGTCATTTACGACAACATGGATGGATCTTGAGATTATCATACTAAGCGAAATAAATCAGACAGAAAAAGTCGAGAACCATACGATTTCACTTACACGTGGGATATAAAACTGAAAGCAACAAACAAACAAGACAAACAGACATGCAAAAACTCATAAATCTTTCAAAATAGAAGAATATGCAATCATGCTGATTAAGTCTTAGACAATATGATCTGTTCTCTTTCCCTATTTATTATAATTAACAACTGCTTATATGGGTTTTCGCCATGCCAGGCATTTTATAAATATCAACTGATGTAAACTTTATAATCAGTCTATTATGTAGACTATTAATATCTCCATTTTACTGATGAAACTAAGATCAGAAAAATTAAATAGCTTGTTATGATCATATGACATGTGCAGAAACCTCAGAATTTGAATCCCAGTAACCTGGCTTTGTTTTCTCTGTTGGAAAGCATCACATACCCTTCACTTAAGAATAAAGCTAGACTAACATAATAAGGACAAGCCTTCAACAGTGATTACGTTTGATGGAAAGTGCATAAATTCTAGTTTGACAACCAACCTTCAGTATAATGAAGTCGCTTTGAGTGACAAAGAAGTACCTGGAGTTAGGCTCTGTTCTATGGATTAAATAAATGCTGGCCGATGAACATTTCAATCAGTTAGTAAGGAAGCTTATCACTTGGGCTGATTGACCCTCAAAGTTTCTAATCTTTTAACTAGATTGAGTAGAAACCTTGAAATTTTGTACAAAAACTTTGCATGGAAATTATAGCATATCTTACGCAGTGATAGTATAAATGAGGTTTTTTGTTGCTGTTGTTCTTGTTTTTAATTCGCAAAGGGCACCAATTTAGACTCGGTGCCCATGTTTAATTGCTTTTGAGCCATAAACGACCAAAACCATGGTCAATAGTAGTTTTGTTTCCTGCCTTAGCCTAGGAGACCAGTGAGAGAGATACTTAGTATCAGTGCTTGGTTATGCTGTCTAGAAAAAGGCCAAAGCACACAGTGAGATTGTGATATAATACACACATAAATATGAGGACACTCTTAGAAAAGAGAAGGTGGATTATAGAATTTAGGAGCTACTATAAGGTACAGGGAGGCAGTCAGTGGGGGATGCTTTAGTGTAAGTCAGCATTACTATGAAAATGAAATTAAAGTTATGAATTTATCTCATAGGATAGGTATTATTCTCAAGGAGGTACACATAGGGTGGTCAAGCCTTCAGGGTTCACAATAATACTGCAAAGAGTCTGCAATTCATGTAGTCATCAAAAATTATCTGTATTCTGAATACATTATATGTCTCATACACATTGTTACATATCCGTGCCAAATGCATTTGAGAACTGTTGTGATTAATAAAACAAAAAAGTACATTACTTAGGGAGTTTTTATAAGTTATGTTTTATTCAGTTTTGTTGGATTTTTTCCCCTCAACCCATGAATACTATTATCATGTGGAGATCTGTCAACTCTCTCACTCCTAAAAAGCTTAAGAAGCAGCACTCAAAATACTTGGTATTAAAGCTATTTCCTACATGGTCGGTTTTGAGTAGGACTTTTTGTTCAAAGATGGTCCCCAACACAAGTTTTTGAAATTTCACCATCAGAGATCTGTCGCTTTAAGCAAGCCTGACATCTTGGGGACAATCAGATTTAAGAGGCTGCACATTTTCTTTAGAGAGTCAAGACACACATATCATAAAATAAGTTTTGTTGTTTCCTAACAACTTAGACTGTTATTATACAACCCATTTGTCACGGCTTTTAGGAATCTATGCATGCAAGCATGTGTGTGTTATATTTTCTTAACAAATGTGCCTTCCAAATATCCCAGTATTTATTGACAATCTCATATTTTGTAGGAAATAAGGAACTGACACTTTGTCAAGTGGTAAACAAACCCATTCCATCAAATCTTACTAAATTCTTTAACATCCTTGAAGGGGTAGCTGTTAATAACCTCATTTTACAACTAAGGTAAAAGAAACAGAAACTATTTCTGGCTCAAGTTCCTTTTGGCTAAGTGATAGAGTCAATATTTGACCCCAAAGCTCTAAAAGCTTTCATCTTTCCATTATAATCTAAGGCAGAAGTTGGCAACCAGCCAAATCTGGCCTGTCTGGTTTTTTGTTGTTGTTGTTGTTTTTTATGACCTGCAATCTAAAGATGATATTTACATCTTTAAATGATCTTATTTGAAATGGTTACATGACTACAGGCATAATACATGTGATTCTTTTTTCTCTTGGTCCAAAAAGTCAAAAATATTTACTATCTTGCTCTTTACAGAAAAAGTTGACCAACTCCCGATTTAAGGCCTATACACAGGGCTGCCATTAGAAATATAATGTGAGCCACATGTGTAATGTATAATTTTCTAGTAGCCATGTTTTTAAAATAAACAGATTGATTAATTTTAGTAATATATTTAGTTGAATCCAATATACCCCAAATGCCATCATTTCAACATGCAATCAATATAAGAAACAATTAATGAGGTGTAGATGTTAATAGCCTTTTGTCCTCACAATTCTTCTTTTATAATTAAGGATGTTTCACCAATTTCTCCATTAGAACTTTAGCATCAAATTGGAGCCAAATTTAACATTGGGATTTCCCTGTTATTACACTATTGTCACATTCTCTCCCATGAGAAATATTTGTATTACTATTCCTTTTGTGTCAACTGTAATTTATACTAAATGGATAGAAACTATTTTATTAACATTCTTTAAGTTCATATTTAAGTTTTTTATGAATACAAAAACCTGGGTTATTGTCTGATTTTGGTGTTTGGGGCAAAATGTATAAAACCCATCAGTCACTCTTTAGCCCTTTATTCTGTTGTAATTTCTTCAAAGCACTTATCACTTGGTCCTTGTATTTATATTATAAAATCTCCTTTGTGTTTGTCTACTCCCCATTAAAATGTAAGCTCCATAACAGCAGAGATATTTAATGTCTTGTCTGCTCTGACAAAGGACCTAGCACAGTAACAGGCATATAGTATATAGTAGATGTTCAAAATACATATTTTTGGACAAATAAATGACAAAAGGTTGTGCACATATAAAGCAAGATAAGCAGAAAATATCTCTGAGAAGAGTAACATAGTAAACCACCAGCACCCTAGTGTGAATTGGTTTGCTCAATCATCAATTTGGGTGAAATACTGGGCTCATTTAACAAGAAAGGAGAGAACTGTGCAATGAGAGACAAAAAATTGACTGTGACAGAATCCTTGGTAAATTTTTCTAGAGCTAACCCACAAAGCAAGTTACTAAAGTAAAATATGCTAAAAATAACTTTGGTCTCTTGTTTTTAAAAACTGCTGGTATCTATCTTTAATTCGATTAACAATATTTTCTACCACCAATTCCTTCAGTAGAACAGCAGGTGACTGAGGAGAGTCCTATTTTTTCAGTTCATTATATTCACCAGCTATTTATTTTCCTAAAATTTCTGCCAACACTACATGGTAAAGTTAGACTAGCAAAATGGAAGTTACATTTCAGAGCCCAGGCGAAAAGGCTTCAAAAAACTTCACCAAAAAAAACCTTTAGTTTTCATTATATCCACTGGCCTGCAAGTTCACTAAGATTCCTTAACATCCTAGGAGACCTTTTAAATGCAGTGAAATGCCTGTCTCAGGTAAAATTGGCAACACTTTAGAACAAAGGTTTCCTAAGTGGTGGTTTATAACGCATGTAGGGTTTGAAAGTGCATTTTTCCTTGTCTTGAAAATATGTCTTATTAAGATGGTGTACCCTCTTAGAGGCAATATTACTTTTTCAATAGTTCAAGCTTGCAATAACACTATTTCTTGTGAGGAAGCCTGGAGTATTTTTATCTAGAATAGAATGATGCTATTTGAACAAATATTATTGCAAGAGATTGTAGATTTACAGCTAAAAAGAAAGAACTGGCCAAATTTTCAGTACACAGCCAGGCTATAAAGTGGAGCGAGAGAAAGGAAATTGTGAGAACCTAGACAGCAACACTCTATTGTGAAAGTCTGTTAAAAATGGCGCCCACATCAATATTGCACTTCCTTATTTTAACGTTTCCTTTAGGATTCCTCACTGCAGCCAACAGGGACATGTCTGAATTTTTCTAAAATGATACAAATCGCATAAGTAAAAATTAAAAAGTGTATAGATAGTTAATTCAGACTGCCATAGACTCACTTTATCTAGATAAGCACAGCGATTTTTAAAGAATCTCTGAATCCAAATTTTACATATATTAGTGATATATATTTATGACAATAGAGCATATAAATTTTACATATGAAAGAATTTATTCATCTGAAGCCTCTATCTTAATTAAATGAAACTGAATACTGAATCACAGTTAATTGATGCATATATGTATATTTATATATTATATATATGTGAAAAGAACAATATTAAAATACATATAATAAAGGAATAAATTTTAACATATCCAATCACAGATAAAAAATAAATACACTCACAGGATTATATTTATAATGTTCTAAGCTTTTAGGACAGACACATTAATGAAATATTCAGGTGCAGTAATCATTATAGTCTTTTAGAAGTGATCTGTGTACACTGTAAACCACCACTACTGCTGCTGAACACTTTTTCTTAGTGTAAAAGTGGTAGGTTTTCTGAACACTCATGGTCTTAAAATCCCAAGTAACTTCACATATATTCTACATCCTATACTCAGACTCTCAGTCCCTTGATATGCTTAGTTCCAATAAATATACACACTGTACTTCAGTTAACCCTTGGATCTTATCAAGCACTGGAAATTTTCCATCTTAGGAACCTTCATTTCATATTTTCATATCAGAAAATAATTAGAAAAAATGCTATTTCTTAGAAAACTGTGCAGTTAATTTCTCTATTTCATTACCAGTAAACTTCTGGTTTTATTTTCTTCTCGCTCAAATGAGGACCCCAGGGTAAACCCCTGTCTTGACAGAACATTCCATTCCCTCATACCCTTTTCCTTCCATTAATTCAGATCTAAAAGTCCTAGGAAATTATCAATCCACTCACCCACCTTCTGTGACTATACCTGTGCTGCTGTGCACAGCTGGAGGAAAGCACAGAAATAGGGTTATTTGCCCCACCAAGATTTTTGATATCTAAAGCCATCTTGATGGCCTGCGTTATTGTCCAGTCCAAGTTGTCCATGACCAGTTCCATTTATCATTATCCAATAAGCCATTCTAATCATTCACCTCATTTCTTTAAGTTTCTTGCCTGCCATTCTCACTCTTAGCATTATAGTCCCTAAAGGACAGAGAGAATAGAAACTACCATAAAAATGCTCTCAACTTCTTGCCCCTCATTTACAAATATGTTACCATCTCAATGTTTCTTGACATATTTGCCCCTGACATTTTCTATTCAGGATGCATTGTTTTGTCTATGTGCTGAGATATTCTTTTTTCACTTTCTAGGACATTATTTTATATATCCTTTTTTCTACTTCTCCATTGGCACCATATCCTTCAACATATAAATGTGTTTATGCCTCTTTTACTATTTAATTGCAATGCTTCTTTAATCTTGCTCAGAGCCTAGGTATTCACTTGCTTTATCAACAAATATTTATTGAGAACCTATTGCGTACTGAACATTGGACTCTTATCAACCTTTCATCAACCATGTTTTTTTTAAAAGTGGTCTATCTTGAATAGCTTCCCTTGTATCTGGTCATTCTTACATCAACCCCCTAAAACTATACTTTGGTCTTCACTACACTACTGAAACTGTCCTGATGAAGATGATCAATACATTGAACACTTTTCAATTTGTTATGTAATCATTTAATTTGACAGTATCCATCACTCATTTGTCAACATCAAAAACAATTTCTCTCCTCTTCCTTCTAATTCTCTGTTCAACTGATTGTCAAATTCCTGTAAACCTTCTCAAATTATTTTACATTTCTTAGATGCTGATTTTTACTATGATCTTTGTTTCTAAATTTTCCCCCTCATTTTGCCACTCATCATAGGCAAAACTTTCAGATACTGTACCTTACATAATACCTTACATAATTAGGATTTCTGAGGTTACAACTCTACCCCAGACCTATCTCGAGTTCCAGATGTGTATTTCCACTCTCGCAGCATTCAAACTAAAAACTAACATTTTCCACCTTTTTCCCTCTATTTTGTCCAATGGAAACCTCATCCATTGAATGCCCAAGCCAAAAGTTCAGGACTTCTTTTTTACCCTGCCTTTACTCCATCTCTACAAAGAATTTATCAAGTTCTGTGGATTCTAATTAAACTGTCTCTTGAATCCTTCCTTTCACCTCTTCTCACTTCAGACCTCATCCTCTGGTTCCTCAGTTACTGAAAAATCCTCCTAGTTGGTCTCTCTACCTCCAGTTTACCTTCTCTTAATGCACTTCTCTACTTTTACAAGATAAATAATTGTAAAGCATAATACTTCTCTGTTAGTAAACCTTCAAAGTCAAAATTCCTTAGCACTCCTTTATTCAGTCACTCACTAAATATTCATGTGTAGGTATGAACCAGAAACTGAAACATGCACTGCGTGTGCAGTGGTCCTATAAAACTCTCCACTCTTAATGCCTGACATTTGCTTCCACACAATCAACATTCCAATTATTACTCAGTCAAAGCTTCTACTACATTTTAATCTGTGTGTGCGTGAGTGCGTGTGTATATGTCTGTCTCCTTACAGACTAACGCTCTTTGAGAGCAGTGACTGAATCCTAACCAAATGTAACTAATATTTGAGTCTGACACATTATCATTGCTCAGTGATAGTGACAACAAATCCTGATATAATACTTATTATGTTCATATATTACGGTAAGTGCTTTACATACAGTAAATTAGTATTTAATCCTCATGCTTATGCTACAAGGTAGATACTATTATTATTGTACTAATGAGAAAACTAAAGGTCAAATAAATTAAATTTGCCAGTGTTCACCCATATAAGCAGCAGATCTGACATTCACGCACAGGCAATATAGAGTTGAATACCAGAAAACAAATGCTAAATACTTTTCAGAAAATGAATCCATATCCTCCAGTGGTGATGTTCCTATATTTTAAAAATTGTCTGAGCAATAGCTGTTAATGACCTCTCAATACATTTTACATATTAATGCAAGTGAAATTAGTGGAAAGGAAAATAGCTATAAATAAGCATTGTCAGAACTTTGTGTTTAAAATGATAAAATATTTCTCTTCTCTCATTTCATATATTTCTATTAATTATTAGTCAAGTAGCCTAACCTCCCTGAGTTACCATTTCCTCATCTGTAGGAAGACACGATTGAGCTTGACAATCTCTAAGCACTCATCTAACTCTATTACGTGGCTTTTATAACTCTCCACATTTTCCAATGACTTTCAATTGCTCCTTGCATCTAGAAAGGGGCAAAATTATCGAGGCTAAACACAGTAGCATCTAAATCTCTGTGTGGTTTTTAGACAGAAAAATCTCAGCAGTACAAATATTTAATTCAAAATTATTTTTAATTTCTGCTAAAGGTAGGCAGTGAGTCAAGATATGTATCTCTAAAATCAAAAGTTCTGTTTTTGTTTTGTTTTTAATACAAGTGTGGAAAATAAAAGCTGAATTTGAGTTTGTGGATGACCTTAGAGTTCATTCTTGATATGAAGAAAGATAGTTAGATACATAAATTGATCAAAAGATGAAGTGATTAAAAATAAGTAATTTTTATAAATTATCATAATTCCTATACATTCATGCTTTAAGTTATTACTAATTAACTACATGTATTTCATGATTTTTAACTAAAATTTTAACTAATTTTTTTCATTTTTGTTACTTAATGACACAGTGCCATTCTACTTCTATATTAAGTAGCCAGAAATTGAACAGTTATGAGTAATTAAAGTTTTAATCTTGCTTGAAGTTTTTTCAACTTTACTAATTTGTAAATCATGTCTTTCTTCATTTCTCTAAATTCTAAACATTCTGTACCCCTAACTTTTCTTAAAGCCAACAAAAGTTATGATTAGCATAGTGCCTGAATAAATAAAAATATTCTTTAGTCCAAGTGGCTAAAGAATGTAAGTCCAAGTGGTGTATTTCAGCATTTTTTTAAATTTGTTTTTCCATATTGAAAAGAAGATCCACAATTCTTATTTCAGATATTGATGTTTCGAATAAGGAATCTCTATTACTAAGTGTCCTCAGCCAAGTGGTATGAGGGAAACAAAGAAAGCATAAGACGTGTAACCAACAGAGAACTTGACAAGTGGGAGAAAGAAAAATCCAACTCATCAGAGAAATCCATGAAAGCAGGTACATTTTTCTTTGATGACCATGATGTTTATGAGAATCAAGGAGATCTGATTCCTATACCAGGCTTTTCCTGCCTTACATGTGAGTTCTATGTTGCAGATAAACCAATTCTACATCTCCTCTCAGTTGAAATACAACCAGACCAACTAATTGGGTAAAAATAGTGCAAAACTAATAAAGAAATGGATTAAAATACACAATACACAAAGACTTTTTACAAAGATAAGAAACTAAAATTTGATAAAAACCAAAGCTTAATTGAAGAAAGAAAGGGCAAAGATTTGAACAGGCAATTCACAAAAGAAGATACTCAACACTGCTAGGGAAATTAATAATAAAATTGAAAATGCACCTACTCTTTACTTCAGCAGTTTCATACTTGGATTAACTACTCCATTAAATAAAATAATAAATTCACAGTGTGTTTTCAAGGTTTGCAGTATTACTTTTAAAGGAAAAAATAGAAACAAACCAGTCATTAATAGAAAAATGAATAAATAAGTGATAGATCCATTGAAAATGAGATATAAATTAAAAAATGTGTTAACTCTCTCAGATGACACAAAATAATTTCTTATATTTATTGTTTAATGAGAAAAGCTTGACATATTCAAATATGTAGAATATGATCTGATTTTTATAAAAACTAAATATACAAAATGAGAAAAAAAAATCCATTCAAGCATGTGTACGACTGAGTGAGTGAGGAAAAAAGTGCAGAAGGATCCACATCAGGTCATCTCAGGTGTGAGTGGTGGAGAATACAAGGAGGGGGGAAAGGATGTCAAACACAACCAGGGCAGAAAGGTCCACAAGAAAATCATCTTATAAATGCAATCTCATAAATATATAAATTTGTGTGTGTTCATAGAAAAATGTGCGAAAGAGAGTGAAAAAATTGTATACTTTATTCTGGTATACTTAGTAAATGGAATTTCAGGAACTTTTACTTTCTTCCCTAAATCCTCATGAATTGTGCTGAACTATTTTTTGTTGCTCAGTTTGTTTGTTTGTTTCTGTTTTTTTCATTTTTGTTTTTTTTTACATTGAGCATATATGCGAGCAAACTAACAAACAAATCAAAACAGAATATGGGTGTACCTATATATGGATGCATAAAAATCCTTACTGTCTATCTGTGTTCAGTGAGTCAAAATGAGCTAATACGTTGAAGCATTCTCTTCATTGACTAAAAATGGGCTACCTTTCTTGATAGTGATAAATGGGGACAATATGTTTTATAAATGCTATAGTAGAAAATGAGGCAGTGTGGACCACTAGAGACTGTCCAAACATGAGTTGAGTCATTGAACTTCATGGGACTATAAGCAAACAGCCAGAGGAATAAATTGCATTTGCCAAGGGCAAAAGGTAGGATATTCATAGGAGAGATGAAATCATGTGAAGGTGAAGATGCTAAGATCACATTCTATGACCTTTTTTATCCTTTAAAATCTGCTAAGATTTGGAATTCCTGCTTGAATTCCTCAAAATTAATGGCTTACTTTTGTATAAGAATGAGTACTTATATGTACATTTTCAAACCTAGAATACAGTCACAAAAATCCAACCCCACAACACATATTACCATATGTTTAATCATTCTTTATTTCTTTATGAGAGTGAAAAACTATCTTGAATAAAACATGAAACTGGTAAATTTTTCAAGGAGCTCTTCATTTAAATCCTTCTTTCAAAAACTGCAGGACCTGGCTCACCATCATAAAATCCAAGATAGAACAAATAAATACCTAGGGAGCAATATTTGCAGCCTTAAAAAACTATGTTTGTATCAATTACTGACATAAGTCACCTTCAACACTTCATTACAGGAAGTATTTATTTCTGTGCATACTGATCTCTGTCAAAGGGTTCAGTTCTTCCTTTAGGATAAAATACAAATGATACTGAATCTCTTGCAAGTCCCTAAGCTCATTCATTATGCCTGAAGGACCAGGGGATTAGTCTAGGTGGGAAAGCAGCCTTAGAAAGAAACGCAGGCTACTGTGGCTGGAATACACTATATTTATCTTCCCCTTGTGGTATGTCTAATGACAAGGTGCAGCTTTTTCTTTATGATTGTCCACATAAAATGATGAAAGGTATCTTATTATAGAGAAAGAGAAGAATGATTTGATACATAGATGATAGCTAGCTAGATAGATAGATAGACCGATAGATCGATAGACAGATAGAAGGGAGGGAGGGAGAGTAAAATGAAAAATACCATTTCCTGTAGGAGCTTATAATGGCATGACCACTTTTGGTAACTTTTATTAACATATTTAAAACAACCTTATAATTTGCAATAAGGCTATAAACACCCTGCTCCATTTTTCAAGTGTCTTTGGTTTTAAATGGGTCATTAAAACGTTACTTTTGTTTTAATTAAATAAACCAAGTAATCATTTTATTCTTACATGAACCTTCAGGATTTTCAACTAGTTATTTCTGCAATAAGGTTGACTGAGTTGCTATGCTGATGTGCTTTTATCATTTTGCCAAGGATAAACATGTGAATGGTTTACTGGAGGACAGCTTGCCTCCAAATTTCATATGCGTCCTGTCATTGGCATTCTCGATACAACACAAGTTCCACTGCTCAGTAAACACTGTTAATCCACAGCTTATGCAAATCAGATACCTATTATTTTAACTGCTTTAATAAGCAATGGAATCAGGACTATTGCTAGCCCCCTTATCTTGAAGAGAAGTGTTCTGTAACAGCAAAGTATTATTCTATTATCAGTAGTATTGTTGTTAATATATTATTAAAATATTACATGACATAGAGAGCTTTCTGAATAAAGTAAGATAATATCTCAGACATTGTTCTTTTATAACAGCAATGGTAAAGAGGATACAGTAATAACGCGGCAAGCATTTTGTTTATTTATTTAATGCCATACTGTTCGTGGTTTATAAAAATATTTTATTTGTCGTTTTTTTCTTCTTCATTACTTCTGGTTCATTTCATTCTGGGGGTAGCCAGGAAAAGAAAAAACAGAAGGAAAAAATTACTTAACTGTTCCAGAGAGGATAATAGAAGGAAAATATTGCATACACTGAAGACAGTAAACCATAAGAGATTTCAAATGCTATATTGCAATGACAATTAATTGTCTGAGCCCTACACCACCACTACCCTTTTCTTTATAAAAAAATGTATGAGCAATCGATATTCTGAAGATGTCCGTTTGGGACTCATAGATCCCCAGAACACAGAATATATTATGGCCATTGAAAACAAAATCATTGCTCTTACTCAGAATAACATGGTGGATATTTGATTCGTAAAAGTCCATGAGAATGTGTATTTCGGTTCTGGTTTTGTGTAAGATATTCAGTCTCACTGTGCTGCTGACATATCTCCATATCTACTGTGTCTGGGATGGCAACTGGAATACAGTCACACAACAAGAGGTGGATTTACTGAGAAGCTAATTCATGTTAAGCTTCAGGTCCTCTGATCTGTATGAGCCCCTTCCAAGGCTTTGAACTAATTGTACATTTGTAATTATATATTTGTGATTTTATAGTATGTTCTTAAGTGCCACAAAATTGTATATGCTTCGGGCCCCACAAAAGCTGGATCCATTTCTTGAGTCAATATGTCTGGTGTCTCATGAAATGGATGGATGAATGAATGAAGAAGCTAAACAATCGTCACTTGAAGGTAATATTCCATCTCTGCCCTAACTCACTAAGTCATCATAAATACATCAAATACATTTGGGATCTGTGTTTTTCCCTGACAATTTTTGATGTCTAATATTCTCTAGCTCTACAGTCTCAGAGGTGGATGCCACCATAGCACACATCCCTATAAACCAGCACCTGCTGCAGGTCTGTGAAGCAATCGACACCAGAGACAGGGCATCCTGTGCTGAGCTGGTGTCTTTCAAGCATCCTCATGTTTCCAACCACAGTTTCAGCTGGCCTGTCCAGTGTCAGTAGATTTTGGAACCCCCTTATGATGAAATAGTTATAGCTCATTTAAGGTACACTACACAGTGGGGAACCTCGACTTTACAAAGGCGTACAAATGTCAGACTGTCATCGTCCATTCTATCCTGCAAGCAATTCAGGCCCACAAAGAGGAAAACTGGGCTCTGTCTATAATGTATGACGTAGCACTTGACCTTTGAGCATTTGCCTATAGCCCTGGGTCCTGGAAAAGAATGAAACCCAGGAACACCAACATGCAGAGATGAAAAAGCCCCAAGGAGAGTAGGAAGAGGGAAACAGCCCATCAGGACACAGCTTTTGGACAACTCCTGCTGCACTCCACACTAAGTCTGCAGGCCTCCACCCCTTGTCAGCAGGGCCCATGGAGAGACCGACCCCATCCTACCCTACCCAGGCAGTGCCAAAGAGGCGGAGCCCCCATTTCCCCACTAGCATGGCATCAGTGGAGGCCTGCTGAAATGAGCTAAATGAGGTCCACAGTCTTGTAAGGTAATAATACTCCAAATGACCAGGATATAATTGAAAATCACTTATCATACCAAGAATCAGAAAAATCTCGGCCTTTTGAAATTTTCAATGAGGAGAGATTATCAACAAACACCAACACTGGGATGACATAATGTTGGAATTCCCTGACAAGGACTTTACACCAGCCATCATGAAAAAGCCTGAAGAAGCAATTATGAATCTTCCTAAAACAAATGAAAACATAGTCTCAGCAAAGAAATAGAAGATAGAAAAAGAAGAGCCAAATGGATATTTCAGATTGAAAAATATCATCTCGTAAATAAAATTATTGAGGACCCCAAAAAGCTTTTGTTTTTCTGTGTCATACCTATTTATATTTACTGTACTAGAAATTTTAATTGGAAAATAAATTAATATTTATTCATTTAACATAATAACAAAACTTTTACATGGTAACATGATTGACCATTAAATAAAAAATAACCATATTTGCAAAATAATAAATAGATAAATAAATAAAATTCTCTAGCTCTAACTTCTCCTCCTTATTTGTAACTTCCTAGATATAACTCCCCCGATTTATCACTCAATCTGATAAATCCTCTTTCCCTTATCTCCTGGAGAGCTAGAGGCCGAAAACCTTTCCTGTGTTCCTAGCTATCTAGTACTTTTTAAATTCATTCCCTCCTTGCTCACCTTAGTTTCCATGGTCAGTAATTTTAGAAACATTATGAAGATACCCCTGGCCCCTCTACTCAGTCAACCTTCGGTGGCTGAGTTCTGCTAAAGAAAACAATCAAATTGTACTGAGTCTGTCTTAAACTTTAACATATTCTTTTACCCATATCTTGCTGATCCCCCAGATAATCCCCCACAGTACTATTCTAAATTGAGACCCCAATATCCTCTATTGATCCGTTCACTCTCAGTTATTCATTCCTCATCTCACTTTACAATAGATACCGTGGTGCTTTGAATAGAGGAGGACCCAATATCGGGAGGTCAAGTTGAAATTATTGAAATACACACACACACACACACACACACACACACACACACACACACGGCACCAAAAAAATGTATACACATTTAAGAAAGGAAAACTGTATTGAAATTGTAATACTCAATATATACTGATAACAAAAGACAAATATAAGTCATGTTTGCCTTCTGCAATTACAAGAGGTGCTCAGACTGGTTACCATCAGTGTCCAGACACTTCTGATTGTGGCAAAATACTGCTTGAGCAACATTGACCAAAGCGTCCACTTGTATAAATGTTTTTGGCACCCCCTGGTATATATATATATATATATATATATATATATATATATATATATATATATATATATATACTATTTTCATTTTACTAGGATTAATTAATACCATCCTCATGAAAAAGAATCTCTAGTTAAATTAAAAATAAATATTAAAGGGATGACAGATCACTGAAATGTTACCAGAGATTATTTATTAAGAGCTTACTCATAAATGAGTATTTAAGTACTCAGAAAGACATACATATTACTAACTTCTATGATTTTGAATTTTAGAGCACATTTCACATAGTGTTATTAGGTATGTTTATGTGGTCATGAGATTCCAACATATATGTAAGAGGGTCAGTGCTGATGTCAGTAATATATTGGAAAAGAGTAAAACACAGCATTAAAATTCTAATGGGAACTTTAATTTTAGAAAAACAGAGGAAGAATTTTAATTTCACTTACATAGTTAAGAACTCCATTAAAACTGTCACACACTTCTTAGCTTTTCATAAATTGAAGTTATAAAAAATGTTTTGCTATAAAAAAGCACAGGTATTAATGAGGAAGGACTTTAATTAACAGATCCACTTAGATAAAGGTAAACATTTTGCATTTCACCGATTTGAGAATTTTGTTGCCATATTTGATACGTACTAAATATTATGTCAGTTAAAGACCAACTGATGCAAGACATTTCCATATAGATCATTTGAATAATAATAGCTAACAGGTGTTAAGGTCCTTACTAAATATCAGGTATCATTCTAATTGCTTTATATGTATTTGCTCATTTATGTTACCAAAACTAATCAATGAAATATTACTTGATCTTCATCTTGTAGATAAGGAAATTGAGGCTCAGAGAGGTTAAGTAACATCGTCATGGTCACACACAGCTAGGTTTTGAACTCCATACATAAGATTCAAGCATTAGTTTTTTCAACCAACTCTCTTTAGGCAAATATACAGAATTATGCTGGAATTAAATTGGCACAAGTCAACAATGATATTGGAATCCCTTACTTTGCATTTGATATAGGAAAAACTCATTATGACTAGCAGCCTTACAGAAAGCTCACTGGTTGGAGTGGTTTTATTGGCAGTTGCAAGACTTGGTGGAAAGTTCAGCGTGTTTGGAATCAAATGGGTTCCAAGTTCACTTGCCAGTCCGAGCTGAGTGACTGGGGGCAAGATTCTTTGCTCTTCTATATTTCAGTATTCTCATTTTTAATATTTGGACATTAATGCCTACTTTTCAGGTTTTGCATATAGTGGTAACCTATATGAATAAAATGGTATTATCTGTTCTCTCATAACCTAAAAACATAAAGAATTATTCATCATTATTGGAGGAAATGTTTAGAATGGTGTGATTTAGACTATACATTGTAGACTTAAAATTCACTTTGAGAGACTTATAATATTGAAGTAACAAAGACCCTCTCATCTATCAGAATGAGGATGAATCCTAGAAAAAAATAATTAAAATAGTAATAAAAGTATAAATACAAGGTCTTTAGCCAAAAAAGAAAAAAGGAGGAGGAGGAGGAGGAGGAGGAGGAGGAGGAGAAAGAAAGAAAGAAAGAAAAAAAGAAAGAAAGAAAGAAAAGAAAGAAAGAAAGAAAGAAAGAAAGAAAGAAAGAAAGAAAGAAAGAAAGAAAGAAAGTCAATAAAAAAGCAAGTTAAATTCCCTCATGCCAGAAGTGAAGGTCCCTAGAAAATCAGACCTCTTGTTAAAAGAGGACCCCGAGAACTTGGCTATCTTGCTCGAGGAAGTGGCTGAAAATTTAAATCTTGTATCTGTACAATTGTTGGTTGTGGAATCAAATATTTCCTACTAACATGGGGAAAAATTCCTAAGCTAAGAAATTAAACAGTGTCCTGAAATGGTGAACCTTTGAGTTCCAGAGAAGAAGCAAGAACTAAGCTTGGCAGGGAAGATTCTACAATATGGAGCATGCAACTCTCCCACAGAGGAGAACAGGACCTGCTGAATGTGGACTCACAACCAAAATATGTAAAGCAAGTGAGAAATAGTCACCCCAAAGGAAAGACAAAAGACATGAATTGATGTTTTCTGAGTCCTTATCTATGAAAATACAGTTTTTAAATGCATCATGATTTTTGGTAGTTACATAGTATTCAATTGTATGAATATGCGTATTAATCGCAGTTTTCCAGAGAAAAAGAACCAATATGATATATGTAGAGAGAAAGAGATTTATTAGAAGGTACTGACTGGCTCCCATGACTAAGGAGCCTTAGATCAGATTGTGTCTGTGTGCTGGAGATACAGGAAGGCCCGTGATATAGTCTAAAAGCTGATGGCACAGATTCTAGTCCAAGTCTGAAGGCTTGAGAACAAGAAGCACTGAGGACAAGAGAAGATTAATGCCCCAGTTTCAGCAGTCAGAGAGGGGGCGAACCTTTCTCCCTCCACCTTTTTCTTCTATTCATGCTCTCAACAGATGGAATGATGCTCACCCACTTTGCAAAGGGTAATACACTTTGATTAGCCTACCAATTTAAATCCTTGTCTATTCCGGAAACACCCTCAGAAATACACCCGAAATCATGTTTAACCAGATATCTGGGCATCCCTTAACACATTCAAGTTGACACATAAAATTAACTATTGCAGTGTCAGATTTAACCAATCTGAATGTGCATTGATTTTCAGGACTAATTGTTTCTATAAAAAGAAATCAGAATTTCAAAGATATAACTAAAAATAAAACACTGTACAGAAGAAATACTAAGATTCTTTCATGGATAATGTAGTTAATTAATAGCATCTATAAAAGTTTCCAAATCATAAAGTTCAACCAATCAGATAATCCGAGTCCCCTATATCTCATATTCACAAGAAAATGCAATTTAATTCCATATGAAAAATATTTTTGTAAACAACATTTTTAAAACAGAATGTTTATTCTACTACTGACCTTTCAAAAAACTAAGACATTCTTATCTCTTTTAAATTAACAATGTAGAATATGGATATTTCAAGAGTTATCAGAATATTTAACTGAACTGATGATCCAACATTTACCAAAATCTTACATAGGACATTTGAATAGGATGAACTTTAGGATATATTATCCTGTAGTGTTCTAATTTCTCTTCATATTGTGTTAATCTAAAGAAAGTAGTGTCTCTAAATTACATAATTACTTCACTAAAGTAAGATTTAATGACAAATTGCCAGATTTATAATGTAACAATAATATAAATGTTCACTAAGAATACCTTCATCTTTTGAAAACTGACATTTTGTTATCTGTGTCTCTTGTTTAAAGACTCACATAAAAAAAAAATAGAGTGACATGATAGGAAAGAGATTATCCCTTCAGATAAACTGAAGTTTTTTTTTTGTTGTTGTTTGTTATTTTTTGTTTTGTTTTTTAATTTGGGTATATTCTTTTTTTTTCATTTTTACTTTTAAAATTTTCACACTAATTCTTTCTTTAGTCACAAATGTATATGATACAACAGCCTCTCCACTGAAGAGCTGGTGGAAAATGTATTTATATGCTTTTGTCATCAGTCTTTTCAACTAAAAAGAAAACTAAATTGTTTCACAACTGAACAAACAAGCACACAAAGTGTCATTAAACAAAGTCAAACTTAAATAGTAATAGCATCACATTGCTAGCATCCTGAGTATTAAAATATCTATGTATTCCTTTTGCTAACACAAATCGCATATGTGGTACACAGCCAGAATGTGGACAATCACATTTTGTGACTCCAATCTTTCAAACAGAAATAAAATACAATTCATGAATGATATCTACAGGTTTTCCTCCTCTTGTGTGATATCAGCATGCCAATATCTTTCATCTGTCTATGATTCAACTGGGATGCAGAAAGAGGCGGACACAGATAGATGAAATGTCTGACAGCTCCCGTCCGGTGTTATATTCTTTTAATAGAGCTTCAGGAGGCAGCGGGCACACATAATGCATGCCATGTATGATTGATAGAAAGTGTAGGTTGGCTTACTCTAATGCTTGACAATGAGATGCAACATCTACTCTGGCATTACAAATTTGAGCACTGACAGCCAAGGCAGGTACATCCTGCCTGCAGACTTTCCAACCAAGCACAGATTTAATTCTCATCCATCATCAGAAACATAGATTTATCTGAAAAACTTTAATGCATCTCATTTTCTTAACAAATGATAAATTTGATACAATCTGTTTTTTTCTTTCTCAAATATGAAAGCTGGCTGTTAATTCAACAACTATTTGTGTGTGCTCTGACTTGCTAGATATTGTTTCAAGTAATAAATAGATATATTAATGAGCCTCTGCCTTCCCAGAACTTTTAGTTAGAGTGGGTTGAGGGTAGAGATAAAACAAATATAAAAATTACTAAAATACAAGACAGAATATAATTGTGTTTCAAAGGATTATAGGTTCATCTCTAGTGGAGGCAACTAAGGAAATTTTCATGGAGATTTTCTTTACATGGTACAGAACAATAGTTTTACACTTAAAAACAATAATCATTTTATATTCATATACATGTATTTCTTACAAATAAAAAGAGCACTTAAGGAAGGTAACTTACTCTATTTTAAAATGAAGAAAATATACTCTAAGAAATCAAGCTAGAAAGTTGTGTAACTTAGATGAAAGTTGTGATGCCAAATTCCGTATTGCTCGAAAAATGTCACTGGTTGATCTAGCATGAATTTGGAAACCCTGATCTGGGTGTTTTTAGAAACAAGAGTATGGATGTGAGACCAGTGGGGCAGATTATCAAAATATGGGAGTGGATATGATACCAAAAGAGAGAATATAAAAACAAGGCAACTGAGGAAAAAAAAAAAAAAAAAGCTTAGGAGGAAAGCTATATTCAAAGAGAGTGAAAATTACAGGTGAGGTAGAAATCACAAAAACAAAGTAGTCAAAGAATTTTGAAAGAGCTATAGAAAAGTCTGAGTCATGATTACTCAGAAAGAGACAGTATCACCGGGAAAAAAATGGTAAGCTATAAATTAAAACGCCATTTTCCCAAAGATACCGAGTATATTCTCAATAATTTTTAAGTAAAAGAGTGACTCTACGTCAATAATATTAAATAAAAGAGTGACTCTACATACACTGACTTTCTTTTCACTCAGTCTTCCTATTTGGATTTAAAACCTTGAATATGAAACTCAAAATTTTGTCCTAGGGGCCAGCCCAGTGGCTCAGGCGGTTGGAGCTCCATGCTCCTAACTCCAAAGGCTGTCGGTTTGATTTCAACACGGGCCAGTGGGCTCTCAATCACAAGGTTGCCGGTCAACTCCTCAAGTCCCGCAAGGGATGGTGGGCAGCGCCCCCTGCAACTAAGATTGAACAGGCACCTTGAGCTGAGCTGCTGCTGAGCTCCCAGATGGCTCAGTTGGTTGGAACACGTCCTCTCAACCACAAGGTTGCCGGTTTGACTCCCGCAAGGGATGGTGGGCTGTGCCCCCTGCAACTAGCAACGGCAACTGGACCTGGAGCTGAGCTGCGCCTTCCACAACTAACACTGAAGGGACAACAACTTGACTTGGAAAAAAGTCCTGGATGTATATACTGTTCCCGATTAAAGTCCTGTTCCCCTCCCCCAATAAAAATCTTAAAAAAAAAAAAAAAAAATTTGTCCTAATTTTACCCTTTTTACTCATCATAACTGTATTCTCTTTATACACAAAATGCCATCTATGATGTCAAGCACGTTGGCAGCTCTAGCTGTACTTTCACCAAAGTCCTGACCCTACACCACGGCTTGACACATCTTGACCCTTACTTGACTCTATCCCACCTTATCCCAATTAATAGGGGAACAAACGTAATACTCAACAAATAGAAACATATTCTGTATTTAAAAATAAAAATATTATAGGACTATGAACCCATCTAACTCACACGTTATAAAGAAACTATGTGAGCTACCTAAGTCAGTTCTTTAATAACAAAACTGAAGTGGCAAATATTTCAAAGCAAATATTTGAAATTTATTTTCTTACTACATAAATAGTCAAATCCAATTCTGTTTAATTTTTGACCTTCAATTTTTATTGAAAAGCACCTTTCTCATACGCAGTCTCATGTCCATATTGAAAAGAAAGAGAGACTTAGGCTCAAATCTACTGGATTTGTCTTTCCTACAGTACCTTTTACTTTAGTTCCCTTTTCAGTTGCAGTCAACAAAACCATATTTCCTTATTTTATAGCTAGAGGTAACAGTGAGACAACTTACAGTTGCATACACAATAGTTTGGTATAAGTTCTATGGATAGTAAAGATACTGAAAATTCAAAACAATATTAATTTTCCCATGTTTTAGGCTGTCTTTACCCATAAATCTAAAGAAACTATTTACTATTTAGAACGTCTACTCAATAATATCATAGTTTAATTCCACCAAGTTATTTGTTGTTCCAACTCAAGAGTTGACACAAATAGATTAGTTTTTGTTGCCTGGATTGAATGAACATCATATCTTTTCAAATTTAGCCTATGCTTCAAACTGGTGATTTTTAAGGTAGTTGTAGAAAATAGACAGTCTTGACTTTAAAGTAAAATAGACATAGTAGATAGCTAGGGAAAGTTATAACCAGCAAGGTTAGAAAGAGAACACCTTTAGAACATGTGACAGAAATCCATACACTATCATGAAATTAACAATCCAGATGCATTCTCAGAGGCAAACAGAAGATGGGCTATTATTGAATGTTGAGCTATTGAATATTGTAGAAATGTCATGCAGTTGTCACAGTGTGGTAGAAATATGGAAATCAGAGGCTGAGGGTCAACAAACAGTTTTAAAAAATGGATACTCTGAGTTGGTTAATAACTAGAGGAGAAGTTTGATTTTTAGAAGATAAATTTGAGTGGTATATTTAGTAGCATCCATGTAACGGAGAAAAGGAAATGATCAGGTCCAAACATGTAATGATATATTTTTAATTTCCTCCCAGGATATGTGATTCTGTCTCCAATAAATATGATATTCTATTTTTTAACTTTATTAAAAATGTGCATTAATTAAGCAACTTTCTAATGTGTTACTTAGTTTACTGAGTAGATCAACTCCCTAAGAAAGATGAACCTTTTATGAACTATAGCTTCAATAATTGAGGAATTTTGATAGACTACTCTCAATAATTAGCTATCTAGATAGCATCATTTTCATACTAAGTTATTAAGATCCTATTATGGACTGAATGTTTGTTTGCCCCTCAACTTCATATGTTTAAATCCTAACCTCCAATATGATGGTATAGGAGGTCAGGCCTTTGAGAGGTAATTAGGTGTAGATTAGATCATGAGAATGAGGCCTTCATGAATGGAATTAGGAGATATATATATATATATATATATATATATATATATATATATATATATAATTAGGAGTGCTAATAAAAAAAGTAAACAAGAAACTATATATATATATATATATATATATATATATATATATATATATATATTATAATTAGGAGTGCTTTTTTCCTCTCTCTCTCTTTCTCTCTTTCTTCCTTTCCTCCTTTATTTTTCTCTCCCACCCACCCTCCAACATATGAAGCTATAATAACAGATGGCTATCTGCAAATTAGGAAGAGGATCCACACCAGACACAAGATATTTCAATACCTTAATCTTAGACTTCTGGTCTCTATAACTGTGGGAAGGGAAAAAAAAGTTTAAGCCTCCACAGTCTTTGGTACTTTTGTCATAGCAGCCTGAACTAAGAGCAGTTGTTTTTTGTTTTGTTTTGTTTTGTTTTGTTTTGTTTTGTTTTGTTTTGTTTTCTAAGATGACTATCCCAGGATAAAAATCAAAACAATAGTTTAAAGATCACTTTTCCCTGGGCAACTACCAAGGGTCAATTTATCCCATAAGAGATTCCATAATATTACAGATTTTTATGGTGTTCTTAAAGAAATTATGACAGTAAGTAATATGATATCAAATGCTAACATTTATTATACTAATATTTTTAGCCTATTCATTGTTAAAGAGCAAAAATAGTTTTTGCTCTCAGGCTAAAGGTAGAAGAAAAACTTCCTAAGTCAGACAGATCTACACAGGACAGATGAGATGGGGAAGCAGTCTACACAGTCCTGGAGGTGGGGAAGCAGAAAGAAGTAAGGTGAAAGGAAGCTAGGTATCTTCCCAAGTTGTAATCTGGCACACTGACCACAAGGGGAATAGTGACTGCTAGTGTTCTGAGAATTACTATTTATTTTTTAAAACTAATATATTTAGTTTCGTATTTATAAATACAATATTAATGTAAGCAGTAACCAAGAATCATCAAGCATTAGAAGAATATCATTAGCATGAATAAGATGCCCCACACTGATATAATAGCAGAAAAACAAACCCTGATGAAAACACTTAATATATAAATCATAAAATAAAACAATGAAATTAATGTCCTCAAAAATCATTTATGAAATATGTTTATAAAACAAGACCACATCCCTGTGACAAAAGAATAATCATAAAATAAGAAGTGTTGTTGAAAATTAACAGAAGTTATTAACATTATTAATAGAAAATCAAAATGAACAGAATTGAAGACTGAAATAATCTACACGACTGAATTTTGGAATTCTCAAAGAATATAAGGTAGAGGGGGCAGAAAAACTGGTGGGGTAGATTAATTAGAAGGCAGAGGATAAATTCAGAAATACAATGATTAATAGCAGGAGAACAGAGGAAAATATAAGGACATATTAAAAGAAAAAATTTTGAACTGAAAAAAAAGAGAAAAGAATATTTAGATCAGAAAACGTATAAAGTCCCAGAACCATATTTTTATCACCATTGGTGAAGATACTGTCATTTGACTTTCCATTTTCTCTTTTCACTTGACAACCTGGGTCCATTTATTTTCCAGGGAGGCCCTGTGCTCAGCCAACAATCTATCTTTTCCAGTATCCCTTGAAACTATATGTGAAATAGTAGTGACTAATTAGATAGAAGCAGAAATTAATGGATGGGACATTTACAAAATGGTCTTTTAAAAAGTGTGTTTTGCCCTTTGCTATCCCTGTCCTTTCTGCCTGAAATAGAGATGCAAGTCTAGAGTTGACACTAAGTGAGATTAAACATGAGATAAAATTCATATGATAGTAAGAGCTTTGCCTAAAAAAAAGAGGAGACTGAGTCACTGCTGGCATCATAAACCCACTATACAAATCCTGGACAACCTATTTCTGGACTTATTATATGTAATAAAATCAAGTGCCCTTTGATTAAGCCAGTGTAATGAGGGTCCTATTACATACGATTGAATGCAAACGCCTAAGTAACACAAAAATTCCAAGAATGAAAATGTAGTTTTTAAAATAAATCACTCAGTCAGTTTGTAAAGTGTAGAAACCTTGAATCACAATCACTACATTGCATACCTGAAACTAAATATTGTATGTCAACCATAATTAAAAATAAATTACAATTTCTTTTTAAATCACTCAGAAGTTTATGTAACAGACTGAATACAGCTAAATAACAAAATAGTGAACAGAATAGTGAGCAGGAAGACCTATCAAAGATGTATCTCAGAATTCATCATAAAAGGGATTAAAAAGAAAATATAAAAGCAAGAGTTGAGAGCTCTGAAAGCTAGCAATATATGTCAGTAGCCATACACAAGCAGTCCAACAGGGAAAGAAAATAAAAGAAAATATTTGAAGGACTAATGACCAAGTTGTTTGCAGATTTAAAATTTTCAAAAAGTTTCAGATTTAAGGGTTTATTGAATAACAAAAAAGGATAAAGAAGACAAAATATAAATACATAGGATAGGAAAATGATAGATAAGTATGAAATTTAAGAACATTGAAGACAGAGTAAATTTTAAAAATCTTAAACTATATTAAAAGGAAGAGCATAACATCAAAAAGTAACATGGATCAAATTGATAGCAGCATTCTCTTTGAAAGTCCTGAAGAAAAATAATTTTTGAGGCATGGAAGATCTCAAAAGACTTACCAGTCAAGGAAATTTTAAAAAGTGTTTTTAGACAAAGTATCACAGGAAGGAAAAAAATAAATTCTAGAGGAATTTACAAGATATATGGGAAGAGAGGGTATATAATTTACTTACAAAACATGTTGTTATCAAAGTAAACAAGAAACTAAAGCCAACAAGTGAAAACAAACAAAAGGATATAACAATAAACAATTTAGAATGAAAATTCTAGTTTTGTTGTGGCACATTTAACACATGAATTATTTCAAATAGCTATCTCACTTATTGATGTGTCAAGCAGGAAAAATTATGAAAATATTTTACATGCTCTAATGGACATATATAGAACCATACAGCTAACAACTAGAGAGTATACACTTTTAGGTGCAGTAGAAATTCTGTGTACATTATATATTCTAAGGAGAAAATAAGTTATGACAAATTTCAAAAAATTATCTATCATACTTGCCATGTTTCAGACCACTGGGCAATTAAGTTAGAAATCAATAGCATAGATAACACAAAAACAATACACTTAGAAAATGTATATAATCTAAATACCTGATGAATCAAGTGGAATTAAAATATATTTTAGAAGTTATTTAGATCTAAATAATCCTAAAAACATATAATTTCTACACTTGCATATTAAAGCTAAAGCCATCCTTACTTGGAGATTTAGAACCTTAACCTCATTCTTCAGAGAAGAAAACAGAAAATGAGCTAAATATCCAATACAGAAGTTAGAAAATTTACATTGAAGTAAACCCAAAGCAAGGAGAAGAAGGGAACTAAAAATGTTACGATATGAAAGTAATGAATTATACAATAATGAAGTAGTGAAGAAGACCAAAAATAGCAACAGCTGCTTCTTTAATGTCTAACAGAATGAACTGAACGCCAGCAAAATAGATCAGAAGAAAACTAAAAATACACATAGGTGCTGTTGTTTCCCATAATCATTTTTAAAAGTATAACAATATGGAAACAGAGGGGCACACCAAAAAGGAATATGTCACTTCCCTAAATAAAAGCAACTGGTTCCTAGAGCTTTTGTTTCCTCAAATACAGAGAGGAAAATAATGAACAATTTACTACTTTTAGAATATGAGTCAAAACACTTATTATTTTCAGATGGCATACTTCTTTACATTAAAAACTCAAGTGATTCAAATAAAAATTACATATATTTTGAATTTAATAGTGATATTTGCAAAATAATACATATATAAATCATGAGTTTTTTCCACATACCAAAAAGAACCATTTTTTTAATTTTAAAAAATATATAGAAATAAATTGACAGTGTTAATATATATAGCTCAATTTAGGTTGCACATATCGTAACTATGGAAGGGAAAATTCATTAATGTAAAGATGATCATTCTATTTAATATATGTTTATGCAATATTTTTTTTAAATTAAAGTTTATTGGGGTGACAATGGTTAGTAAAGTTACATAGGTTTCAGTAGTATAATTCGCCAATACATCATATATATATATATATATATATATATATATATATATATATATATCACATTGTGTGTTCACCACCCAGAGTCAGTTTTCCTTTCATCACCATATATTAGATCCCCATTTACCCTCATCTACTACCCCCTAACCCCTACCCTCTTGTAACCACTAACTATTGTCTGTGTCTATGAGTTTTTGTTTCTTCGTTTGTCTTGTTTCTTTGTTGTTTTCAGTTTTATATCCCACTTATCAGTGAAATCATATAATTCTCTACTTTTTCTATCTTACTTATTTTGTTTAGCATAGTAATCTCAAGATCCATCCATGTTGTGGCAAATGGCACTATTTCATCTTTTCTTATGGCAGAATAGTTTCCCATTGTGTTTTTCAAATTAAATTATTCAAAAGATGAGTAATACATAGCTTTTTCTGTCTGGCTTTTTTTTCCCTTAGCATAATGAACACTCTGTATGATTTCTAGTTTTAAATGTTCTAAAGTGTGTTTTACGGACTAGAGTATGGTCTCTTTTGGTGAATGTTCCACATAATCTTCAGAAAAATATATATTCTGGGCAGAGAATTGTATAATTGTCAATCAGATCAAGTTAATTGATAATGCCATTCAAGTGATCTATATCCAGATTTTGTTCCTGCTTGATCTATCAATTACAGTGGTATCTCGGTTTTCTAACATAATCTGTTTTGAAAGACCGTTCAAGTTCTGAAACATTTGAAAACCGAGGCATGTTTTCCCCTAAGAAAGTAATGCAAAATGGATTAATCCATTCCAGACCTATAAAGTCAACTGCTAAAGTTGAAAATTTAGCTTGAATTTTACTACCTAATGATACCATAGAACCATAAAATTTACGTCGCTTGTAAACCGAAATGTTCGTCAACGGAGATGTTCGAAAACTGACGTACCGCTGTATTGACACAGAGATGTTGAGGTCTCCACTATAATAGGAAATTTGACTATTTTTCCAGTTTTATCAGTTTTGCCCCTTATTTTCACACTGTTGTTAGGTGCATAAACATTATGACTGTTCTTTCCTTAGAGAATTGACCACTTTATCATCATGCAATATCCCTTTTTTATCCTTTATCATCTCCCTTTTTCAGAAATCTACCTTGTTTAAAATTAAATGTAGCTACCCCAGCTCTGTTGATTGTTGTCATTGTAGTATATCTGTCTTCATCCTTTTACTACTTTCAAACTGAGTCTTTATATTTAAAGTCAGATACTTACAGGCAACATATAGTTGGACCTTTGTTTTATCCACTTTAACAATCTAGCTCTTAATTGGTATATTTGGATCATACATATTTAAAGTGATTAATGATATGTTTGGATTAATATTTGCCATTTCTGTAACTGTTTTCTATTTTTGAAAGTATTCTTCATCTCTTTACCTCCGCCTCTTCTTCTATCTTCACCAATTTTAAAACCGCATTTTATATGATTTGATTTGAATTTTTCTCTTAGCAAATCAATTATAGGTCTTTATTATTTTTTGAACTTATCCTAGAGTTTATAATATACATTTTAAACTAACCTAGGTCAAACTTCAAATAAACTGCCACTACATATGTAACGCAGGTACTTATAAAAGAGAATTCCCAATTCCTCTCTCCTGTCCCTCGTGGCATCTCTGCCCATTTATTTCTTTTATCCATATTTATATCCCCATTCTAGTTATTTAAAACATTGTAACTATTTTTCTTTAAAAAAGAAGTTATATTTTAAATTAATTAAGAATGAGAAAATGAAAACTTACTACTTTCATTTATTCCTTTACTGATGTTCTTCCTTTCTTTATGTAGATCTGAGTTTTTGACCTATATTATTTTCCTTATGTCTGAAGATATTTTTAAACAATTTTTACAGGGCAAGATTGCTGGGAATAAATTCCTTCAGTTTTCATTTGTCTCTTTCACTTTTTGGAAAATTTTGCTGGATATATAATTCTAGATTCATGCACTATTGTTTCAATACTTTAAATATCCCACTTCAGTTTGTTCTTGCTTACTAGTATGTGGTTTCTGATTTTTTTTTTTTTTTTAAAAAAGCAATGTAATTCTTATCCTTGTTCCTCTATAGGTTTGCCCTTCTGGCTTATTTCGAGATTGTAGCTTGTCTTGGTTTCTTACAATTTGAATATGATAGAACTAGATATATTGGGGGAGGGAGCTTGTTTTGGTGTTTATTTGCTTGGTATTTCTGAGATTCCTGGATCTGTGGTTTGGTGTCTGTCATTAATCAGGTGAAGTCCTTAACCACTATTATTTCTTTCTTTTTTTTGTTCTGCTCCACGTTTTCTGTCTTCTCCTTCTAATATTCCAGTTATACATGTTACTCCTCTTAATATTGTCTGAAAGACCTTGGATATGATATTATCTTTTTTAAAAAAAAATATTTCTTGGGAAGTTTCTATTGACTATCCTCAATTTGACTGTTTTTGTTGTTGTTGTTTTTGTAGCCATGTGAAATCTACTGATAAACTGTAACATTTTTCATTTATGTTACAGTGTGTTTGCTATCTAGCCATTTGTTTGGATTTTTTTTCTTTAGAGTTTCCTTTTCTCTGTTTACATTACCTATCCTTGAATATGATTTACTTTTTCCAATATAGCACCACTTAACATATGAATTATAATTATTTTAAATTCCCTCCCTGAAAATGTCAATATCTGTGTAATATCTAAGTCTGGTTCTGATGAAATCTCTGTCTCTTTAGAGTGAGCTTTTTCTTGCTTTTTAACATGTCATAATTTTTTGTTGAAAGGGAGACATGTGTATTGGTAATAGAAACTGAGTTAACTAGTCCTTTAGTGTGAGGATTTCTGTTCATCTTACGAGGAGTTAGACTATTTTCATTTTTATTTTTTTCAGTTGTAGGTACCAGAAGCTTCAAATTCCTCTAGTGTTCTCATGTTTATCTCTCATATGGTCTTGGGGATTACCTAAAAACTGCTCCTTAAATAGAGTCTATGCCTTTTAGTTCATTAAGATATAATCCATTATTATTATACTGGAGCTTATTGGTGCAGTAATGTAGAGCTTTCTATAATATTATGATTAAATTCCAATTTTTAGTGTCCTATGTCTCAATGATGAAGCCATCACAAGGGTTTCTCTAGGGGTATTGCATTTATTCCCTTGCCACCTACTCCATTCCTTGCTGTAGAATTATCAATCTATTTCCGTGAAGTACTGTCACTTGTTGACCATTTCCTCTCCTTAAGTTAGATAGGAAAATCAAAGGGGCTGAAGTGGGAAAAGATTTCTTTTCTCCAGCTGAGAGAAGGTGTCAGAACTGAATTTGAGTTTTGGTGAAGTTTTTCTTTCTTTTTTTTTTTTTACTTGGGAAATAGTCCTTTGTTATAAAGAAGATTCTGGTTACTCTTTTCTTCCCATGTCAGAGACACGAGGGGCTTTTTCTCAGATCCTCATACAAAAAACCTGGTAGTTCTCATGGAAGGAATGCTCATGAAAGTGTGTAGACCTTCCTATGACTTCAGCTACTAATAGTCTCACTCTCACACTAGTCTACACTCAGCCTCTAGGAATTCTCCAAAATTATCATTTAAATGTTTCAACCAGCTTATGGTTCCAGTAAATTCTGATCCACATAAGCAGAAACAGATCTTCAAAGATATATATAGATATAGATATAGATATAGATATAGATATAGATATAGATATAGATATAGATATAGATATATAGATATATAGATATAGATATATAGATACACACATCAGAGAGAGAGAGAGAGAGAGAGAGATAAGAGAGAGACAGAGAGAGAGAGAGAGCAAGAGAGAGAGAGAGAGAGAGAGCATATCATTATCTCTGTATCTCTGAATGTATCAATTTCTTCAGCTTTCAGGATGGCAGATTGCCTTGTGACCTCAGTTTTCACATGGTTCTTGAGTTTTACTTTGTCCACCTTTATCTTATTATAGGATTGAGAGTAACCCTTTCAGGTTCTTTATGTCAGAGGTAAAGCTAGAAGCCACAATAGAGAGGCTTTCAATAATTGTGTTTTTATTTTTTACACAATTCTCTATTACTTTTATAGTAAATTTTTTAAATTGTACTTGAAAATTGAATTGGTACATATAGGACCTAACCAACATTTTCCTAGAAGATTTATGTACACAGAAATCCTTGTTCTCTAACAATGCTGGAATGAATAATGATGTGCTTAAAATGTAAAGATTTCAAGAACATAGCAGATCACCTTCTCCAAAATTATTTATTACTTTCACACTTAAAAGAGTCACTCCAATTGAAGAATGCTCCTCTGAGCTCTTCATGTGCTGTTTTTACTCCTATAATTAGAATACTTATCTGTAGTCTGATTTTATCATAGTTCACAGATTCTATCTACTCAATGATAGAGTCTGAAATTGTAGCAAATTTGCACATAATAGTCATTTAATAAATGTTTTTTAATTGAATTGAAACCAAAGACAAAAATGTACCACTTTTTCCCACATAATATATTTTACAAAAATGTAAAGTAATTAATAACTTTTTTAACCCAAATTTTCTATTCTTAGTATGCAGCATAACTTCTATAAATGATTTGAAGGCTCATTAGCCTGATTTTCAGAAATATTTATTCCCCAATGCTCAGGTCAACAATGACTGGAGATCACACTATTTTGTCCTGGGATGGTGAAGAGTG
This sequence comes from Rhinolophus sinicus, assembly GCF_057876585.1. Lineage (NCBI taxonomy): Eukaryota > Metazoa > Chordata > Mammalia > Chiroptera > Rhinolophidae > Rhinolophus > Rhinolophus sinicus. The sequence goes on along the minus strand of NC_142517.1, from coordinate 133,676,051 downwards.
ATGAAAACGTTGTTCATGTCTGAGTATATTGTGACCTTACTGCTAATCATATTAACCACTGTACAACTCTGAGATAGATGAAGTTGCCCTAGCCACCATGTGGTACTTCTCACTTACCCCGAAAACCTATGTGCCAAAGTGTTTTTCCAGGTCTAAGATGCCCCTCAGTCACTCAGATGTTATCATGTGCATCCATGGGTCCACTTAGCTACTAGAAGAAGGGAGCTTCAACATGAATTATAAACATTTGGGTTTATAACATAGACAAAATCTTACTTCAAAATTCTCTCTTAGAAGTGGTAGTTTATGTTTTGCCAACTATCTTAAGGGTGCATAAAAGTTAACAACTTCCAATACATGAATATTCTAATTATTTCTCCCTAACTCCTTATACATAGACCATTGTTTCTCAGTCTCAAAATAGGTCTGTATACAACCTGCTTTAGAATAACTAGGATGATTGTTAAAAATGTATATTTTCTGCTAAACTCAGACCCATTGGATTGATATAGATGAGAATATATCACAATGCAAGAAATAAGCATTTTCACCTATTTTTTCAGTTGATTCTTTCTCACACTAAATTTGTAAACCACAGCTTAGATTTTAGAAATAAATACAATCAACAATTTTCAGAATATCATAATTTTTTTCAATATTGTATTTTTTAATTTCCATATTTTTTTGTTTTTATTTTGTGCCTTCCATGCATTTATCCATCCTCACCAATTTCTAGCAGCTCTGACCTCTGATTCAATTTTTTTCAAATTCTGTATAGAGCTGTTTTCACTACTAAAGGTAGCATTCTCATGATGTGTTTTACTTTCCTTTGTTTCCTGATGGTCTCTTTTCCTTCATTTTGTGTTAAGTGGAGATTTTTTTCTCACTTCAAAAATGTATGTAGTGAGTACCCACCAGGGACTATGCTTGGCACAGTTTCTTTACTATCACAAGATTATTATTAGTTTTCTTTCTTTTTTTTGCAAATAAATCTGAACATTTTTGTCATGCTTCACATTTGGGTGAGGTTCAAAGCAACTAAGGTCATCTCAAACAAATAGGAAAAAACAAAATCACTTTCAGACACCATTCTTCGTGGATTTATATAAAACAGTATACTTCAGGAATGTTCTGGAAAATTATATGCTATCATTTGCCAGCAGCAGTCACCCTAGGTGAAATATCTCAGGTGCTAAAAGGTGTGTACTTTGAAACAAATCTTTTCTATAACACTCTCCTACTCCTGTAAATTACCAACGTTAGAACCATGACTTTAGGCTACTGCTAGTTATCTTCAAACCACAGTGGTGAAAACACCAATATGCCTCTTAGGATGATTTCTCATGGAGACTTCAATGTAATTTGGATGTTTATCACCAAAGACAAACATATTATTATCTTGACATTTTTGCCACAAAGTCTGGCCTTAGTCTTTGTTTATAGCAGCACTGATAGCATATTCTCTCTCTCTCTCAAGACCACAGACTTCCTCCAGGTTTCACTGGATTCCATTAAAATTGATAGTAATAAAAAAACATGAAGTTTTAAGACCATATGAAAAAAATTGGCTTCTATAAAGCCTATTTTTAATGAAACAAAATATTCATTATCATTTCCCCAGAGAAGTGTACTTTCTCTAAATTTCAGAGGAGTAAAATTGAGTCTCTGGTACTATTTGGAAAGCTTAGTATGTACATTATCATATTTGCGCTGGAGAGATAATTACCAACTTTAGCTGAGAACAAGTTCCTGTTTCTGAACTTTATGCTTTAGATTTTTGAGGTGCTTATTACATATTTTTTCAAAACTTGATAAAATTCCTTGGTATTTGTCAAGTATGATTACACTTTAAGTGTCATATGTCACTGCTGATTCTTTGAAAATTAGAAAAAAAATTATTTCTCTCTCCAGTTATATTTTGTTTTCCATATCAAAAAATATATTTGCATTTTAATATATCTCATGAACTATTTTCCCTACATGGATACATCTCATCCTAAATACAATGTTACTCAAATATATAGAGCATCTTCAGAAAATAAATGACAAAAGGAAGTGAACCATGAAAGTATTTTAACTTGTGAATATGAAAATTTTATTACATTTGTTTTATGTATTTAAGGAACAAAAAATGGAAAAAAAAACACCAAAGTGATATAATAATACTCATAACATTCATGCTCTATATTGCTCATCAATATTTACCATCATCATTTAATTTATATAACCCATGCTATTTAAAATGCTTCATTGGCCAAAAAAGTGTCTAATGCTCTTCTTTATTAATTGCCTGTTAGATATTATTAGATTAAACAAATGATTTTTTTATCTAATACAACCACTTCAAAAATATTTTAATTAAAAAAACCAAAACATTTTTTAAATGAAAAATTTCAAGTCGTTTGTTTTCCTAAGATGTAGTAGATGCTAATATATTGGGCTGCTGACCCAAAATCCACTCTATCCCTACCCTCTTTCACTTACCTAATAAAATTGACAGAGCAACCCATGTCCACAAAGACATATGGATCAAAAGAACCTGATCCCATCTCTGGTATTCTACTCTAAGCTAATTGTAATAATTTTAATCCCTCTGCTAGTGATTGGTTTAGAATGATCATGTGACCCAGTGCCAGCTAATGAGACATTTGAGCTAGTCTTCTGAATGGCTTCTAGGAAAGTGACACAGAAAGAGATGACTTATTCTGGGCATTGGTGCAGTTGGATGAAATGTCTGGAACTGTTAGGGCAGTCAATATGTGAGTCTTAGGGTAAAGACATAACATGGAGTAGGACATATTCAAGGTAACATACAACCCACCCTACTTCAGTACTTTAGCTTAAGAAAGTGTAAACTGGGTTTGTTACCTAAAATGAACATAACTCAAATACCAGTCCTCCTTAAAAACAAGCAAACAACGATTGTGCAATATTTAAAGACATCTAGATGAGATTCTATTACTTTCAGAAGTCAGAAATCATTTACCTAACACAAATTCTTCTTACCTATAGCCTAATCTTGCCTAATGTTAGAGGTCACTATCATTATTTTTGACAACAAAATGGAAAGAGATTATAATTCCACTGGAAGTAATGCTATTTGATTTTCACAACATGCTAATTGGGCAACAAGCAAACAAAAGTAAAAACCCAGGAGGTTACTGCTATTTTTAAACTAAGCATGAAAAATTATTGTTGGACTTAAATACAAAAGAAATGTCTAGTTCCTCAGGGAGCAAGAACTCTTGGGCAGATTCCTTTTGTACTGTTTACAGCTTATTGATATAGATAATGCCTTTGTAGACTTGCAGTACTGTGAATTCAATAATTTTTTAGAGACGATATAATCACACTGATGTGTCAGAGTAAATAAAATTACCTCAAAAAATGTTTTTCACCAGTAATCTTCTAATCAAGATATTTTGCCTCTACAGACTGTGTTGTTATTAAATATTGCAATGTGGATGAGATCAAATAAGGATCTTTGCTAAAACAGCTAAAAATATAATAAGATAATGGAAAGGCAAAATTAATAATGGACAGGCTTAGACTCCCCTTAAAATTGTGACATAAACAAATATAATCACATGGTTTCCATATCTTATTTCCCTGCTGCTTTTCTCTGCTCTGTTCTGGTATTTAACATAACTTTCACCTTTTAAATACTGATTTCAAAGGCAATGCTGTGTTTATAAATACCATGAAATAACATACTGGATCATTAAAAAAAAAAAAAGGAAGAAGAAGAAAATCAATAAGAGGAGGGCAAAACAACAAAAAGAGCCATCAACAGAACAGCAATCTTTTGAAGAATTGTTGAAAGGTATAACACTTGGAAAACAAACACTTCAGAAAACCATGATTAAAATGTCTAAAAGTGTTTTACGAAAATAGGAGAGGCTCAGAGACTTCTAATCTCAGAGTATATTGAAAAAATACATGAAGAGTTACTGAGATATACATTATAATGATTAACTTGAGAGCTGCATCTGAAGCATCTAGGCCAGGTAGCCTCACCCCTTTCCACCTGTGCTATGCAGCAGACTGCAGTACCCTTTGCCCATAGACTGGACCAGTGAGAGTGAGAACAGAAAGGCAGGGTCATGTCTATGGTAACAACTGACCATAGGAATGGTGGAAAGAGCCACACATGCTTTCATGAGTTGCTGGTCTGCCATTGATAACTGACAGACATATTACTGGAAACTGTACAACTAGACCTACTAGGATCTGGAAAACAAAATAGATAACAAGTATTCCAAAACCATCACCTTCAAGTAGAAGGATCAAGCTCAACAAGCAGAATCTTTACTCCCCTTAGAAAAAGAAATACGCTGGTGCAATTTCAAATCATGAAGAATAAAAAAAAAAAATCCCAAAATATTTTCAGAGATTAAGTAAAGAAAAGAAAATTGGTATCAAACTTTTTTTATTATCTATGAACACTGAATACTAGAACATAATGGAGCAACCGTTTCAAACTGCTAACCAAAAAAAAAAAAAAAAAAAAAAAAAGAAAAAGAAAATCCTCAAGTAACAACACTATCAACAAGTTAACATACAAATAGCAGGAAAAAACAAAAACATTTTAGAAAACGCAAAAACTATGAATGAAGAAATTGCTTGAGACAATACACAAACAAATAAATTATGGAACGACATAGATAAAAAGTGTAGAATACAAAAACTGTTAGTGAAAAGAATGAATCCTTTAATAAATTTATGCTTATATAATTATTCATGAATAATATAAAGAAGTTATAACTTGGAAATAAAATTCCATTTACCAAAATAATGAGATGGAAAGAAAAGTAAATGTATAAGAAACCCCATGGAGTTTCATGAAGGCTTTCAGGTGTGTTACCCTGTGGAATTGCTGCAGGTACTCACACATTTTCAAATCCAGATCAAATGTGCGATTTCCTAGAAAAATAAAAATCATCAAAATTGCATAAAGAAGAGAAAGAAAATATGAATAAATACAATAAACCGAGAGAAAAATGGAGATACGGATAAAAACCCAACTATAAAGTAGGCTTCAGGATGAATCAGTTTTACTGGTTATATCTAACAAAAAATGAGTCTTTTGGTATACAAACCACTTCAGAGAATAAGGAGTAAAATGATGGAAAGCATTCCAGTACAATCTCTGAACCCTACTTTACCACGATTCTAAAAGCAGACAAGAGCACAAACATATAGCTACTGCTCTTAGTACTTAACACAAATATAAACTTAAGTAAAATACTAGAAATTATACCAACGAAATTCCTAAAAATGTCCAGGCTTATTTAACATTAAAAACAAAAAAACTAACAAATCAACTCACATTAAAATATATTTTTTTAAATTATTATATCAATAGATGCAGAATATCTATTTCTAGGTAAATAATAATACTAACATAAAAATAAATGGGAACATTCTTAAACTTATTTAACAAACATCTACCAAAAACTATGGTAAATATCAATCTTAACATTGGCATATTAGACATAATAATTAAAAAGGAGAAGTACAAAAACATTATGATTAAAAAGAGGAAAATTATCAGAATATATGTTAAATACATTTACTATTTAATATTTACACTCTATGTTTAGTGTGGTAAATTAATAAAAGAAAAGAAAAGAAAAAGTATAAATATTGAAAAAAGACAAGGATCTCACTGTTTTTGATGATATTAACTTTTCCTCTGGAAATGTAAGGAAGAAATTGAATACACAGAGGGTGCCAAAAAATGCACATACATTTTAAGAAAGGAAAAAACTGTATTAAAATTATAATACTCAATATATACTGACAACAAAAGATGAATACAAGTCACATTTGACTTTTTCAATTACAAGAGATGATCAAAGTGGTTACCATCAGTGTCCAGACACTTCTGATTATGGCAAACTACTGCTTGAGCAATGTTGACCAAAGTGTCCAATTTTATACAATTTTTTGGTACCCCCAGTAGTTTAAGATGCAGGAGAGACTTTGTACGACTGAAAGATAAACTATTTACTATGTGGGATTTTTTGTAAGTGGGATACATTTTGAAAAATAATAATAAATTAGATCTCTATTTATACCTATTATAATAAAAGATATCATAAAGTTAAAAGTAATTTACAAACTTAAAATAAATTTGGAAAATATTTATCATTAGATAAAAAAATACACCAAAACCAAACATAAAAATAGAAAAAAAAAGGTAGCAGAAGAAAATGGTTAGAGGATATGACTAGGTAGTTCAAAAAGAAGAAATTAAAACAGCCAACAAATATACAACAGAATAGTAAATATAAATTTGCTGTGTCAAAGCTTCCAGAGAAGCTTATTAAACTAAGACAAAATAGTTGGTATTAAATACCCCTCATTCTAAATAGAACTGCTACGAAGAGATTTGCAAAGGTGTCAGCCAAAAATGTACTTTGCCACAGTAGCCAAGCACCCATCTTTAGCCTGTATGAAAAGTGAATTTGAGGAGGTCTTTGGTGAAATGTCTCTGGAGAGAGTGGATGATATGGCTTGAGTAGCTCTCAGACTTAGGAGAGGGTGCCTCTTTACCTCAAATATGTTCAGGTCTTCCAGAGTTCAAAGGCAGTGGATCATGGGGAAAAGAATCAGACTGGGATTATCCTAAGAGGAAACCTATATGCTTTCAGTTAGGATAGATTAGCAAGCAGAAGATATTGCACTCGTAAAAAGAAATAAAATAGAAAAGCTGGATAAAATATGAAAACCAGCTAATTATAAGGCATTAGAGAAACATAAAGGCAGTTTAAGTGTGAAGGGCTGAGATTCCTGATAGACAGGAAACTCATTGAAGTCGACCATACAGTGCATATCACTTTTCACCTGTATCAGCAATGAGGGTAGACCAAGAGGTAAAAAGAGAGAAAGTGAGAGAGAAACAGCTGTTTTAAGGCAGGAAGTCTTTCCAGAACTTCTAAGAATATTACAGAGCAGGAAAAACAAAAATGGAGTTAAGGGATACCAATAAATCAGGACTTGTATAATCCAGGAGTGAAGGGAAGGACAAGAAACCTGACAGTCTGATCCTTTTTCCTGAAGGCATCACTGATTCTTAGGTAGCTCAGGTTGAGAGGCAGAAAAGCTAGAAAAGCTAGGAAAGAAACTGAGAAGGTAAAAAGATTTATGGGCAGTCTTACTTGGTGGAAGAGTTAAAAACTAAATAAAGATTCACCAAGATGGAGATTTGCTTGTGAAATTTTCAGCTTTTCAGTTGGGATCACTTAAGGATAACCCTCTAAGACTAAAACCAATCTAGAAATAGAAAAGGTTTAGAGATTGAAAACTAACTTCAAATATACTTTATCATTGTGTGTACTAATGAGATCTGATCTTGATCTAACTATCTAGCAGAAAATAAAGAAAATATTCTCTGATGGAGTAAAGTATAACCGAGACATTTTCTAATCATTAATTTATCATGTCTGACATTCAATAAAAATTTTCAAAAAGCAAGTATATCAAAAGACGGCATGAGACAAAACCAGAAATTAGAAAGGGATGTTCAAGTGACTCAGATACTTCAGTTATCTGATATGGACTTCAAGAACAATTAATGCGTTCAAGAAAAGAGATGGCAATGTGGAGAATTTCTCAAGGGAAATGAGAACTGTAAGAGGGAATTAGTTACATTAGCAGTGAAAATAGTTGATTGAAATTAAGACTGCAATTGATAGGGTTAATTAACAGCTGCAAAGAAGAAAGATGCTCTGGAGGTAGACCAATGGAAAATATCCAGACTGAACTACGAAGAGGAAAAAATATAAAATATAAAAAATGTTAAAGATTTTAAAGTCATATAAGACAAGATGAAAAGATCTTGCATAGATACCATTTGAATCTCAGAAATATTCAAGAGAGAGAATGGTGCAAAGTACTATTTGAAAAAATAACAGCTAAGAATTTGCAGAATTGGTGTAAGATATCAAGCCACAGGTTCAAGAAGCATCACGAACTTCAAGGAGGATACAAGTAAAGAAAACTATATTAAATATATCATAGTAAAACTACATAAAACTACACAGAATAAATGTCTGTCTTAAAAGACATAACTTTACAACTGAAAGTTGACTTTTTAAAAGAAATGATAGAAGCCAGAGAAAAATAAAATGACTTTGCTAAACGCTGAATGATAGCCAAATAAAAACATTTCCCAATAATAAAACAAGAGCTCTCACCAGCCAATCAAACTTAAAAAAAAAAAAAAAAAAAAGGATGAAACAATTTCTTCAGGCAGAAGGAATATGATGCTTCGTAGATCAGGGAAATTCAGGAAAGAATGATGTAACTGTGTAATAAAAATGGTAAATATGTAGGTAAATAAAGTGAACATTAATTCCATAAAATAACAATATGAGGGATTTAAAACAGAAATAAAATATCTGAAACCAAAAACACAAAGCCCAGAGAGCTTGAATGGAATTAAAGTGTTTTAAGATATGGCATTTTCAGAATGTATGAGAGGTAGTAATTTATAAAACACTTGTAGAAGTCAAGTTTACTGTTTACCTCAAAGGTAAACAGTTAAAAAAAAAGGTACTGAAAGAATATAAAACTAACAATAGAAGAAGAGGAAAATGGAATAACAAATATCCTTGAGTAACCAAAAGATAGAAAAAGAGTAACAAAAAGATAGAAAAGAGAGAGGAGAGACATAAAAGAGCTAAGATAATTTTAATAACATGATTTAATAAGATGATTGATTTAAGCTCATTATATGAACAATTACATTACAAAATAACATTCTGGATATTCTAATTGAGAGACAAAATTGTCAACAGCCACTATGGAAGGCAGTGTGGAGGTTCCTCATAAAATTAAGAATAGAATTGCCATATGACTCAGCATCCCTCTCCTGGGTATCTACCCCAAAAATCTGAAAACACTTATCCATAAATATATATGTGCTCTAATGTTCATTGCAGCTTTATTGACATGAAAACAACCAAAGTGTCCTTCAATAGATGACTGAATAAAGAAGTTGTGGTAGATATACACAATGGAATACTATTCAGCCATAAGAAAACATGAAATAGTGCCATTTGTGACAAAATGGATGGATCTTGAGATTATTATGCTAAGCAAAATAAGTCAGACAGAAAAAGTTGAGAACCATATCACATATCACTGATATGTGGTATATAAAACTGAAAATAACAAAAGAACAAGACAAACAAATGAAGAAACAAAACTCATAGACACAGACAATAGTTTATTGGTTATCAGAAGGTAAGGGAGGAAGGGGGTGGGAGATGAGGGTAAAGGGGATCAAATATATGGTGATGGAAAGAAAACTGACTCTGGGTGGTGAACACACAATGTGATATATAGATGATGTATTACAGAATTGTACACCTGAAATCTATGTAACTTTACTAATAATTGTCACCCCAATAAACTTCAATTAAAAAATATGACTATATACTACTTTAGAAAGATACACATTGAATATAGGGGCACAGAACATTTAAATTTAAAGAATAGAGAAAGATGTGGAATGCAAACACTAAACTAAAAGGGAGCTGTTAACCCTATACTAAATGAGATAAAGTAGATTCCAAGATCAGAAGCATTATTAGGGATAAACAGGCAAAGTTATTTATAAGTCAAGGAAGTGATTACTCTGAAGACAGGTCATCTCTGGGGAAGGGCACACAGCTGTCTTCTTGCTCAGCTGGAAAGTTTCTATTTCTTGATCTGAGTGGTGAATATGTGGATCTGTTCACTTTGGGCAAAACCCTGAAATTGTACATTTAAGTATGCACTTTCCTGTGGGCTTTAATAAAATGTTACTTAAAAGGGGGATCCTCCTCATCAAAAATGACCTGAAAATGCAAAAGGGCTCCAACAGAGAACACTGGCAACCCAAACCTGGAGAAGAGGTGTCACTGGGGTTCCAGAAACTAGATCAGGGGCACCTCATAGGGAAATATCAAGGATAAAAGGCTTCTACAGAGGAAAAGATATATATATATATATATATATATATATATATATATATATATATATATATATATATATATATATATATATATATAAAATCTGTTGACAAGAGGGCACTAACCAGAGATTATAACTCTTCCAGAACAAGAGGACTGGGTCCTTTTTCTTAATACTTTCTCTCACTAAGCCCAACCCTTCAAGGGTTAGAAAAGTAGGTTGAGAGTGAGGAAGATAGAAAAATGAAAAAGTCAAGTTCATAAAATGTGTCTCTCTTCACCCCTGTGGATTTTCAGCTGGAAGAGAGAAGGAGATTTAAAATGAATAACAAGCATTAATGTTAATCTTACACTACATAGAATTTCTGAAACTACTGCAGTGAGAATGTTCTAAAGACTGAAATGACCAAAAAACCCTATGACACCTACCCCAGATTTCATCCATGGGCAGACAAGAATAATTTTGAGGAAAAGTTTTGAACAGTTGGCAGGAAAAAAAGAATATAATTGGTTCCTGCATTGCATTATCTTTACTGCAGTTCATTCAATAAACTTTTGAATGTTTGAACATATGAGGAGGCATATGAAGGAATCAGAAAAATGCAAATTCATGCATGGACATCACTTTTCACTTTTCACTCATCACTTCAGATTGGCAAAATTTAAAAAACTAAAAAAAATCTATTTTTTGTAAGGATGAAGGGAAATGAGAACTCTCCCAAGTGTTGATAGGAATGTCAATTGGTGATTTATTTGGAAGGCAATTTGGCATTTTGTATTGATTTTAAATGCAAGCCATTTGACTCCACACTTACAGTCCCAAAAATGTATCCTAAAAAAACTCTCCCATGTGTGAAACGGATGTTTACACAAGAATGTTTAAAAGCATATCTTGGAATCAGTCTAAACTTTCATCAATAATTAAATAAATTATAGTACCTATATTTATGAAACATTATGGAATAATGAACAGAATAAGGAATGCTCAGATAGAGATGGAGATAGAGACAGAGCTCTAGAGATAGGGATAGAAATAGATATGCAAAAGTCTTCAAAACAAGTTCTGTTTCTTCAAAACTGCATAACAATGCAAGTTTAGAACAATATAAGAATATATGTTCCATGAAATCAGAGACACTCCCAAAGAGCTTGGAATATGATAGGCAGTCTATAAATATTTGTTGAATGAATAGTTATGTTCTATACATGTTTAAAAATGGAGAAAATACAGATGGCTATTTAAATATTTCACTTTCTACAGTTCTAGAGTGTGTAAACTTTTTTAAATAAAAAGCTTAATTGTTTAATACTCAAAGTAAAGTAAAGTAAAATTTTTATATAAATCATGTATACTAGTTCTGACATTCTCTATCTTACTGAACTTGGGTAAATTTAATAACCTACTAATTTACTAACATCTCTGGACATCTTTAAAGCAAAGATAAAGTAGAACTAATGGGATTTTGTGAAAATAAACAACACGTGAATGACATTTAGCCAACTGTTTGAGCAGTGTACATAGTCATTAAATATGAGTGGGATACTATTTATCACTCTCTTCACTTCCAATGTAACCCAGTGTCTCATGCTGACCTTTTTTATCCTAAGTTTCTCAAAGGTGGAAGCCCCACCCAGGTCCAACATAACCAGCTATGCCATCACTTTAAAATATCCTTTTATTCGTTAGAAATATTTCTTAAAAGCCCGCTTTCTAGGGCAAAATAAAAAAGACTTAGATGCTTACTGCTTACCTCAAACCACGCAACAAAATGTATTACATGGACATCAAAGGTTAAGTGTAAATATTCTAATAAAAATACTAAAAATGTAGGCGATGTTAACATGAGATCTAGATGTAAATAATTTTTACTGTTAACCATAATCCCTCCCTTGATTCCTGGGTCAATGTCTTTTGCTGTGGCAGAGATAGCATCATATAATGGTCTCTTCTTCTAAGTGTATACTCATTCTGAATATCAGAACCTTCTCCTCTCAGGGCATTGTCTCCTAACTGGCACAGGAACTGAGTCTTCTGTAACCATTCCATATATCTATTAACCCTGTAACTTATGGCTGATGAAAATAATAGTTAATTCTATAGGCATAAGCTATTACTGAACCTTCCTTTGCTGTGAAATCAGTTCTTTCATCTGAAACAATGCTATCGAAAATGGTATGACACTGAATAAGGTGCTCTCTGTCTCCTCTAAAGAATTATAGGCAGCGGAGGCAAATCCATATCCAGACTATGGGTGTATTGTAGTGAGAACAAATCTCTGTTCCCTCCACGGTGATCTTCCAATGTAATCTAACTGCCACAAGATAGCTGGCTGCTCCCCTTGAGAAATGGTGCCATATTGGAGACTAAGCGTCTGTGTCTGCTATTGATACATTACATACTAAGCAGTACATTAGCCAGGTCATCACTGGTAAGAGAAATGCCATGCTGTTAAGCCATGCGTAGTCTATCTCTACCACCATGATAACTTTGTTCATGAGCCCATTGATCAAGCACTGGAGAATGTGGTGAAAAGGTTACCCAAAGAATTACAGAATGTATCATTCTGTCCACCTGATATTAAGTTCCTCCTCTGCCCTGGATGAGCTCTGTTCAGCATTCACATGGGTCACAAATACCTTCACAATCTGTGCCCATTCTGAGAGGTCCATCCATCTCTTTCCTTGTTGCCAATTATCAAATCCTATTTCTTTCAAGTTCCTGACCATGCAGCCAAACCATTAACAATTATTGATAAATTAATGAAAACCTCTACCTCTAGCTGTCCTAGCATAGTGGACAACCACATGTATTACTTGAAGTTTCTTTTTTTTTATTTATGTTTTTCCACTGTGAGAAATTTCCTTCAATAATGCCATTCACAGTGTACTGCTAAGAGAGGCTGTAGTACTGTAGCTGCCCATTTTTGAGTGGTACCAGCATATGAAAATTACTCATACCTTTAAGAACTGTCAGAGTCAATCTCTTATAGACTATTTTCGTTTTATAATATATTACTGCTGAGCATCCCCAAATGTATGGCCAAGTATGTCAGGCAACATCCAGCTTAAGATGAAAAGCTCAGGCCACATGGTTGCCTGATATCCCATGGTTAGGAATTCAGTCTCCCTCAAGACCCAGTAGTAATCCAGTAGCTCTTTCTCAAAATAGCACAGATTTTCTCCAACATTCTAGAGCTCTGAGCTATGTTTCTCCTATTAGTACTTCCCAGAGATTCCATACAGAATCTCCATTTGCCATAAATATTTCAATTATCATTAGATCTATTAGACCATAAGATTCAAGTGGTAGTGTGGCCTTTACTGCAGCTTGAAGTTGCTGCAGAAAAACTCTGTTTTTACAGAATGTGACTTGAGCTTAAAATTAAAGGACTTGACCTTGTTATTTTACTTCTAGACTTACTCAAGGACACGCAAAACTATCCATCTTACAACACAACCCTTACATATATCATCTGTGTAATAATGGTCATATTTGACACATCAGCCAAAAAAAAAGCATTTCAGTATCTTTATTTTTCTCTTGATAGGTGAAATCTTTACTGTCAAACTTCAAAGCATTCCTTCAAAGTCAATCTTTGACATAATACCAATTTTATATTTTTGATAAGGCTAAAATCAACTTAGAATGATCAAGATGCACTTAGAGCCTTCATGTAGATTAAATATGGATATTGCAACACCTGTGCTTCAAAGGCATAGAGACCGGAAGTCACTGTGTATGTCCAGAACTTTGGGAAAGTATGCTGAATACAAATAATAATAATAATAATAATAATAATAATAATAATAATAATTCATTATAATACCCCAGATATCTCTGTCTCCTATTCTTGTGAAGTATTTTATCACTCAGTGAATGTGTAAATATTACTCTCTACTCCTAGCCATTAATAAGGCAGGGTAATTGGGTTTACTCTGGACTAACACAGTCAACAAGGAGAATATTTCTTTTCCTTCCTTTACTCTTTAAATGAAAACAAAAATACTTCCACTTGACACACAGGTCTTGGGGTACAAGATGAAGGTGAGACATTGTTGCCAGTTTGAGGACAGATATATCCATTTTCACTCATCTTCTCACTGAAGTGAAGACCAACAGAAAGAAAATGATTACAGCTCTATCTGGGACACTGAGAAAATGGAATCATTAATAAAAAGGCAATGCCACAAAGGGCTCAGCTCTAAATCTGACTCCTGGGGAGCACCACAGGAAAAGGAAAAATATTGGAATTAAGAGAAGCATAATCTCTTCATCTGATTTTATAGTATGAGAGAGAAAAAAAAGCAACACTCAATGTAGCTATATTTTAAAACAAAACAAACAAAACAAAAACCTTAAATGTTATCCCCGTAAAATAACATTCTCCTGTGCTGACAGAAGTATTCATAAAATGTCTCAGTTTACCCCAATAACATTTCCCTTTTTAGGGTGTACATTAAAAACAACCAAACAAACAAAAAAAGTGTTTGAACTCTTCTACCTTACTACATCCAAACCAAGAGGCTGTGAGTAATCTATGCCACCACTAACACTCAGTCCAAAGAACTTCAAAAGCAAAAACTATCCAAGTGATAGCTCTTTACTCAACAGCTTCCGGTTGGAATAACTACATAACCCAGAATCACACCTTAAAAGTATAGCTTAATAATGAAAAAAGCAAGTCAGTTACGAAAATGTATCATCTTTTGTGATTATTATTTAGCAACTAATCATAAAAAAAACTCATTTAATAAGAGGTTTTGTATTTAAATTATTTTTCTCCAAAACTAAAAAGAAAAAAGAAAAAAAAATTCTATCCTAGGGTTGTTTATTAAATCTTGCTAATGAGCTGAGTTGAACACAACCACTGTATAGAAAAAATGAAAAGGTTAGACAACCTCACATGGAGAAATGAATGTAACCAAAGGTCAAGTACAGGTTCAGTTTATTTGCTCACATAGGATCTAATCTAATTCAGAAGCAGAATTTTATGTCTGAGTAAAACAGACAGAGCAGAAAGCATAAGATATACATTCACTTTGTAAGAAGATTTGGGAGAAAAGAAAATATTTTTGTAGAATTGGATTTACCTGAATTTTTATTTTGTCAAGATAATAATAAAAAAAATAGAAAGAAAAAACCACCTTTATAACTCTGAGTTTAGATTACATGCTGAGTGTAAAAATGTGTGTCCTTAATTACTTTTATTAATCCCTACAATGGCCCATCCTGTTTCTGAACATCACATAGAAGTCTTTAGCATCCATGTACCTAGCTCTCAATACCAGCCACACAGACTTCTTGTCTGGGATGCCATTCCAGAAGGTTGACAATTTCCAAAATCATTCTTATTGGTATAGCTATCAAAATGCCCTTTGTTCTCTTTTCGTCTTAATGCCTACATCTTTTTTCTTCTCTTTTCCTATTAATCATATAAAAGTTATCATTCAAAAGGTGATGTTATTACAAATGACAGAGTAGGATACCACAAAACAGTTTCTCTCTACTAAAGCAATGATTAAACTGGCAAAAAACAATCAGAATCAATTTTGGGGGAAAGGGGATCCTGGAACCTAATAAAAAACTTAAAAAAACAAAGGCAATGCTTAATGAAGAAATAATCTACTGAAATTACGTAAGAAAGTATTCTAGCATTTAAGCTTACCAACCTACCATTCCCCACCACCTAGCTTGGAAGTGAAAATAAAGAGGCAGCCTATATTTATTGTACAGCTTGTTGATGCCAGAGGGAACAATACAAATCTTGTTCTCAAAGAATTGTAGTTGTGTATTTTGACCTGTCTGGTTACTGCCTCAGGGATCAGCTCAAGAACTTGTCTATATTTTACCCAATTCAGAGCTCACACAGGGTTGAAACATTGAAAGGTGTTTATTAGAAGCATTTCTGTATTAGCCACAGATCGCTAGATCAAGGGATAAAAGTCAGAGCAAGCAGTAAACAGACCAAAAATTATGGGAAGCAAAAGACTAGGGAAGAGGATGTCAAGGGAATATGGTCTTTAGAAATGTTTTGCATATACTGGAGAGTCTAGAAAGCCTACACATACATGTTCTGGGCTAAACACATGCTCAAAAAAGAACTAAGGAGACCTTAAAATTTCACCTGTGGCTGACATTTAGCCCCATGTAAGCAGGAAGTGAAAGCTAAGGCAGAGCAAACAGCCTGGATTAACAGAGCCAATCTGCAAAGACCATTCGAGGTTACTGTTGTTGCAGTTGTTCTTTTGGCTGCAGTCATTTAAGGAAATCTCTATACAATAACTAGCTAACTACTAAGCTCATAGAAAAGAAAACTGAGTGGGCACACGTGACAAAGAATTAAGTCTTTACAAAAATAGTTTTAAAAAGTCACTATATAAATAAACTACAAACTACAACAAGTAGACACAACAAGCTCTGAGGAGGGGAAAAAACTAAGTTGTAGAGTTACCATGTTAAAATACTTAAAATCATCATGTTTGTTTGTTTGTTTGTTTGTTTTGTGTGTTTTTTTTTTTTTTTTTTTTTTTTTTTTTTTTAATAAGGCATGCAATGAAACAAGAAAGGATGGCTTGTATACACACACATACATGAACACACATGCATGCACATATTAATTAACAGAAGCTCTGCTGAAAGGAACCCAGACATTGGACATACTAGACAAAAGACTTTAAATAAACTGTCTTAAATAAGCTCAAAAAGCTAAAAAATATCTTGGACAAAACCTAAAGGAAATAAGGAGAACAATGTCTCGCCAAATATAGAATATCAATTAAAAAAATAGAAACTAAAAAAAATAGCAATTCTAGAGATAGAAAGTATAATAACTGATATGAAAAAATTGCTAGAGGACTTCAATAGTACATTACAGTAGTCAAAAGTAATAATCGATAAACTGAAAAACAGTTCAATTTAAACTATTTAGTTGGAGGAGTAGAAAGCAGATTAAATAATGAAAATTGATCAGAGCCTAAGAAAAACTCTGGGACACCAGAAGGAGAGAAGAGAGAAGAAAAAGGCAGGAAAAAACATTTGAATAAATAATGGCCAAACTCCCCAAATTTGAAGAAATACATGAATCTGCATATACAAGACGCTCATAATTTACTTTGATTTCAGAATCAAAGTAAAATAAACACAAAGAGATGCACACCTAAACACATTATAACCAAACTGTCAAATCCAAAGATGGAGAACCTTGAAAACAGCAAGAAAGAAATGATATATTGAGTACAAAGAATCTCCAATAAGATTAAAAGCTGATTTCTCATCAGAAACCATGGAAGCTAGAAGGGAACTTGATGACCTATTGAAAGTGCTAACAGAAAAATATATATCAAAAAACAAGTCAATATTCAACAAAACGATTAATCCCCAAAGGAAGGTCATCAAAGTGGTAGAATAAACACCCCCATACTCTCATTACCCAACAAAAATTTTGAAAAACAAACAGAAAGTGTCAGGACTCTGGAAAATAGTCAAAGGTTTACAGCAACCAAGTGAACACTGAATCAAGAAAAATGCAATTTGAAAATGTGCCTAGAATTTCAGAGATTGTTTGACAAACTCCATCTAACATTGTCTGAATATAAAGGAACAAATATTTCACTGACCATGCTCAAGGGATATAGTATTTGCAAAAATAGTTTTGACAATTCACTAAATAAAATGGAATATCACAACCTTCAAAAATTAAGATTAAAAAACAGCACAACCTGGGGAAGGGGTAAATTTAATTTCCAAAATTACTTAAAAACAAAAAAAAGGAAATCATAAAGCATACAAACAGGAAAGTATGACCCATTCAAAGGAACAAAGTAAATTGACAGAAATCATCCCTTAAGAAGCACAGATATTGGACTTATTAGGAAAAACTTTAAAACAACTGTCTTAAGAATAGTCAAAGAACTAAAGGAAAACATGAACAACACTCTAAAAAAAAAAAATCAGGAAAATTATGTATGAACAAAATGAAAATATCAATGAAGGGAAAGTATTTTTTTAAATGTGCAGAAATTTTGGAGCTAAAAAGTGCAACTAAAATGAAAGTTTTACTAGAAGGGATCAACAGCAGATTTGAGCAGGCAGAAAAAAGAATAGCTAATTTGAATATGGGGCAATTGAAATTATCAAGTGTGAAGAATACAACCAAAAAGAGAATGAAGAGGGAAATGAGCCTAAGGGAACTGGGAGACACTATCAAAAGGATCAACATATCTGGTTCGTTTGTTGCTTTCAGTTTTATATCCCACATATGAATGAAATCATATTGTTCTTGACATTTTCTGTCTGACTTATTTCACTTAGCATGATAATCTCAAGATCCATCCAGGTTGTCGCAAATAGCAGTATGTCATCTTTTCTTATGGCTGAGTAATATTCCATTCTATATATGTACCACATCTTCTTATTCCAATCATCTATCAAAGGACATTTCAATTGTTTCCATGTCTTGGCCACTGTGAATAATGTGGCAAGGAATATAGGGGTACGTATATCTTTGCAGGTAAATGTTTTCAGATTTTGGGGGTAGAAACTCAGAAGAAGGATTTCTAGGTCATGTGGTAATTGTATTCTTAAATTTTTGAAAGACCTCCTTACTGGTTTCCATGGTGGCTGTACCAATTTACATACCCACCAGCAGTGCATGAGGGGTCCTTTTTCTTCACAGCCTCTCCAACACTTTTTGTTATTTGTCTTGTTGATGATAGCCATTCTAACAGGTGTGAGGTGATCTCTCATTGTGGTTTTGATTTGCATTTCCCCAATAGCTACTGAAATTGAGCATCTTTTCCTATATCCATTGGCTGTTTGTATGTCTTCTTGAAAGAAATATTTGTGTTCAGGTCCTCTGCCCATTGTTTAACTAATGTTACACCAACAAATTTAACTAAAATAAAACATTTATTTTTTAAATGGACCAACATAGTCATTATTGGAATCCTCAAAGAGGAAGAAAGAGAGAAAGGAGTAGAAAAAAATATTTGGAAATATAATGGCCCAAAATATTCCAAAATTGATGAAAGTTATGAATCTATACAAATCCAAGAATCTTATGAAATTCAAGTAAGATAAACTCAAAAAGATCCATAACTAGACACATTATAATTAAATTTTCATAAAACAAAAATGAAGAGAGAATTTTGAAAGTTGAGAAAAACATCTCATCATGTATGAAAGATTTCTCGATAGAAATGAATTACATGTTTATAGTGTTGGAAAAAATAAAAATAAAAAAGACTCTGTGCCAAGAATTCTATATCCAGCTAACTGTTCTTCAAAAAAAAAGGGAGAAAGTAAAACATTTCACCTAAACAAAAGGTGAAGGTGTTTTCTACCACTTAACCTGCCCTACGAGAAATGCTAAAAGAAGTACTTCAGGTTGTAATGAAGGTGCATTAGACAGTAACTTGAAGCTATATGAAGAAATAAAGATCTCCAGTAAAAGTACACATAAATAAATATCAAACCCAGATTGTTATATTTTTGGTAGTAATTCTACTTTTTATTCCCTACATTTTAAAGAAAATGCATGAATATAATTATAAACTGATATTACTGAGCAAGCAATATATAAAGATGTAATTTTTTTACTATTATTTATTTTTAATTAAATTTATTGGGGAAAATTTATTAATGGTTAGTAAAATTAGAGATTTCAAGTGTAAAATTCTATAATATATCATCTATGTATCACATTGTGTGCTCACCACCCCGAGTCAGTTCTCCTTCCATCACCATGAATTTGATCCTCTTTACACTCATCTACCACCTTGCCTCCTCCTTATCCTCTAGTAATCACTAAACTGTTGTCTGTGTCTATGAGTTTTTGTTTCTTTATTTGTTTGTCTTGTTTCTTGCTTTCAGTTTTATATACCACATATGAGAAAAAGCATACAATGGAGAAAAGAAAGCCTCTTCAATAAATGGTATTGGGAGAATTGGAAAGTCACATGAGAAAGAATGAAACTAGATTGCTATCTGTCACTGGGTACCAAAATTAATTGAAAATGAATCAAAGACCTAAACATAAGACCGGAAACAATAAACTACATAGAAGAAATCATAGGTATGAAACTTATGGACCTTGGGTTCAAAGAGGATTTTTTTACCTCAAACGCAAGAGGGGTGGGTGGTGGGAGATGAGGGTAAGGGGGATCAAATATATGGTAATGGAAGGAGAACTGATTCTGGGTGATGAACACACAATGGGATTTATAGATGATGTAATACAGAATTGTACACCTGAAATCTATGTAATTTTACTAACAATTGTAACCCCAATAAATTAAAAATAAATAAACAAATAAAATAAAATAAAAATAAAAATAAATGAATAGGGACTATATCAAACTAAAAAGCTTCTGCCCAGCAAAAGAAACCATCAACAAAACAAAGAGAAAACCAACCGAATGGGAAATGACATTTGCAAATAACCCCTTCAATAAGGGCTAATATCCAAAACACATAAGCTTATACAACTCAGCTATTAAAAAAATGCAATTTAAAAATGGGCAGAGGACATGAACGAAAACTTCTTTCTCCCAAGAAGACATACAAATGGCCAACAGATATATGAAAAATGTTCAACTTCACTGGCTATTAGAAAAATGCAAATCAAAACCACAATGACGTATGACCTCTCACCTGTTAGAATGGCTATAATCAACAAGACAAATAATAACAAGTGTTGGAGAGGCTGGAGAAAAAGGAACCCCCTTACACTGTTGGTGGGAATGCAGATTTGTGCAGCCACTATGGAAGGCAGTGTGGAGGTTCCTCAAAAAATTAAGAATAGAATTACCACATGACCCAGCAATCCCTCTCCTGGGTATCTACCCAAAAAATCTGAAAATTTTTATCCATAAAGATATATGTTCTCTGATGTTCACTGCAGCTTTATTTACGGTGGCCAAGACATAGAAACAATCAAAGTGTCCTTCAATAGATGACTGGATAAAGAAGAGTGGTATATATACACAATGGACTACTACTCTGCCATAAGAGGAAATACTGCCATTTTAACAACATGGATGGACCTTGAGATTATTATGCTAAGCAAAATAAGTCAGTCAGAAAAAGTCCAGAACCATAAGATGTAATTTTTAATGTAGTCCTGTATGTCAATCATATCTCAATAAACTGGAAAAAAGAAAAAGAAAAACCTGAAAATGTAAATGTGGCCTTGATTTTATTTTTTAAAAAGGTAATTTGCAAAAATAATATAAAAGGAAAGACAGAACTACAAAGTTAACACAGTTTTTATATACTATTGAAGTGAAGTTTTTCTCAATTCAAATTAGATTGTTACAAATTTAGTATGTTAAATGTAATTCCTATGTTAACTTCATAATGATCTATAGAATATACACAAGGAAATGAAATGGGAATCAAATGTTTCACTGAAAAAAAAATCAACTAGGCACAAAAAAAGGCAATAATGAAGGAAATGAGGGATAAAAATGTTGTAAAACATACAGAAAACAAATAGAAAAAAATGGCAGAAGTCCTTCCTTATCAATAATTACTTGAAATGTAAAGGAATTAAACTATCCAATCAAAAGGCACAGATTGGTAAAATAGATTTTCAAGAATGATTCAACTATATACTGGCCATATGAGATTCACTTTAGATATAAAGACAAAAATAGGTTAAAAATGAAAGGATGTAAAAAAATATTGTATGCAAATAGTAACCAAAACAGAACTGAGATGGCTATACTAATATCAGACAAAATAGACATTATGTACAAAACTATTACAAAGGACTAAGACATAGATAACAACAAAAGAGTTTATCCATCAACATGATATAATTATAAACATAAAAATATTATTTATAAAAGGGTCAATCCAGAAAGAAGATATATGCATTATAAATATGTATGCGCCTTACAATAAAAGTATATGAAGAAAAATACTACGTAAAATCTCAAAGTATGTGAAGATAAAATTAACAGAATTGAAGGGAGAAACAAACAGTTCTATAATAATAGTTAGATACTTCAATACATTATTATCCGTAATGGATAGTATATCTAGATAGAATATCAATAAGAAACTAGAAGATTTGAACAACATGATTAATCAAGTAGAGCTACAGACATATATTCAATAGGAGAATGCACATTCTTTTCAAGGGTACAGGAAATATTCTCCAGTATAAACCATATGTTCATCCATAAAACAAGTTCCAACAAATTTTAAAAGGTTGAAAAAATACAAATTATCTTCTTCAACAACAATGGAATGAAGCTAGAAATAATAACAGAAGAAAAACTTGAAAATTCACAAATATATGAAAATTAAACAATGTACTTTTAAACAACCAATGGGTCAAAGAAAATTACAAAATAGAAAATACATAGAGAAGAATGAAAATGAAAACACAAGATGCCAAAGCTTATGGGATGCAGTGAAGGCAGTGCTCAGAGGGAAATTTATAGCTACAATGACTACATTAAAAAAGGAAATTTCAAATCAATAATCCAACTCTGCAACTTGACAGTTTTGCAGTTCCTAAATACATTAAGCATATATTACCGTATTACTCAGCAATTCCACCCTTGATATATTCTTATATATCCCAAAGAAGTGAAAATGGATGTTCATAAAACACTTGTACATGAATGTTCATAGCCATATTGTTCGTAATAGCCAAAGGTGGAAACAACCTAAATGTCCATCAAACACTGAATGGATAAGCATATGTGTGGTATACCCATTCAGTGCATTATTATTCAGTCATAAAAATGAATGAGCAACTTATAAATGCTACAGAATGAATAAACACTGGAAACAAAGCTAAGTGAAAGAAACCAGACACCAAAAGTCACATATTGTATCATTCCATTCATATGAAATATCTATGAAATTCCATATAAGAAAGAAAAAAGATTAGTGGGTCTGCGGAAGGGGGGGAATTGCAAGAGACTACTTAATGTATATCGGGTTTCCTTCTAAAGACAGATAGTGATAATATACAGCGTTGTGATTATAGTAAATACCACTGAATTTATACTCTAAAATAGTTAAAGTGGTCAATTTTATGTTATGTGAATTTTATCACAACAAAAAAAGACATATTTTCTCATTAAACAGCATATTTTACATTTTTTAAATTTAATTTTGGAGGATATATTTCATTTTGATAAATCCTTCTGATTCCAGTACCCTTCTCTAGTTCCAATCCTTGTCTCTCTAGCATCATCTACCTTTTTTCAGGATCTCCCTCTTAAATGTAAGTTCTTTATTTTTAGGAAGCACATTACTACAGCAGAAAAATGTTTGATAGATATACATCCAGAAACAATTAAACCAAGTCCTAGCTTTACCAAGTTTTAATTTGAGTCTACCTCCTCCAAAAACAGTTATGCCTTTTTTTTTTTTTTTTTGGTGTGTGTGTGTGGGGTGGTGTCTGTCATTCTACATGACCATTTGAAGTGAAGTTTCTTTATTTCTTTTATTAGTTTCAGGTGTACAAATCAACATAGTGATTAGACATTTACATACCTCACAAAGTGATAACCCCACTGAGTCTACTATCCATCTGACACTGTACGTAGCTATTACAATACCATTGCCTATACCGTGTTTCCCCGAAAATAAGACCTAGCCAGACAATCAGCTCTGATGCGTCTTTTGGACGCATTAATATAAGACCCAGTATTTATATTATATTATATAATATTATATTATATTATATTATAGACCTGGTCTTACAGTAAAATAAGACCAGGTCTTACATTAATTTTTGCTTCAAAGGATGCATTAGAGCTAGTTGTCCAGCTAGGTTTTATTTTCAGGGAAACATGGTATTCCTTGTGCTGTATTTTACATCCTGTGACTATATATATTTTTATTATAGTTGACATTCAATATTATTTTATATTATTCCTTTCATTGCTTTTTTTAATTGGGTTATTTGGTTTTTTTAAAAAGATTTTTATTAAAATATAGCTAGCATTCAATATTGTATTAGTTTCAGGTGTACATCATAATTATTCAACAGTACCCACCTGGCAATATACAGTTACCACATTATTATTATATTATTCTTTCTTAATGAAATATTTCCTCCAATTGAATTCCCTGTTTACCAAAAGGAAGTAAATGAAT
This sequence comes from Rhinolophus sinicus, assembly GCF_057876585.1. NCBI lineage: Eukaryota > Metazoa > Chordata > Mammalia > Chiroptera > Rhinolophidae > Rhinolophus > Rhinolophus sinicus. Next base: position 133,651,967 of record NC_142517.1, on the reverse strand, counting down.
TGTTTATTTATAAGGAAACCTTCTTTGCATGATTACAGCTAACTTCGAGAAATCGTTATTTTCTGTTTTTTGACTGCTACAGTATGATTTCTATGCACTCCACTAACCTTTATAAACTTGAAAGGACACATGAAAGATTTTTGATAGGATTAACCCAACTTGGAAGCTGTTGAAGGAGCTTCACAAATTCCAGTTGTCTATCTGTAGGAGCATGCTCTGACTCGTATCTCAGAACACACCAATTATGTAAAACAAAAACCAGACACCATCAACAAGGAAGCCAGAGGCAACTCTTAAAGTGTGTTTGCCTTTTGAGGTGGAAATCTGCTATTTTTGTCTATATAGGACTCATCCCTACTTCTTCTGAGAGTGCCATCCTAATTTCCTTCACATAACTACCACTCACCTCTTCTCAGTCCTTGAGATTCAGGAAGTGCAAACTTGATGTCAGCCACAGGTGTGGGTACATAGCACAGGCTTGCCAAAGAAATTTGCACAACGATGTGGCTCCAACTGGAGCCAACTGGGGACACATAACGTGAGATCTTTAACTATATTTACATACAGTTTATGCTAGTGGCAAAAATAGACAGTGTGTCTTGTAACTACATTCTAAAAAGCATCCCTTTCACCCTTTCAGGACTCTTGTCAGAAATTTTGAAAAGGAGCCATTCACTGTCTCTCTATGGGATTTTCTACTGTAGTAAATATAAGCCTCAAATTGTTGGTAACGGTTGTTTTCTTATAGAACAACTAGCAAACCTAGAGTAAAACAGAGCCAAAAGTTGGAGAGAGAAGTTTGTTGAGGACATGGATTCAGCCGACCTCTTTCTTTTTTCATTTAAGCTAATTTGAGCTGAGTTCCTGTCACTTGCAAATGAGACACTTAATGCTTCTAGTATTTCTAAGATAAACTGAGAACATGACTCTTGCTAAGGCCAGGAAGGACTCTCTTGAGGAGAAGGAAATCGAAGGAAAAAAATATATGGTGGCATAAGAAGAAATCCCTCCAAATAATTGTACTAACTTTTTAACTTCCTTTGAAAGCTCAGCCTCTCAAAAAAAAGAAAAAAAAATATATATATATATATATGTATGTGTGTGTGTGTGTGTGTGTGTATATATATATATATATATATATATATATATATATGCCTTAATTCATGAGCTATAATCTCATCTGTCCTGTTTATGGGTAGAAGGTCTCATCTGGATTCTAAAATTACGGAGATAGAGTAGAGAGACATAACCAAAGGAGAGGAGGAGCCTCAGGATTTCCCAGAGGTTGTAAGAAACCATTAAATATGCTGAAAACAATGACTCTTTTCAATGTTATGCTAAATGAATTTAACCTGATCTACCATGGCTTCAATATTAGATAACATATAAACAAAATTTTTGAAATATATTGACCAAGTTTATATCCAAAATAATACATATAATTAGAGGTTTTATACTATTTCTTAGGAATCTCATTTGTAGTAAGTATGTCTTAGAATGATTGTGTCACATTTGGCTTTCAAACTCATTTTCAGAAAGGTATTATTTATTAAAAAATGGGAATTCTCTTGAATTGTATATTACTTGAAAACTGTTTCTTGTTTACATGTCTCAATTTAAAGGGGATCATCTAAGCAGAAGAAATACGTGTTTGCATGGATATATGTGTGTGTGTATACACACACACTTCCATATTGTATATATGGAAATATACAGTCTATATGTATGTGTGAATTTTTATAAATGCATATACACCTTTATTTTTTACATCAAATAGTAAGTGCTTGTTAAATGTTTGTTAAGAATGGAGGTAGAGTTTGATAAATTGTGAGCATGTTTACTTTACATGGTATAGTCTAATTAAATGGGTTTTTTTTTGGGGGGAGAAAATGTTTCTAGTCATAAATCAAACAAAACACTTCTTTCCAAAATATATAACAAACTCCTACACATCAATAAGTAGTAGAAGACAACTCAATAATCTAGTTGTTAATTTAGATGCATGTTCAAGGTTTGATTCTACTTTTAGTCTATGGTGTTTTTTGTTTGTTTGTTTTTTAATTTATTGGGGTGACAATTGTTAGTGAAATTACATAGATTTCAGGTGTACAATTCTGTATTACATCATCTATAAATGGATTTTAATAAGAAAACAGCTGTGTTCAACACTCTGTGATCCAAGCTCTGGATGGAGAACACAAAAATTAAGAAGATACATAATCTTTTCTTTAAGGAACATCAAATCAGGGGATACCAGGAAATCTCCGATAAGGGTGAAAACGTTTGAATTGGGTATTGAAGGAAGTTAGTATTTTACCAGGAAAACCTTGACCCAGCTAAAGAACAAATATATATATATAAAGTCTTCAAAGCAAAAAAAGTATATGCTAGTGGCAAGAAATAGTTCCCAGAGAGTTAAAGTTAGCAATGTAAATTGGAGCTAGAATTTTGAAGTTTTGGGGAATTTGGTAGAGAAAAATCCCCAAGTTGTTGCAAAGTTAACAGCTCTAGACATGTGGAAACCAAAGTTTGAAATGGCTTCTATCTCATGTGTTTTGTATTTAAGCTGTAATGACTTTAGGGTGTGCGTTCATAAACATTAGGGATATAAAAGTTTGGAGAGTCAACTCAAAAGTCATTTTCTGCCTTAGGGATGTTTGGGTCTGTGCTTAGCTTGGTTAATTTAAGTGCTTAACTTTTACTGGTTCACTTAGTAGAAGTTGATGTGTTTAAAAAAAAAAAAGAATCTCAATTATTATATGACCTTTTGGGGATTTAAAAGACAGTCTTGTCACTGGGTTCAAAAGCATCCCTTGCCCTTTTAGGAAACTTTTTCTTCGTAGGAGGAAAGGCTTCCCTCTCTTTATTCACAGTTGTGTGTTCTCTAATAAGTGTGCCTTTTCCTTTAGGGCTGACCTGCTTTCACTTCAGTGCATGTTGTTTTCAAAGAGCCATTTGATGTACAAGAAACATTTTGCTTAAAAACTAAAAAAGGAAGCCAGAAGAGCGAAATAGAAAGAAAGGGATGGAGGGAAAGAAAAAAGAATTGTTTTGTCATGTTTTTGTATTTAGAGGTTGATGGAGAGACAAATATGAATGTAACATTTTGCACTCGTGATGCTAATTTGCCGTTTGTACTAAAATGCTCCGATTTCTAATTAAATTGCAAAATTTAGATATGTATTATTTCATTGTCCTTTAATTCTGTGCCTCACTTTGACCAAACCAGAAGGACATAAACAGACAAATCCCAAAGAAATTATTATTGCTTTAAAAATGAAACAAAGGAGTTAGAGATGTGATTTCCTTATTGTCCACTGATTGAATTCAAACCCTTTCATGTTACCTTGAAAATCCCCAGATTTGTCTGTGCCTTATCCAAATATATTTCTTTTATCTCGCTCTCTGAATCTCAGCAGTCTTGTTTTCTAGGATCTCTGGTCCAGTAGAGTTCGTATATTTATTGTTATATATGCATGACTTCCTTTTGGTCTTATCATAGCTATTGTATAAACCATGCTCAACTTCAAAAATATTCTCTTCATTCCTTTCTATCCAATTATGTAATTCATCTACTCAAGAGCTATCTACTCTAGGAGATCTTTCTTATTTACTTTATCTCTATAACCTAACTTTATTTTCCTCCCTAACAGAATTTACGAATTTGAGACTTCATATTCTATATACTATAAAGCATATTCAGTATGTTTAGTTTGTATGAAATATTTGTTCAATTTCTTTAATTGTATAAGTTCTTCAAAAGTGGAAAAATATGTCATATCCCTTTCCAATATCTTTTTTCTTAGAACCTATTCGTTTTTAACTTGTTATTTTATATTGGTGTCCTTCCATTCTACTAACAGGAGAGAAACCGGCTGATGTACTTTTTTAAAAGGCTTAATATGCACCAGACATAATTCACAGATACAAATACATACAGACCCCTGAGCCTATACCAAGTCCCTATTTCCTATATACTTTCAGATTCTTCACTTAGTATGTGAGTTTTATGCACTGTTTCTTTGCAAACTCATAATCAGGATTCATTATATAGACATTTATATGCCCTATTAAAGATGGGAAATGAGTCATTCCTCCCAATATTCTGCCTATGTATGTTTTATTTACTGTAACAGTATGAACTATATTTGGCTATATATAAAAGAAACCAACAAGAGGTACTTAAGCAAAGAAAATGTTATTTTCCTCAGTCAACAGAAAAAACCTGGAAGTAATTAGTCCAGAGATAGTCTAGATATCCAAGGAAGTAATGAAGGACCAGGCTCCTTCCATCAATCTTCTAAACTATCTTCACCTTTTATCCTTAGGATCACAATTTGGCTGCTACATCCAGGCATTGCATGCCAGCTCTAGGCAGGAAGAACTGGGAAAAGACAAAGGCCAAAGGCACAGGCCAACTAAATCTAACCCTTTAAACAGAAGACTGGTAATGTCCCAGGAAAATCTATCCTGCAGACATTCACTTCCATCCTATCGACTAAACCTGTATCACACAGTCAACCAACACTACGTGCTAGAAATCCCAAGAAATCAAGTTTTGCTTTGGTTTTATCTAAGGACATTTCCCTTACCAAGTTTAGTTTTCTGTTAGTGGAAATTAGGAAGAAAAAAAAAAAAAAGGAAAAATCCATGCTGTGTAGGTAACCAATAGTCTATTCCACAATGCTGAACTTCTATTGCTCAGCACGGTACTTGCTGCAGAATGCACACTCAATGAGAATACAATGAATGAATTATTTAGTGAATTATTGAACTCTTATAGTGATTATGTTATATTAACAATGGGTTTTAAAATGACTTCATCTATGATATCTCAAAAGATCTCAAATGTCAGGTACTTAAAAAGTAATTTAAGACTTTATTTTTAGTTCACATGATTAGGCATTTAACAAAAGTTTTCTAAACTACAAAAATGGTAAAAATTTCAAAAGAAATTATTTGTTTCTTTCTCTTCTAACTTATCTCAGTAGGTCTAGATCATATGTATAAGGAAAAATCACACTTTCATTTTCTGTTCTATGTCATGGATTCATTTCCAGTTAAAAGGACATGCTTTATTGTTCACAGAAATATTTCAATCTATATAATCATTACTGTGTCTCAGGAAAGGACACTCATTATTTGAACATGAAAGCATTGTTTGTTGCTGCTTTGAGGAAGCGGGTACAAATCTATTTGCTGATGTGACACATTAAGATTCTTTAATTTGAACAGCTACATTAGTTTATGTTACCTCTTTGCAACCAGGAATTTTTCCCATTGAAGGAACCTATATTTTTACTACTGAGGACAGACTGATTTAATTTAGATTATTCTTTTTTAATTAAAAAAAATTAAAAATGACATTTAAATAAGGTTGTTTATTTTTTAAATAGAGAAAACACACACACACCTCACAAAGGAAATCATAGTCAGAAATCAAACATGAGAAAAATCCAAGATCTGTGGAACAGGTCGAGAATAGGGTAAGCCCAAATCACATATTTTTTGTAAAATAATAAAAATAGGCAGTGGATATAGAACTTACTGGGTAAAGTAAAATATAAAAGAGAAAATAAAATCACTTCCCATGTCCCCCCGCACTGGAGCTTTCTAGAAGGACCTCTAAGACACAGAACTGTTGTCAGTGTATCTTTAGTTTATCCTTTGTTCATGTCAATCAACCAATACACATAAAGGTCCTGGGGTTTCATGCATCTCGAAGAACTCTGCCATTTTTGAATACACAATTTCAGGTGCGTTACATATATCACCAGGCACTGTTTCAACTGACTACATATATCACCTCATTTAACCCATATAGCCTTTCAAGGTAGATACTATTGTCATCATCATTTTACAGTTGAAGAGAACTGTGGGTTACATTTCTTTCCCAAATAACAATCTTGGTTTCAATCCCAGATGTCTAGCTCTAGAATCAGGGCTACAAGCACTATATTGCACTGCCTCAACACACAATGATGCAATGTTTTGAGCCACCATACTTGAGTCATCTTCTGAATAATTATTAACACTTTATGACAGCAACAAGGCTAAGCAAGAGTAAAAGCAAGTCAAAAGCAACAACAAGTATTGAAAATAGACTGTTTCCAGAGGAGAGCCACAAAATATAATTTGACTTCCAGAAAGTAGAGACACTTAGAAATTATCTTAATGATTTTGCAAGTATTAATATGTACCATGTACATTTTCTATCAAGTGGTAACCTATTCCATTTACTACATAATTAAAACTAGTTTCCCTGCTGGTGTACAAGTTTGTAAAACTTGAAACACTACTATGTCTTTTGAATTCTAAGACAATATAATGGATATTAGAGTGTTTAGAATGGACAATCCAGGACAGAATTGAGAGAATGTTAATACTGGTATCATGAGAGAATAACATAAAACAGTCTTTAGCAATCACATCCCAGCTCTGAAATTCTAAACTCAGCTATTCTACACCCAGATAAAAGAGCAAGGGATGTATCTTTATCATCCTACTAAGTATACAGCTCTTTTAGTGTCTGGTTATGTTGGTTCAGTGAGTGAGGAGTCTACTCAAGTTAATTAGAGACAGAGGAAAGTCTAATGACAGCTAACTTCAAGCACCACTTCCTGGTCATTAATGGTGAAGTGCTGGCATGGATCGAATAATGTCCTCTCCACCACCTCAATGCTGGAGAATTGATTGGCAATTAATAGAATTAGTTGAATTGATTGGCACAGGCTCTGGGTGGAAATGATGAACTATTGTTGCTCTTGTGAACTCTGATGAGTCAGAGGCGAACACTCAGCTGCACAGCATCCCAGTGGGGACATAAAAACAGCTTCAGCACTAGGTTCACCCTTCAAGACTTTCCCCGTACAGCATTCCCTCTCCTTTCTTCAACGTAGACTCCGGAATAAATTGTGATTTTGGCACCAAATATGGCAACGTTCTATACTTACTAAGTTTTGATTTTTTTGTTTGTTTGTTTTTTGTTTTGTTTTGTTTTGTTTTGTTTGTAACAGTCAAAAGAAATGGATTCCAGGTTCAGAAGAATCCAAGTCAGTTTGGGAATTGCTTAGGAATGAGGAATTGCAAGTCTCCAAGGAGAAACAGTCTGGACACAAATCCACCAGGGAGAAGAAATGGAACTCTGATTACTAGGAGTCCTTGTTTTTCTCTTCAATTACATGAAAGAGACATGTGTTGGGAGCTTCTGTCCACTTCCACCCATCATGTCAATGTGAGAAGGAAATCCCTCAAAGGTAAATCTGGCTGCATATAAGGAAATGTTTGGAGGACATGGAAACCGACTTGTGTTGGTTTGCCTGGGATTTTTCTGGTTTTTGCACAGCATGTCTCACATACCAGGAAACCCAGTCTCAGGCAAACTGGGATGCTTACTCACCATAAATCTAACTTATGCACACAAACACACACACACACACACACACACACACACACACACACACACAACCTAACACACACACAAACCCCAGAATCTTCCTTTCTTTACCATCCGGGTTCAGTGGTCATTATCCCATCACATAAAATTTCTTTATAAGGCCATATTCTCTTTTCATCTTTCACAGTAAATCCTGACAAATTATAAAACCAAATACCTGAATAATTGGCAGTATTATACCCTCAGAAAAGAAAAAAGGGAGGCTTTCCTTCCTCAAGAGTAAAATGTTGAAAGTTGTTATCCTATCATGCACAATGGAGGATCCCCAGGAAGATATGGAATCACACACACACACACACACACACACAGCAATTATATCATTAGGTGACTTCCTATTGAAGAGTATGAAGTTGGCCATATTTAAAATTATGTTGCCAATCAGAAAAGGTACCAGTGTTCTGCATTCTGCATTCAAATGTGACAGAGAGTTCTTTGAGACCCATGAAACCCACGTACCTCTAGATTCATTAGTTGATTGACATGAGAGAATGATAAACTAAAGATATATTGGCAGCAGTTCTGGTATCTTTGAAGTCTGGTTAGAAAGCCCCAGTATGGAGGGACACAGGAAGTGACTTTGTCTTGTCTTCTAAATTAATAGTCTAAAGTTAAAAATAAAGAAAACTTAAGACATGAACAGGCTTTTCAATGGATCATATTACAAGATCAAATGGAGCATGGCACCTGGTGTCAAATTATGGACAATACTATGGAATCACATAAGAAAAGACCTGGAAAACAGAGACCCTGGGTTCAACTTTTGGCAGAAGTTGGTGTCCTCTTGTATGTCACCTAACTGTAAGCCAGAGACTTAAAACAAAAAGAGACTAAAGGGACCAAGAGGGCAACATAAATAAACCAGAATCAGGGCCATTTGGAGACGCCATGCCCTATCTAAAAAGAACAGTCTATGTACAGCCCCAGCTGATTTTTGCCATGGCCCAGTTTGTCAGATTTTCTGATATTTCTAGTATAGCTAAAAATTCAACTTTTATGTGAAATCTCCTGATTTGTTCATTTTAGCAACTAATTCAGCAGTTTCAAAAATATTGGGAATGTCAAAACATACCTACAAGTTGGGTCTGGTGCACAAGTGACACCTTTGCTATTTTTTATTCTAAGGTTCTGTTTTATCAACTTTCATTAAACACAATTGGATGAAAAAGGAACCTGATAGATCATCTAGAAGTATCCAGGAGGTCTTAGGGGCGCATGGAAAGTGATAGGGAAGCTAGAAAGATATCTAGCACAATAACATTCTCCTGATTTCAACGACATGTCTAGTGGTTATCCATAATTTTTATTATTAAACAAGAGCTATACAACATTTTTAAAATTTTAATGATTGATTTCAACAAAATACTTTATTTTACTTAAAACAAAAAGACTCAAAATGTCATAGTTTGGATTATAGCCCAGATCTCTTGTCTTTTGTTCCAGTACCATTTCTAATAAACTTCACAAAATTGGGATCATAACCATTCAATACCAGTCTTATTTGATGAATAAAGAAAGCTGTATATTGAAAATGTTTATAAACTGTCAAGTGCTATGCAAATACAATTAACTGTGATATCATGAAGATCAGGAAGAATGTGGCTTGGTGGCTGGATCGTTCTGGTGGAAAAGCTTAAACTAAAGTGTCAGGAGAAAAAGTCCTCAAAGAAACCTATAAAATCAGGAGCTACGGTAGCCAAGAAATGTAACAACAACAACAGCAAAAAACTTTGAAAGTCTCTGCAAATACAGACAAAGACAATAATAAGAAAAAAAAAAAAAAAAAAAAAAAAAAAAAAAAACGTACATTTTAAAGTAGAAATAACAAAAGGACATTTTAATAAGAAACAGAATAATTAAAAATCACTGTCATTAAAAGGCAGCAATACAGGTATTGAATTACTCAGGCTTAAGTATGAGAAGAGGACTTTCACAGGTTTATTTGATTCTCTACCATTCCTCCCAATGACAAAGCAAGACATTCAAATTTATTGCTAAATGCCAGTTTGCAGGAGAGGAAATAGGAGGAAGAGGGAGCTCTTTAAAACAAGGCCAGAGTTGTCAAACCACATTGCAGATGAGCTACTTCCTTAAAACACACACTTCTAATTTAATGAAATTACAAAGTTAATTTCTTTTTTTGTGTTCTTGAAAAACTTCACACTTTCTAAAACACAGGTACAGCCCAAGAACACACTAAATACTTGAATTTTATTTCTTTGGGTGAATTTCAGACATAAAGGTAAAATTTTCTTCACAACTTACAACTCAGTAATTATCATACCTCTTTTGTTTCAAGCTGGACCATGCATCTGGATTTAATTAGAAAAGCAAGAAAAAAGCGTTTGGAGAGGATCAGACCAGCCTGCTCTTTGAAATATTAGAAACATTAAGCGTGAAAATTTCCTTTATGACAATACCCAACTTTAGAAATGAGACCTTTTAAATGAAGTTATAAAATGTTCCATACTGATTAACATGACATTAATATCTTCCAACGATGGGTATTATAACCCATAAAACCTCAATTATGAGTTTTTTTACTATTCTTTTTACATGTTCAGAAAGTTCTCCCTTAGAAATTCAACTCTGTAATCATGACGGAGCCAGTACTGCTAGCCTGAGGACTGAAATGAATACATCCCGTTCTGGGTCCAAGTCTAATCCTGCCATTGGCTCCCAGCCCTGATCTCCATCTCCTGGACTTCTCTTCACCAACTATTTTCATTATGTATCAGCAACCTCCCCAGCTCAGTTTTCTTAAAACATAGAGTATAGCTGTTCTCAAGTACTTGCCATTCAAAAAATCTTTATCTCACACCTTTCTTTGTCCTACCACCATCTTTTCCCTCTTTCGTGAACAAACTTCAAGAAAGACCAGTCAACACCCTATGTCTTCATTTTATCACCCCCTGTCCTCAGCCTACTGTATCTGGCTTCTACTAGCTACAAAACATGCTTCACCGAGCTAAAAAACATCTCCCCTAACATCACTAATGATCTGTGTGTTGGTCAAATTCAGCATTTAGTTTTCTGCCATTTTAAAAATAATCTTGGTGGTATTTGTGTGTTGGTCAAATTCAGCATTTAGTTTTCTGCCATTTTAAAAATAATCTTGGCGGTATTTGACACCATTTTTCTTGATAATCTTGAACGAGATAATACTATTCTAATTTTCCTACCATTTGTCTTGCTACATTTTCTTCCTCACATCTGCACTTAAAGATTGATAATTCCTTGATGTTCCATTCTTAGCCTTCTGCTCTTGTCACTTTATATATCTTCCTGGGTCACACCTAAATTTTCATAGAATGTTTAAACTTCATAACATTTTCCTAATTCAGATGTCAACTTCTAACTAGATAGCTTCACTTAAAGTCATCTGAAGTATATATATAAAACTTTATTTCTCATTTAAACATAATCTTCCAGTCTCTTCCTGATTCCATCTTTATTGGGGGGGATTGAGGGAAGGGTGTATTATCAAAACACACACTCAGTAAAGGAATATGAGTATTATTATGTATTCCTCATCTTCCTCACATTTACTTGTTTATTTATTGGTATCAATTTATTTTCTATCTATTTCTTGTTTTTGTCCCTTCTCCAATTAATTATCTTCATAATGCTGTTCATGTAAATCAAAATATGTTACTTCCTATACTAAAATCTTTCAATGGGACATTTTATTTGAAGGATGAAGCTCAAACTCCTTGCCATTACATAAAAGGTCCTAGATAACCCAGCACCTGTCTGGTAAATACTTACCATTTGCCCACATGCACCCTAAAATCTAAGTACAAGAAACCACTTGAAGGCTCCTGACATAGCTTAACTTTCCATGCCTCCAGGCTTAAATGCTCTTCGTTACTTGTGAACTGTTCTTACTCCTTTCTTCATCTGTGTATCTCCTTTGAAACTCAGTTCAAAGCTTACCACCTCCTAGAAGTATTTTCTGAAGCTCACTTACCCTCCTCAGTTTTCTCTCATCACTTTCCAAACTTAGAGCTTCCCATAAGCATTCTGAAAGCAGTTACAAAAAGTATTTTCAGGATTCGTTGCTCCTGAGATTCTAAAAGCTGGTCTAGTTACTATCTTTACGGAGTCCTGGTTCTCTACCTCTTTCTTTGACTATATGAGCTACATGGTCTTCTTGCAATAAATTTATCTTTGCTTATGATAGGTGAATAGCAAAGGCTGTGTAGTATGACACATGATTGCATGATGTTATTAATGTGATCTTGAACAGTTTATCCAAACTATTTAAAGTTTAAGTTCAAGATAATTAGCTCAATTCCCGATCAGCACCCAATATATGAGGTCCCTGTGCTTCTCCTAGCAGAGCACTTAGCACACTAATCACATGGCATCTCATCATAAGTTTTGTTACCTGCTTTCTCTGTACCCTAAGCCCCTGGTTGCTAACAGTGCCCATTACAAAGGTTTACATACTCAGTAAACCTTTGATGAGAAAAACTAATGAAAAACTTTACTTTCTTAGTGGATATCTGTTTTTGACTCACCTGTATCTATTTTCCCCTTTAGTAGAAAGTTTTCCTAAATTTCTTTTAGACAATCATCTCTCCCATATTCCTAATCAACTTGGTTTGACCCCATAACCCAGGGCTCAAGGATGAGCCCTTATGGATTAAGCCTATCAAATATCTCATTTCCCTGATTGCAATGACTGAGTCATAGAGCAACACAAAACTGAAATAAAGCAAATAAAATTTGAAGAGAAATTTATCAAGGAATTCTGAGATAATTTGTTTCCATAATGCTACTATTTTCCCGACTCTTTGGGTGTGAAATATAAAATTTGGAATTCAAAACGCATGGTGTTAACATTAAACAGGATATCTGGAGCTGCCAGGGCACTCCAGGCCAAGGAAAGAGAAGAAGAGAAATCAGATCATTTCTTAAGTCTTTGGAGCCATAAGATCAAGTCTCACCTTACACCAAACCAATTCATGAACTTTTCAGTTCATGAGCCAATGAATTTATTTTGTTATCATTAATTGTTCCCCTCTTATTTGCCATGTAAAGAAACTTAACTGATATAACATATGAGGTCTAACAATTAAGTTCACAAACTTGTTGCAAAGATGTTGCTAACCTTTCTTTGATATCAGAGGGATTACTCGTTATGATTTTTGTACCAGCTGGACAAACAGTTAACCAAGTTTACTATTTGGAAGTGCTGAAAAGGTTGTATGAAAATGTTAGACGACCTGAACTTTTTGTCAATAATTCATGACTCTTTCATCAGAACAATGCACCAGCTCACACGGCACTGTCTGTGAGGGAGTTTTTAGCCAGTAAACAAATAACTCCCTACTCACCTGATCTGGCCCCCAGTGACTTCTTTCTTTACTTGAAGATAAAGGAAATATTGAAAGGAAGACATTTTGATGACATTCAGGACATCAAAGATAATACCATGACAGCTGTCCTTGTCATACTCCATCTCATAAATACTCACAGGTGTGCTATGAAATAAGCATAAATTCAATATATAAACAAAACCTAGGATAAAAGAAGTATCCAAACATGTGATATGTTCTAAAAGGTCAAACTCTTTTATTAAACCTAGATATGACAAAGGAAAACTAAGTACTAATTAAGTGTTCTTTACTGAAGAGTTAAGGGTGGGGAATGAAGCCTCCCACCACTAGAGGGGAAGATAAGACTTTCCTGTGACCTGATACTGGGTTTAAATTGGCAATATTGATGGGTTGTTGCCCTTATGCACATTAGACTGGATATTCCAAATATTAAACCACTGAGACAAGTTTTGGATCATTTAAAAGTGGTGTCTGAAGACAACAGTTTAATGGCTACCAGAAGGTAAGCGGGGATGGGGAGTGACAGAAAAGGGAAGAGGGGGTCAAATATATGGTGATAGAAGGAGAACTGACTCTGGGTGGTGAACACACAAAGCAATATATATGAGTAGATGATGTATTATAGAAATGTACACATGAACCTATATAATTTTACTAACCAATGTCACCCCCAATATATTAAATAAATAAATAAATAAATAAATAAATAAATAAATAAACAAACAAACAAACAACAGATAAAATATAGTGGTGTCTATATTTCTTCTGACTATCATTCACACAGAGGGCTGGCTAACATTTTTTCAAGGAATATTAAATATTGTATCAAGTGTATCATCAATTAGAGCCTTAATCATCGTTATGCAAGACATTGCTTGTAACTTCAGAGACTGTTTCATATTTATTGCATTTTCATGAAGACAGTGCTAAAATGATGCTTTAATGTCTGACCTGCAAAGAACATTGGCAAAGAAGCATCACATTACAGCAGACTTGAGAAAAACAAAGCACTCTGCGCCTAAAGTTCAATGAAAATGATGAGATTTCCTACCATTTAGAGCTGTAAAAGTGGTAGAAACTTACAAACAGAGAAATACTTATATATGATAGTCACCAGTGCTATAATATACCAAATGTACAACCCTACTGTTTTCAAAACCAGTTGAAAGACATGGATTGTGAGAGGTCAGAAAGTGGATACATGAAAACTTGGAGAATGTGGCCACAGATTGCACTGAACACACACAGACGTTCCCACTGACCTCTACAATAGCCCACAGATGTGGCTCTCTCCATGCTGCCAAATTAACTGTGGCTTCTCCACTGTCTCAATATCCCTTCCTCACTTTAAAATTCTGTCCCGTTTATCATTTCAACAATATAATATTAACCTCAGCATTCTGCAAAATTACGTTTAAATCCAGGAAAGAACCTAAAGTCTGCATGAAAATTTTGGAAATGTTTTTGTTCTAAATTTAGATCTCAAGTACAAGTACAGAGCAAAGATCTTGCCTCCAAAAAAATTTATCCCAAGACTGAAAGAAAATAATAACAATCTTTTCTATTTGCCTAGTACATAACACAGCCTGCTCAAGAAGAAGGCTCTATAATTGCTTTGACAATTAAAAACTCACAAGTACCAAGTTGCTGAAAGAAGATTATCGAAGTCCAGTAATTTGCTGTTCTATTTAGCAGACAGACAGCTTAAGGGCATATCACAAGAATATACAATTTGCTTTGTAATGGTAGTGACATTTTCAGTCATCGTTATTGCTATAGATAAAAGTCAACCAAATGTATTATGTCAAACACTAAGGTGGTGATGGTCTGAATTTTAAAATTATGTTTAAACAAGAACTGGTAGAATGATCATGAAGACATTTAATCTTCCCCTTATTTTAATAACACCGCAGTTGAGTTATGCCAAGCTTAACATTTCACAGGTACTAACCTGTGAATATATTTCCCATTAATGGTTAATATAAAATGTTTTCATTTCCCATTTATCAAACATCCATATTATTATGCTATATGCTAAGCTTTTAGATGCTATGAAAAACATTTTTTAACATAACATCGTTAGTAATTCTCTAAGTTCATGCTGGTAAAGATGTTAGAAAACGATGATTTTTCCTATCATCTTTGTTAATGTCAGGATCTTGAGACTGATTGCCTAATAGAGGTGTGCATTAGCACAAAAAATATCTTGGGTATGACTATACTTGTTGTGATATCATCTACAGGATGCCAGGAATATAATCAATGTCTTTTCATCAAAGGATAGAACAGTAATAGCTAACATCTATTAAGACTTTGCCATAAGTCAGACACTAAACTAAGGACTTTATGTTAATTACCTCACTTAAACCTCAACACAACCATATGAGGTGGTACTAATATTATGCTTATTTTATAGATGAGTTACTTTAGATGCAGAGATATTACATATCTTGTCACTATTCACACAGGTACAAAGTAGAGGAACATATTCCAGACAAATTTAACCCAATTATGCTATGTCAAAGGCAATACACATATTTGTTCATCCAACAAGTAATGGAATACCTTCTGTGTTCTGCACAAAACCTTCAGAGTCACTGCACCAGACACTAGGGAAACACCATTTTCAACAAGACAAGCAGTTTCTACTCTCACAAGGCTCAAGATCTATGAGAAGAGAGACTGATAACTAGGTGATGTCAATATAAGCCATGCTTTCATTTGTTGTACTTGCATCTGCATTGATTGCTATGGGGATAATTTATTTCTCTGTTAATTTTTAGAGAGAGGAGCTGGTTCTGTCGCATGATTCATGAACAAAAGGGGCTATGCAGAATTAATGTTGATTTGTTTTATTGCAAGTATGTGCAGAAGAGTTTTGTTTGTTGGTTGGTTTGTTTTATTCTAAATATGATTTGTTCAAGTCGAAGTTCGGTAATAAAAATGGCCTCCATTGTCTAAAATGAAACATTTAAGAAGTCAGAGTTTCCAATATTTATGACCTCTCTCCACCTAGCATGCCAGATCTCCTTAATTCTGGTTCCCTATCAGTGTGTGTCTTCCACAGGCATCAGTGCATGTGTGAAAAATGTTCTCTCATCTTCCTTCACCCCATCAACTATTTGTGTATTCCACTCCTTGGAAGAACATTCAATAACTATCAGTTATTTCACCAGGACAACACATTCACAATTTATCATGTACATTCAAGGCTGTAATGCCAAGAACCAGAAGCATATGAATTCTGGCTGAGATAACTTGGAAGGTAATTTGAAGTATAAAGACCTACTAGTAATCCTCAAATCCTATTTTTATGGATTATGCAGTGGTATGCCAGAGGCAGCTCTTCACAACTCATGAGAGCCAACCGTTACATTTTCAGTAATGTTATGAGCCTATTTTGAAGCACAGCCATAACAAAAACAAATTACCTAAACTAAGAATTGTATAATTTTAAAAAATAAAGTTAATAAATATTCAAAACTTAGATTTCCTAATTATTTTATTATTATGTATACTCTTAAGGTTATTTAATCTATTGTACCTATGTAGAGTTAATACTGTATATTGGTGTGCTACCACGCATCTCCTCCCAACATCAGTTTGAAATTGACCATGGTAGAATGGAGTATTTACACCCATAAAACAGCAAATATTAAAAATCATAGCTTTTTTTGTGTTCATTTCCTCAGAGAGTCTGTTGTTAAATGTTTACCATCACACCACTGAATATAGATTTTCTTTACATAGACTGATACTTACTTGGGGGATCTGAAATTAAATACCAGAGTAACAAAAGTTTGTGACATAGATATTTTGTTGCTATTCATTTTTAATCACAAGAACCAGAACAATCCCTCTACCAAGCAAATTCGAGTGAGAAATATCGAGAATAACATGTCTTTTCTTTGCTCAGAGCCGTACCTTGATCAACTCTCCCTTATTCTGTTCCCTGAAAGTCCTAATTTTATTGCAAACCACAGTCTTTATCATTTTTCTAATTGTCACTTTCTCCACTCAACCATCTACTCCATTGCCCTTCCATATCCCTACTCTATTATGCAGAAATTTCAACTAAATGGTCATTTCCTAAGGAAAAAAATGTTTATGTCAACTGCTACAAAAGTATTTTCTTCATTGTTTACACAAAATGACCTACATCAGAGTTCCTAAAAATATGACCTGTGAGATATAACCTGGGAACAAACTTATTCTATGATTAATTCACTTTGGGAAATAATGGACCAAAAATTTTTTTTTTAAAGATGATCGGTGTTTTTACTGTAAAGATCAGAGTCTTTACTATGCTGATATAAATGATGAATCTCTAAGATAGGAAATAATCAAACAAATTTGACTTTGGAAGCCTGTTTTTTTCATTTTAAAGAGCATATTTTGTGATATTCCATTAAATGTGCTTTAAAAAATATAGTTCTGAGATTTCTGGGCTGAAGAGATAGCAAGAGAACTCTGTGGACTCAGGTGCTATCTTTGATACTGGAAATAATGGTTTCACTAACATTTCCCTTTTGACTGAATTATATCTTTGACCTCTTTCATAGGAATGAAATTCATGTGGAATAATCTAATTTACAGACAGGAGAAGGAATGATGTAGCCCAAGAAAGGGGAGGGAAAATGTAAATGAGGAAGTAACTAGAGAGACTAGCATGTTGATGAGCGAATCAAGGAATGTGTGGATAAAAGGGACAGGAAGAGAGAGATTTTCAAAATTGTCTTTAGTGTAAAAATTTGTGAGACTCTCAGCATGACACACTGTAAAAATGAATACAGAAAAATATAACTTTAGACCAGATCACTTAAAAAAAATAATAACCTATAGTAAAGAACTCTATTACTCCTTATGGTTTCTGGAATACCATTTGAATTTCATTTGGACTTTAATTCTTACAAAGAACAAGGTAGGACACTTGCTTTCATGTAGACTATACAAAAGAAAATTTTGAAAGTGTATAATAGCAAGCATTGATGAGTATACTTTACTTAGTGTATCACATTCAATTTTGAAATTAAAGTTTTATGAGGTTGACATCATGATTTCAATTTTAATTGAAGTAACTCAGAATCAGTTTCCTGGGTCACATGGCTACAAAGGAGCTCAACCAAAATTTCTCCTGGCAGCACCAGGTAGGATTCAAAAACTCTAGTGCTAAAGAACCTGATAGCAAAAGTATGTAAGACCAGTAACATTGTTTTAATTTCTAGACAGCTTTTTGTCATTTTTGAGTTTCTGGTTTGATTTTTCCTGGTTTACATTTCCCATGTTAACACAATATCATCAAAAATATCAATCTGCATTTATTAAAAGCTTTAAAGTTTTAAAGGTACAGTGAATGCAAAGATATGGTCTACATCTGGACAAAAAGGATATACACATAAAAATTTAAATGTCAGAATAATATAGAAATATGTCAAATAAATGGCAAAGAAAATACATACTATAGGAAACAGGTCAAAATGAAGCCTGGCAGTAGGAGAAACTGGACATGCATGGAGTATGAAGAATGCCTAAAAGAGACAAATGCAAAAGATATAGGAGAATGTGTACAAAAAATAGGAAAAACAGAGCAATGTTACCTTGGCATAAATCCATGCTTAAATAAAAAATCATTTATACCCATAAAGCTAATGAACCATCATCTTAGAGGAATCCCCCCCAAAAAGGAAACAATGATGATCTCTTTTTACTTCCCTTTTTGCAATTGCCCTCCCTTGTATACCCTTGAGTATAACTAGAACTACATCGAGTAAAAAGCAAGGATGAGGGAAAAACCAGAGGAAGAAAAATGGCATAGAAAAGATGGATAATGGAAATAAATGAAGGCAGAATCAAAAGCCAAAAGTGCAGTGTACTGACTGACAAATGAGGGAGAGAAAACAGAAAAAGAAAAATTCCCCATTCGTAGCCTCCTCCCAACCCTGCTCTCTTGGCTTAGTAAAGGAATAATCAAGGCGAGAATGAATTTCAAAAACCCAAGCAAGGTGCCCCCATTGAATGCCAATCTGAATGTCCATTTGTCTCTAGGAAAAGACCCATCATTCATCTTGAAATCGGGATTATCAGACTCATAAGACCCAGAAGAGCTCTCAGGCCAACTGAAGCTCAGGATGCCCAGAGGAAAAGGAAAAGGAAAGATTGATACAGGTGACAGACAGGTTAAAGCGTGGCAGTATAATTTTATGTCAAAGCCAGTCAATGCCTCAAGTATGCTTCACCCTCAACTGGCCTGACAATTACTTCTGTCCCTCGAAGCAAAAACATGTGTTTGACCTATAAAGAGAATTCAGCTCCTCCACTCTCCATTTAGCTTCTTTCACTTTTGCCCCCCTACCCTCAATTTATAATATTTCACAGACATTTTTAACCTAACTATCATTTAAAATTGTCAAGGACACATAGTTAAAATAACCAAACTTGAAATATTTAATTCAAGAGGGTGCCAAAAAAATGTACACAAACTTTAAGGAAAAATTGTATTAAAATTGTAATACTTAAGATATACTGATAACTCAAATCGTTGTATTCTACAAAATAAGTAGTCGGTATTCATAAAAAGTGTCAAGGTCAATTCAACTTTGAAAAGTAATACATAGATAACACCTCTTAAAATATGTATACATTTTTGGCACCCCCGGAATTTACCTCTTTTTTAAAATTTGAAGTCAAGTTCAGACTTGTAGTACCCCAATACAATGAAGAGCTTTATTTACTTTCTTTTTTATTTAAGTATTTTATTAAAGATTATTGGAGTGACAATTGTTAGTAAAGTTACATAGGTTTCAGATGTACAATTCTGTAACACACCATCTATATATCACATTGTGTGTTCACCACCCAGAGTCAGTTCTCTTCCCATCACCATATATTAGACCCCATTTGCCCTCTTCTAGAAGCCCCCTCCCACCTTACCCTCTAGTAACCCCTAAATTATTGTCTATGTCTATGAGTTTTTCTTCCTTCATTTGTTTATCTTGTTCTTTTGTTGTTTTCAGTTTCATACACCGCATATCAGTGAAATCATATGGTACTCTACTTTTTCTGTCTGACTTATTTCGCTTAGCATTATAATCTCAATATCCATCCATGTTGTCACAAATGGTACTATTTCATCTTTCCTTACTGCTGAATAGTATTCCATTGTGTATATATACCACAACTTCTTTATCCATTCATCTATCAAAGGACATTTTGGTTGTTTCCATGTTTGGCCACCATAAATAAAGCTGCAATGAACATTGGAGTACACATTTCTTTATGGATAAATGTTTTCAGATTTTTGGGGTAGATACCCAGGAGAGGGATTGCTGGGTCATATGGCAATTCTATTCATAATTTTTTTGAAGAGCCTCCACACTGCCTTCCACAGTGGCTGCACCAATCTGCATTCCCACCAACAGTGTATGAGGGTTCCTTTTTCTCCACAGCCTCTCCAACACTTGTTACTATTTGTCTTGTTGATGACAGCCATTCTAATTTGGGTGAGGTAATATCTCATTGTGGCTTTTATTTGCATTTCTCTGATGATTAGTGATGAGCATTTTTTCATATGTCTATTTACCATTTGTATGTCCTCTTTGGAGAAATGTTTTTTCAGGGTCCTCTGTCCATTTTTCAATTGGGTTGTTTATTTTGTTGTTGTTGAGTTTTATGAGTTCCTTGTATATTTTAGATATTAGCCCCTTATTGGAGGCGCTGTTTGCGAAAATCATCTCCCATTCAGTTGGTTGCCTCTTTATTTTGTCAATGATTTCTTTTGCTGCGCAGAAGCTTTTAAGTGTGATCTAGTCCCATTCATTTGTTTTATCTTTTACTTCCCTTGCCTTTGGAGTCAAATTCATAAAATGCTCTTTGAATTCAAGGTCCGTAAGTTTAGTACCTATGTTTTCTTCTATGCAGTTTATTGTTTCAGTTCTTATGCTTAGATCTTTGATCCATTTTGAATTAATTTTGGTACATGGTGACAGCTGTCCAGTTTCATTCTTTTGCATATGGCTTTCCAATTCTGCCAGCACCATTTATTGAAGAGACTGTCTTTTCTCCATTGTATGTTTTTTGCTTCTTTGTCAAAAATTATCCATCCATATTTACATGGGTTTGTTTCTGGGTTCTCAATTATATTCCATTGGCCTGTGTGTCTGTTTTTCTGCCAATACAATACTGTTTTGATTATTGTTGCCCTGTAGTACAAGCTAAAGTCAGGGAGTGTGATACCTTCAGTACTGTTCTTTTTTCTTATGGTTGCTTTGGCTATTCGGGGCCTTTTGTGGTTCCATAAAAATCTGATGATTTTTTTTCTTCTATTTCTTTATAAATTGCCATTGGGATTTTGATGGGGATTGCATTAAATCTGTATATTGGTTTGGGTAATACGGCCATTTTAATGATGTTGATTATTCCAATCCATGAGCATGGAATGTCTTTCCATTTCTTTGTGTCTTCTTCAATTTCTTTTAAAAATGTCTTCTAGTTTTCAGCATATAGGTCTTTCACATCCTTGGTTAAGTTTATTCCTAGGTATTTTATTCTTTTTGTGGCAATTGCAAAAAGAATTTTTTTCTTATTTCTTTTTCTTAGATTTAATTGTTACTATGTAAGAATGCAATGGACTTTTGTATATTGTTTGTAGCCGACAACTTTACTGCATTCGATTATTGTTTCTAATAGCTTTTTGGTGGAGTTTTTATGGTTTCCTATATGTGGCATCATGTCATCTGCAAAGAGTGACAATTTAATATCTTCATCCCCAGTTTGGATGCCTTTTATTTTTTTGTCTTGCTTGATTGCTCTGGTGAGGACTCCCAACACTATGTTGAAAAGCAGAGGTGATAGGGTACAGCCCTGTCCTGTTCATGAACGTAGAGCAAAGGGCTTCAGTTTTTCACTGTTAATTATAATACTAGCTGAGGTTTTGTTATATATAGCTTTCATTATGTTAAGGTATTTTCCTTCTATAACTATTTCATTAAGTGTTTTAATCATAAATGGAATGTTGTATCTTATCAAATGCTTTTTCTGTATCTGTTGATATAATCATATGATTTTTGTTCTTTATTTTGTTTATGTGATATATCACATTGATGGATTTGCATATGTTGAACCATCCTTGTGTCCCTGGGATGAACCCAACTTGGTCATAATGAATAATCTTTTTAATGCATTGTTGCATTCGATTTGTAAAATTTTGTTCAGGATTTTTGCATCTGTATTCATCAGAGATATTGGTCTATAGTTTTCTTTTTTTGTGTTATCCTTACCAAGTTTTTGTATCAGGGTAATGTTGGCCACATAAAATGAGTTAGGCAGTATTGTTTCTTCTTCATTTTTTTGGAAGAGTTTGAGCAGGACAGGCATTAGATCCTCTTTGAATGTTTGGTAGAATTCACTACTGAAGTCATCTGGTCCCCAGACTTTTGCTTTTGGGAAGGTTTCAGATGATTGATTCAATGTCCTTACTGGTGATTGGTCTATTTATATATGTTTCTAAGAACTTGCCCATTTCTTCTAAGTTATTGAATTTGGTGGCATATAGTCCTTCATAGTACTCTTGGATGATAGTTTGTATTTCTGTGGCATCCATAATAACATTCCCTTTTTCATTTCTGATTTTGTTTATTAGTGTAGTTTCTCTTTTTATCTTAGTGAGTCTAGTCAAGGGTTTGCAATTTTATTAATCTTTTCAAAGAACCAGCTCTTTGTCACATTAATTGTTGTCTTTTTGTTCTCTATTTCATTTTGTTCTGCTCTGATTTCTATTATTTCCTTTCTTCTGTTGACCTTGCGTTTCATTTGTTCTTCTTTATCTAGATCTTTAAGGTGTAATGTGAGGTGATTTATCTAGGATTTTTCTTGTTTCTTGAGAAAGGCCTGTAAATATATAAATTTCCCTCTTAAAACTGTTTCACTGCATCCCAAAATTTTGGGTAGAATGTACTTTCATTCTCATTTCTTTCTGTGTATCTTTTGATCTCTCTTCTGATTGCTTCTTTGACCCGGTCATTCTTTAAAAGTATGTTGTTTAATCTCCACGTATTTGTTGTTTTTCTTGCTTTCTTTTTGCAGTTGATATCCAATTTCAAAGCCTTGTGATCAGAGAATATGCCTGTTGTTATTTCAATCTTCTTAAATTTGCTGAGGCTAGTTTTATGTCCCAATATATGGTCTATCTTTGAGAATGTTCCATGTACACTAGAGAAAAATGTATAGTCTGATGTTCTAGGATGAAGTGCTCTATAAATGTCAATTATGTCCATTTCATCTAATGTGTCAATTAGGATTGCTATTTCTTTATTTATTTTCTGTTTGGATGATCTATCCATAGCTGTCAATGATGTATTTAGGTCCCCTAGTATAATTGTGTTTTGGTCAATTTCTCCCTTTAGTTCTGTTAGTAGTTGCGTGGAATATTTCAGTGCTCCTTGATTGGGGACATAAAGAATGATGACTATTTTGTCTTCTTGTTGTATAGTCCCCTTTATCATTATGAAATGTCCATGTTTGTCTCTTGTTACATTTTTTATCCTGAAGTCTGTTGCATCTGATATCAGTATGGCTACACCTGATGTTCTCTGGACACCATTTGCTTGGAGTTTCAATTTCCACCCTTTCACTTTGAGTCTATGTTTGTCTTTGTAGCTGAGATGTGTCTCTTGGAGGCAACATATGGTTGGGTTTAGCTTTTTGATCCAAACTGCTACTCTGTGCCTTTTTATTGGTGAGTTCAGTCCATTTACATTTAAGGTGATTATTGATATGTGAGGATTTCTTATCATTCTATCTTTTCTGGTAAGACTGTGTCTTCATTGTTCTTTTGCCTTTTTGTTGTTGTATATTATTTCTGCGTGGTGGTATTCTATGATTATTCCCTCGTTTCTTCTTTTACTACCTTACATATTTCAGTTCTGGATTTTTTTTTTCTGTTTTGAGTGGTTACCATTAAGTTTATGTAAAAGAAAGTTTCATATTTAGAGTATTCCATTTTCCTCAGCATGCTTACTTTCTCCATTCCCATATTCTGGTTCAGGCCTTTACTCTCCCCCTTTTTATGTTTTGGTTGTCACAAATTATCCCTATTGATATCCCTGGTCGAGTAGCCTCCTTCAGTATTTTTCATAGTGCAGGTTGTGCATTAGAAAATTCCCTCAGCTTCTGTATGTCAGGAAAAGTCTTTATTCCTCCTTCATATCTAAGGGATATCTTCACTGGATATATTATTCTTGGCTCATAATTTCTCTCTTTCAATAGTTTGAATATTTGATTCCAGTCCCTCCTGGTCTGTTGAGTTTCTGCTGAAAAATCTGATGATAATCTAATGGGCTTTCCTTTGTAGGTTACCATCTTCTTTTCCCTGGCTGCCTTGAGGATTCTCTCTTTGTTGTTAATTTTTGACAGCTTCAATATAATGTGCCTTGGAGAAGGCCTGTTGGGGTTGAGGTAATTAGGTATTCTATTTGCTTCTTGGATTTGAGGATCCAGTTCTTTCCACAAGTTTGGAAGTTCTCATTGACTATTTGTTTGAATATACTTTCTGTTCCCTTCCTCTTTCTTCTCCTTCTGGTATGTCCATCATTCTTATATCGCTCTTTCTGATGGAGTCAACAGTTCTTGTAGAGTTCTTTAATTTCTTTTAAGTCTCAAGTCTCTTTCTTCTTCCATCTGGGTCATTTCCAGATTTCTGTCTTTGATGTCACTGATTCTTTCCTCCATCTGTTCAACTCTACTACCTAAGCTGGCTATTTCATTCTTCATTTCTTTTATTGAGTTATTAATCTCCAGAAATTCTATTTAGTTCATTTTTTAATATTTTAATCTCTTTCGTAAAATGTTCACTTTGGTCTTTGATTGTGTCTGAGTTCATTAAACTGCCTGTCTGTGTTTCTTATATCTCGTTGAGTTTTTAAGTACTGCAATCTTGAATTCTCTGTCATTTAAGTCACATATTTCCATATTTTTAAGTTCATTTTCTGGAGACTTTTCATTTTCTTCCTGAGCTGTCTTGTTACCTTGGTTATTCATGGCAATTAATGATTTATTATTTCTCTTCCTAGACATCTACAGGAGTGGGTTCTGCAACAGGTTAATAAGAAGAGTTCTTTCTCTTGTTTTCCAGTACGTGTTGGTAAAATGTTTTATTTTCTCTCCAACTGCAGCCTTTTATTCTCTCTCACACTGTAGTGTTGTATTTTCTCTGCACTATTCCGGCTTCTCACACAATGGGGGATTCCCTGGTATGTGGGCATCTCCTCTGTGAACATTTCGCCTGGGTCATATGACGTTGCCTCCACGGGAGTATATGGAGAGCTTCTGAAGTTCCAAAGCTCTTCCTGCACCAGATTCAGAGCCCGTGTGTTTCAGCAGCTATGTTTACTGCTGCAGGGACCCACCCAGATAGGTAGGGACAGGGGAAAGGTGGGTTGTGAGAGGTGGCCAAGAGCAATTGTGGTGATCACCACCACAGCCAGTCCTGCTTCCACGGCTCACTCCCCTTTTCCAGTACTAGTTGGGCTGCGAGTCCGTGTCTGTGGACCACAGTTCTCAGAAAAGCAAATATTATGTTCTTTTGATCTGACACTGCTACTGTTCAGCTTCTAGCACTGGGCAGGTGGTGGGGGACAAGGTCAGGGAAGGTAGGGGATGGGCAGCTATTCCCTGTTCAGCAGTGAGGGCTTAAACCACCGTTTTCAGCCTTCTTCCCTCAATCTTTGCTCCGAGGTCTCTGACATGAGGATTGGGTTCAGCCATGTTATATGCGGTCCCCTCAGCCCTGTGGGCAATAAGCAGAGCCCTAGCAGTCCGAGTTCTTCCCTCTCCCACAGCTGCGGTAGTTCCGGGAAGCAGCGAGCTCGGAGCACTGAGCTAGGTCTGCGTCCTGCGCCCCCGGGGCTCCATCTCCACACTTCTCCCTTCCCTTCTCCCCAGATTGCGTAATTTGCCCACCTTTACGTCATTTCAGTAGTGGGCCTCTTCGTCTTGCCTGTCTGCTGTGCAGGGAGTCCTTTGTGGAGTTATAGTTGTTCAATTTGTTGTAAATTCCAGGGGAGATTTCAAGAGGCTCACCTCATGCCGCCATTTTTATGACATACACTTTTTTTTTCCTGATCATTAACAAACTCATTCATTTTTGTGAATGTATGTCTTCTGTCCTCAAAACCTCAAACAACCCAAGTCATGAAAATAAAATATAATTAGGCTAAAGAGGGGAGTTTATTGCTGGAGAGAAATCTGGCAGTAACGTGACAATATTGATTCAATTCCCACAAATGAAAGAGAATGAAGAAGGACTCTTCAAATAACCCAGAAAGGACAAGGCCACAGGGCACCTACGAAAGATCTGATGTGCAAGGAAAAACATCATCAATGCAAAACGGTGATAAAATATCATAGTCCTGTTTTAAAAATCATCAGTGCTATTTTTTTCCCCAAGTATCCTTTGTGTTCAATTTTCCGTGAATCTACATAGTGTGTTGATAACCCCCTAAACCCAAGTATGAAATATCAAATCGAGTGCATTAATTAGTGTGGCTGGCTAGAGCTGAATCCAAAACCAATATGGTTATCACTCAATTACCTGTTTTATTGGAGAGAAACAGCACTCGGGGGAATAATCTCCTAAACATTTCTTCTTGGCTCTGGAATTCATTGAATGCTGGATTTTTGTTGGATGATTTCTTGTTTGTTTTAACAATGTTTCTAACCAGTTATTTTTACTTAAGTATGACAAAGTAATTCAACTTCCCAAAGCACAAGTTAGCTGACTGCTAGCAAACGCATTGACATACAGCCATGCTTAGAACTGGGTAGAGAAAGCATCTGATCATTAACCCCTTGCTAGCACTGCCTTCTCCAGTTTATGAAACTGAATCCTTATATTCTCTAAGGGTCATTCTGTTACTTCCAGGATTTTCAAAGTCTCTAGTGTGGATGAGACTTAACTGCCATTCAATCCAGTGATTCCTAACTATTATGAACTGACAAGGCAAGTATTTTATGACTTCAGTCATAAAACTTATGATTTCTTAGGGGTAGTTTAATTCTTCTTTCAAACTTCTCTCTTTTTCATCTTTCCAGTCTCTGGAGAACCCTGATAGAATATAGTATACATTAAAATTTTTGCTGGAAAAGCCTAATCTAATCCAGAAGTCTTCACAGTATATAAATCCTCTACCTTGATACTCATGAAAAGCCACCTATCCCATATCTTCTTGTTCTATGAAGAATCAATAACCTGTTCTATGATGATAAATGGCCCTCCCCATGTAGAATATCCATACTTTAATACTGTAATATTAAACTCCCATAGACCATGCCTTAAACAAAAGGATACATATGTTATATAACCTTATAGAAGATAGTTTAGAAGGATAAAGTATGTTTCTTAATTAATATTAATTTTTACATTTTTCTTTGTGTACAGGACTCTGTGGTACTTAGAAAACTTTACAGGTAGCTTCCCATTTCATTCAGGTGGTGGTCCAGTTAAAGGGATAAGGGAAAATGTCCTAGACTCAAACTGTAGATCTGCATTTCTCAATCATGGACCACAAGTAGTGCCTCACATTAAACAAATGGTAGAAGTGATAAATATGATTCTTTCTAGGGAACTGTTCTTATGTAAAGATTTCAGAGGTGAAGTTATTGGCAATTGAAATATAATTTGTATATTAAAACACACACATGTTAAAGATATTCTCTAGAGTTAAAACACAAATGTAATAATGACTTGGCCTTGCTTTAAGACCTCTAATGGCTTCCTGATAATCTAAGGATAAGGGCTGATATGCTTACCAAAACTCAGAATGCCTTGAATGCCCTGTATGCCTCTTTATCAGCTCCCAACTCTTCCTCATGCTTATTCTTAGGCCTAAAATCTTAGGGTCTTTACACAAGCTGTTACTTTTGCTTGGAATGATGTTTTGCTCCACGCCGTGTTTCCACGAAAATAAGCCGTAGCATGATTTTTCAGGATGACATCCCCTGAATATAAGCCCTAATGGGTCTTTTGGAGCAAAATTTAATATAAGACCCAGTCTTATTTTCGGGGAAACACAGTAGAAAACATTCATATCATTATGATCTCAAGTCAAATATCACCTAGCCAGACATTTGAGATAGTGTGGCATCCAAAGCTATGTTAGATCTTTCTGTTACTTCTGTCAGAGCATTTTATGCTCTTATTTCATAATATTTATTCCAATTATTAATAATAGGAATAATAATAAATTCATAGCCCCCTTTATTTTAGTCTTCTGTTTGTCCAGTTTGCCTTTTTTATATACCTAGATATTTTAGATTGAATTTACAATGTATGACAAAATATACAGATAATTTAAGGCACTGGGTGATGTTATTTTCCAGAAAGTATTTACTTTGAAAATTCTGTTACTTCCAGGATTTTCAAAGTCTCTAGTGTGGATGAGACTTAACTGCCATTCAATCCAGTGATTCCTAACTATTATGAACTGACAAGGCAGTGAAGGCAGTTTGAAAAGGGCAGATTACCTAATCCAGAAAATAAACTTATTTTATTGTCTTTCTGAGCTGCCTGTTACCTTGGTTGTTCATGGTATTGATGGATTATTTCTCTTCCTACACATCAACAGTAATTAATTCTGCAGCAGTTTGATACAAAGAGGTATTTTTTGTTTTTTCTTTTCTAATAGGTAGTAATGGAGTGTTTTATTTTCTCTTGCTCTAGAAGATTCCCTGAGGAAGTGGGTGTCTCCTCTGTGATCAGGTCCCTTCAATCTCAGGGTACCATCCCTGTGGGAAGTGTGGTGTGTAATGGGATTCTAAGCCCCTGAAACCCCAGTGCAACCCCTGAAGCCAGAAGCAGAGCTGTACTGCCTAAGCAGCCTTGGGTGTCCCTGCTGGGATCATCCAGATCCCACAGAGTGGGCTGTGAGAGGTAGCTGGTGTGTTTGTGGCTTTATTCTACTCCAAGTAATGGCAACTGCCAGACCACTGCTGCCTCAGCCCTATATCTCTATCCTTGTCACTGGGATTAGCCACAGTGTTTTTCTGCCATTCAGAAACTGTCTCTCCAGTTTTCAGGGCTATAGATATACTGCTTTTTAATTGACCCACTAGTTTTTCCTGGGGCCTGCTGCTAGTTCTGGGAGGATGGGGTGAGGCAGCAGACCCTGTGGCTTTGTTTTCTGCCCACATTGAGCGCTGCTAGACCACAGCTGTCACACTTTTGTATCTAGTCTCTGCCCCAATCGCTGGGTTCATATTACATGCTGATCACTGTCAGGAATGCTCAGAGCCACAGAGAGTGCACCTGCAGCCTGTGTCTTCCCCTTTCCTGGGATCACAGTGAGCTCCAAGCTGCATCCACAGTCCCTCTCTTTGCTCTTCTCCCTGTTCAGCCTGATTTGCCCACCTCCAGATGTTTCCATGTGTGGATATGTCAGACGTGTTTGTGTGTTATGCAGAGAATCCTTTGTTGAATTATAGCTGTTCAGCTTGCTATAACTTCAAGGGGAGAGGACAAGGGGGACTCCTTGTTTCTGATGTCAAGACCTTCTAACCAGTTTCTGGGTGACATAACTTATTTTGATGAGACCTGTCATTGACAACGAGTGTCAAGAGCACTACTAACCTGCTTCAGTTACTTTGTGAGATTTGGACCTTTCTGAGTGTGCTTACCATATGGATACTGTGTTTACTCTCAGAGTCTGAGATATACAGTTAAGTTCTCTTTAATACCTTCAAGTTCAAAAAAATCATCTCACTGATAGTTATTTTTTAATAGTCTCTTGAAAAAGCTCACTAATTACCTTCAAAAACATTCAAGAAGACAGGAGTTTTTCTCTAATATCTAAACATAGGACTGTCACACAATTCCACACATTCTTCAGGTTTGGGCATACCTTGGTTTCCTTTCACAAGATGGAGAATGTCTGACAAAAGAAGAATGTCTTGTTTTCTTCTATCACCATATGTTATTGAATTCTAAGACTCAGGGTTGTGCTAACCAGAGGAATTGCAGTCATTTCTACATTTCTTGGTGGACGCAATGTGAGACTGGTAGTGTGTGGTCTCCTGGGCTCTCTCCTACCTCTAGTAGTTGTATTAACTGCACTGTTCTAAAGACTTCAACTCTTATAAGAATTACAACGCAGAAAATGAAAGCTAATTGGAGGTAGCGAGGATACTGAGGAAAATAGTCAAGACCTGTGTTTTAAGTGGAGGTATAACAGAGAAAACATGTACTAAGGTGAACATGATGAAAATTGTAAATTTCAGACATAAATTGGGGGTAGAAAGGAAATACCACCTCAATAGATCAGAGGTACATGAGAAAGACTTTAGAGTGATTAATTGCACACAAAAAAATCTTTGAACATAGCATTTAACTAAATTATAGTGAAAGAGAGTAGACACAAATCTACCAAATGCCATGAACTATAGCCTAGATCCTCTGTCTCCACTTTATAAGTAAAAGGCTCACCAAGAATAAATTAAACAGCCTGAATAATTCATAGGTTAAAATAGAACACACAACTGCAAATATAGATTAAGAAAATGTACCTACAAAGAGAAAACCATATGAAGAAAATCATTACAATTGTAACCGGACAAGTAAAAATCTTTTATATATATATATATATATATATATATATATATATATATATATATATATATATATAATTTTTAAGTAAAGAATGAATAAATGTTAAAATTTAAATAACAAATCTTGAAAAATAACTAAAGGGAAGTAAGAAGAATAAAATAATAATGAATATTAATGCTTTAGAAATAAATTGAAGCTCTGGTTCATTGAAGGTTTTCATAAAATAAAATAATTTTCAAAAAATAAAATTCAGGTTTAGATAAGTAATTGAAATCCTAAATGAAATGCATAATTTTTAAAGAAAATACATAATGTTTACATATATTAATAATATATAATATATTTATATTATATATAATTAAAAAGAAATATGGATAAGGGCCTGAATGATAGTTGGATAAATGGAGAGAAAGAGCATCAATAAAGTTATCTGTCAAATTGTCAGTAATCATTTCATCTGTGATAAGATTAGGGTTGAATTTTATTTTATTGAAAAGTAATATTAGTAAATTCATTAAAAACACAAAAGTATCCAACTTGACAGGAAGAAGTAAATTATCTCCATCCACAAATGCTAAAATCCCACATTAGAAAATTCCCCCAAAAATAAAGAAAAGAAAAGATATTGAACTAGTAAATGAATTCAACAAATTTGTTGATTCAACAAGATCAACACACAAAAATCAATTGTTTCTGTACATGAGCAATTTGAAAAGAAAGCAATTCCATTTACAATATCATCAAAAATAATAAAATACCTAGGAATAATTTAACCAAGAAGATGAGACTTGTACACTGAAAACTACAAAACATTGTTGGAAGAAGCTAAAGAAAGCCTGTATAAATGAAAACTATTCCGCGTTCATGGATTGGATGACTTAATATTGTTTTGATGTCAATAATTCCCAAAGTAACCTATATATTCAGTGCAGTTCTTATCAAAATTGCAACAGCCTTTTTGCAGAATGGAAAAGCCAAACTTCAAATTCATATAGAATTCCAAGGGGTCTTGAATAGACAAAACAATTCTGAAAAGAAAGACAAAGTTGGAGAACTCACACTTCCTGATTTCAAAATTTTCTACAAAGGTATAGTAATTAAAATAGTATGGTGCTGGCATAAGGACAAATATATAGACCAGTGGAATAAGATTGAGAGTCCATAAATTACCCCATACATATAACCAGCTGATTTTTCAACAAGGGTGCCAAGTTCATTCAATAAGGAAAAAAACAATCTCTTTCTACCAGTGGTGCTGAGACAATTGGATTTCCACTTGCATATTAATAAAGCTGGACCCCTATCTCACATTACATACCAAAATTAACTCAAAATAGATCAACAGTCTTAAAAAAAAAGAAAAGAAAAGCTGAAACCAAGAAACTCTTGGAAGAAAACATAAGGGTAAATCTTCATAACCTTGTATGTGGTAATGGATTCTTACATACAACACCAAAAGCATAAACAAGAAAATAAAAAAATAAATTCAGCTTCATCAAAATTTACAACTTTTGTGCATCAAAGAATATTATCAAAATAGTAAGACTACCAAAAGAATGAGAGAAATATTTGCAATTCATATGTCTAATAAGTTTACTATCCAAAATATTTAAACAATTCTTATAATTCAACTCTTATAAATACAAACAACTAGACAAAAAGTGAGCAAAGGACCTAAATAGACATTTCTCCAAAGAAGATACACAAATTGTCAATAAGCAAATCAAAAGATGTTCAATATCATAAGGAAAATGCAAATCAAAACCATTATAAGATACTGTTACACACATACTAGATAGCTATGATCTAAAAATTACAAAATAACAAGTGTTGACAAGGAAGTAGAGAAATTGGAACCCTCTACATTTCTGGTGGGAAAATAAAATGATATAGCCACTAAGGAAATATTTAGGAGTTTCTCAAAAAATTAGACATATAAATACTATATGACCCAACAATTTCATTCTTAGTTATATACCCAAAAGAATTAAAAGCAGGTACAGGAATAAATATTTATATTTATGTCCCCAGAAGCATTATTCAAGATAGCCAAAATATAGAAATAACCCAAACATCTGTCTACAGATGAATAGATAAATAAAACATAATATATACATAAAATGGAATATCATTCAACCATAAAAGAAATGAAGTTCTGTTAAATGCTAAACATGGATGAATATTTAAAACATTATGCTAAGTGAAATAAGCCAGACACAAAAGAACAAATATTGGATTATTCCACTTATATAAAATATCTACAACAGGTAAATTCATAGAAACGGAAAATAGATTAGTGATTACTGAGGACTGAAAGGAGAGGTAAATTGGGACTTAATGCTTAATGGCTACAGAGATGAAGAAAAAGTTTCAGAAATACATAGTAGTGATGCTTGCACCACATTGTGAATGTCATCACCACTGAATTGCACTCTTAAAAACTGTTAACATGGCAGGCTTTGAGTTATATATTTTATTTATGTTACATATGTATGTTATATATTATTTACCCCACATTTTGTGTACTATATATTTTTTAACCCACATTTTTATATACTTTATATTTTGTATACTATATATTCTTTTAAATATTTAATTATATGTTACAAAATAATATAAGCCTGTGGTGGTGATTGGCACAATTTGGTATAATTATTATCCTCCACACATGCTCACTATGGTTATTAATAATACTGTAAATCCTCAATTCTAAGATGTATTTTTCCATTTACTCTAAAATCAGATTGTGTATTACAATTGACAGGCACATGTAATGAAATATTTTTTTCCTCAGAAATGTTATTAAATATTGTTTCAATTGATAGTATCTTATAATTTATAAAAATACTACGTTTTATGTACATCTGAATTTATTTCAATAGCATGTATTCTTTGTGTAATCAGAATAGTATTAGACTTTTAAATACACATAAATAAATTAAAATATGGAAACCAAAAAATAGGTGAATGGCTTAGAGATTTTTATAAGCAGTTTGTAATTTTTTGCTTTCTAGAAACAATATAAAATCACTATTCAATAGATAAAACCTAGTTTTTGCAAGCACGTTCAATGACAAGTAAACAGATTCATGGGGGAAAAAAGATTAGCAAACATTATGTATACTATGACTCATTTTAAAACCAACGTATTAACAATGATGGTTAATAACACATCATTGTTAATACGTTGATTCCTATTAGTTGCTGTATTTCTATAATCAATATATTTTTCTCTTTCACTCAAAAATATTTACTTTTTATCTATTATGTGACAATCACCTGGCTACCCAACCAGGTGTTCAAGTATCAGGAAGGGAAGTCTGCACAACTTCCGACTGTGAAAACCAGCAGAGATTATGGCTGAATGAGACAGGACAGCTGGAGTCCCATGGTCTTCTTGAAGGGCCTATGCATGGACTTACTTGCTAACGGACTAACTTACCCTGAGCTCCAGTGTTGGGGCAGCAGCTCAAAGGGAACCAAGGACATACAGAGAGGATATGAATTGCCTGACTTCAGGATAAGTGCTGGAGGGGCAGCTTTCTCCCAAACAAAAGTGCTGGCAGAGACCATTGTTCCTTTGTTCAGCCCTCCCCCCACCCAGCCTGCACATGCAGGTGGGTGCCACATCTGAATCTTCATTAACCTGCCTAATACCATTCACCCTGCCCTGATGATTCCCTGAGACCCCACCTGACCCAATTTGCAGCCCCACCCAAGCCACTTCAAGTGGCTTTCCTTACAAACATCCTGTCTTGATTCATGCTGCAGAATTTCCTAAAATCTCTCAAAGGTTCACAAACCCCAAACAAACAGCATCTGGCATTGGTGTGCTCCATAACTCTTGCTAAGCAGTTCCAAGCCCAGCACTAATGGCAGCCAGCCTCTGTTCACAGATTAGCCTCTCCCAGTCATCTCCAACGCAGCACAAGACAACCATCTTCAGATCACTTTGTAGCTCACACCAAATGCTCCAGGCAGGGCATAGTCAGTGGCTGACCCTGGCCTGCAACAGAGCCCTTCTTAAGAGGCCCCAGAAATAAAGCACCTGGTGGACAGATTCAGGTCAGACCAGGACACCACCCAACCACCTCCACAAATGACACACCCAAAGGGCAGACTGGGCAGGCACTAGAGCCCTGCTAAAGCAAATTCTGCTCTGTAGGATCAGCTGCTGCACAACCATCACTCCACTATAGTAACTTCCAGTCCTCACAACCCCACCCACTAATGTGCAAACAGCAACCTAGGCTCAGCTACAACAAGAGGACACATACAACCCATACAAGAGATACATCTGGAGCATTGGGCTCAGGTAACCAGGGAAACTCTGCCACTGGGCCTCACAGGACACGTACTACATAAGTCCACTCTACTGAGACTGGGAGACATAGCCCCTCTACGCAATGTATAAAAACAAATACAGAAAGAAGCCAAAATGAGAGGCAAAGAAACATGTCCCAAACAAAAAACAAACAAACAAAAACAGAATAAAGCTGCAAAAAAAGAACTAATCAAAATGAAATGGAGACAAGCAATCTACCAGAGTGAGAGTTCAGAATATTGGTTATAAGAATGCTCAATGATCTCAGGGAGAACTTCAACAAAGAGACAGGAAACAAAAAAGGACCAGTCAGAAATGAAAAATGTAATAAACTGAATGCAGGGAATCAACAGTAGACTACATGAAGCAGAAAACTGAATCAGCAATTTGGAAGATAAGGTAGCAGAAAACACCCATCAGAATAGAAAAAAAATCCAAAAAACTAAGTATAGTTTAAGGGGCCTCTGAGATAACATCAAGCATACCAACATTTGCATC
Organism: Rhinolophus sinicus; assembly: GCF_057876585.1. NCBI lineage: Eukaryota > Metazoa > Chordata > Mammalia > Chiroptera > Rhinolophidae > Rhinolophus > Rhinolophus sinicus. The sequence goes on along the minus strand of NC_142517.1, from coordinate 133,616,754 downwards.
ATGTGCGTACCAGAAGGAGAAGAGAGAGAGCAAGCAATTGAAAACCTATTTGAAACAATAACAATAGAAAACTTTCCTAACCTGGGGAAGGAACAGACTAACAAGCCTAGGAAGCTCAGAGAATCGCAAGCAAGATAAACTCAAAGATGCTCACACCAAGATACATTATAACTAAAATGCAAAAGGTTAAGGACAGAGAGAATCTTAAAAGCAGCAAGAGAAAAGCAGTTAGTTACCTAGAAGGGAGCTCCCATAAGATGGTCAGCTGATTTCTCAACAGAAACTCTGCAGGTCAGAGGAATTGGCATGAGATAGTCAAAGTGATGAAAATCCAGGACCTACAACAAAGCATACTGTACCAAGCAAAGCTATCATTTAGAATCGAAGGACAAATAAAGAGCTTCCCAGACAAGAAAAAGCTAAAGGAGTCTGTCACCACGAAACCAGTATTATAAGGAATGTTAAAGAGACTTATTTAAGAGGAAAAAAGAGATGAAAAATATGAATAATAAGATGTCAATAACTATATATCTATCAACAATTACTTTCAATGTAAATGGATTAAATGTGCTAAACAAAAGACATAGGGTGGCTGACTGGGTAAGAACACAAAACCCTTACATATGCTGCCTACAAGAGACTCACTTCAAATTGAAAGACACACAGAGACTGTAAGTAAAGGGATGGAAAAAGATATTCCATGAAAATGGAAACAAAACAAAACAAAAAGCTGGGGTAGTAAAACTTATACGAGACAAAATAGACTTTAAAACAAAGGTTATAACAAGAGACAAAAGGAATACCCAGTAATACCACTTCTGGGTATTTATCCAAAGAATCCCAAAACACCATTTTGAAGGGACATGTGCACCCATATGTTCATTGCCGAATTATTTACAATAGCCAAGATATGGAAGCCACCTGGGTGTCCAACCTGGATAAATGGATAAAGACGAAGTGGTACATATATAAATGGAATATTACTCAGCCATAAAAATGAATGAAATTTTACCACTTACAACATTGATGGACCTAGAGGGTATTGTGCTAAGTGGTGTAAGTCAGACAGAAAAAGACAAATGTCATGATTTCACTCATATGGAATCTGGAGAACAGGATAAATAAACAAACAAAACAGAAATAAGATCATGGATCTGGAGAGCATTTTGATGGTTGGTGGATTTGGTTTTGGTGGGGGTGGGGGAGAATGGGTGAAGAGTGAGGGATTTAAGAGGTACAAATTGGAAGTTACAAAAATAGTCATGAGGCATATAGTCAGGATACTGTAATAATCATGTATGGTGTCAGTTGTGTACTGGATTTATTGGGGTGATCACTTTGTAAGTTATATAAATGTCTAATCACCATGTTGTACACCCAAAACTAATATAATATTGTATGTCAACTGTAATTGAAAAATTAAAAAAAAAAAAAAAAGAAGAAGATATTTTAAAAAAATCTAAAGTTCCCAGGTTGGTGTTGTGGGTGGTGATAAAAGGAGAAAAAACAATGAGTTAAATTTAAATTTAAAGAAAGATTTTCTGATAAAGAACATTCTCTGACTCCAGGCCTCTAGTGCTTTCAGTTTGTTATAATTTCTACACAGCTATTAACTTATATTCTCATATATCAGTACTTTTTTTCTCCTGGGACAAGTAAATAGATAATTCTTTGTCATCTTGACCCCGATAATGTTGGCTACCTTAATTAAGCTACTTAGTTTAGTTGTTCCATTGCCAGGCTGAGATTGTTCTTGATCCAGTGGTATTTTCAGAACTATGTAAAACATTTTTTTTAACCTACATTGTTTTATCTCTCTAATTAGTGCCACCCAAAGTATACCCATGTTTTTCTGATAATGAAATATATAACTGAAAGAGAATTTTAAAATTACCCAACAGACTTTCAAACACAGATGCCTTAAGAGAAAATTTCTTAAGTAGAAAATATAAATGTGTTGAAAAGCAAGGTAAAATACTAGAATAACAGGCCTGTGAAAACTTGAAGTACAGAATACTCATAAAGCATTTAAAAGGTTAATCAACATTGTCCTATCCCCAAAACATCCACATTTGATGGCTAGATTAGTTCCAAAGCTAGTAAGTTTTTATTTAATATAATCTCTCATTGCACAGTTGGAGAAAGTCATACCTAATGATAAGTGAGAAAACCACCATGAGTTTAGCAAAATGACTGTAAAACAAGAAAGATTAATTAAGTGATTTGTTTTGATTTTAGAGGTCACCAAGGCCTTCACTGCCTGGCCCCTTTCTAACTCACCAGCTTCATCTCCAGCTACGTACCCATGCCTCACCCCTAATCTCACTTTGGTCACCGTGGCCTTCTCAGTGCTATTTGTCTTAGGTGATATCTTTTTTTTTTTTTTTTTTTAACTAAACTACTTGAGTTTGTAAAATGCTGTCTATAGTAATCAGATTGCATTAATAGTACAAATTTTTAACCTCACCCTCCATCTACACCCTTTGTGATGTTATTTCTCAGATACTCTTAATAGAACAACAATCTAATTCCCCACTCCTTGAATTTGGACTCACATGGTAATGTTTTTCAGCCAATGGGATCTTAATATACGTGACTCAGGCTCAGGTTCGGAAAAGTTCTCATTCCTTTCAGCTCCATTTTGCCCTCTGCTGGTATTATGAGAACGTGTACAGGCCATCCTACAAGAAGAAAGATACAAGACATTTCAATTTTCCCAGGTAAAACCATCTTAGTTCAGCCAACAGCCAGCTGATATGTAAACAAGTCCTGCCAAATAACAGTTTTGCCTCACAGACACAGCAGGCCAAAAATGCATGAGCAAGAGCAAATCATATCCCAATGACTGAAATAGATCAGTTGAACCCCACAGACTCAGGAACTAAATGATTTTTTTATTGTTGCATGTCCCTGGGATTTTGTGGTTGTTTGTTACTCAACATTATTGTGTAAATAGGTAATTGATGCATTCACTTCATAATTTCCAAACACTCCATCTGTGACTACCTTTAGTTGAGACATGTTGACAGAGGGGCATTTAGCTAGGTCTGGGGCCAGTGAGATACAGGTGTAGCATAGACAGCCAGGTGAACACTTGCTTAGGTTGTGAATAATTGTTGGGCTCAGATGGTAGGTGGAATTAGTTCAGAAATAGCTTCTAATTGGTAATTATGTTAGATCAGAAGTCAAGCAGGCTCAAGACCCATAGCAGGCTTGAAATATGGTCAGACCAATGCCAACAAAATGATAAGAAATCCTAGTCAAAGGCAGCATGATGAATAAAACAAAGGAAACATGTTATATCTGTAAATACTATGAGCTATTGCTGGGAATAAGTAGTTGTACTTATAATAAGCTAGAGCAATAAATTCATTTTTAATCAGATTAACTTGGTATAAGATTGCCAAATAAATTACAGGATACTAAATTTCACTTTAAGAGAAACAACAATAAACAACAAAAGTATGCCCAACACATTGCATGGGATACAATTATACTAAGAAAAATACATTGCTCATCTTAAATTCCAATTTAATTGAGCATGCTATATTTTTATTTGCTAAATCTGGCAACTCTAATTTGAGGTCCTCCTACATGATGTTCAAGTTGAAACCTGCTAGATGTCATGTGACCGCACTTCATAACTCTCTTTCTTCCAGAACACTGGCAGAGGCAGTGTTCCTCTCTGCAATAAGTCAATGGATACTTTAATACATTCCAGATGAGGGAGTCAACTCCCACATCTGGGTATGTGTCAATATATCATTGCTGTAGTAGTAATCTCATGTGTTCATTTCCAGGTTATTTCCTTCTATCTCTGTGTCCCTTTCTCCACTCAATATCTTGGGAATTTCTTGCATTAAGGAAGTGATGACAGAAGAAATGATGAAGGAAGACAGACAGCCAAGAGAACAGAAAATATTTACAGCACAAAGACTAAAGATTAAAGAGAAAGGATCAGAAAGAGAAATGTTCTCTGCCACCAAGAGGGGAAAAAAAAAAAAAAAAAAGATCCCTTATATTTGAGATAATAGGGACAGTTCGATGGGACATGAAAAAGTAAGATAGTAGATGGTATATCCAACAATGAGGGGACAAGATCTAAGCAGAGTCAAAAGAACCAATTCAGAATCTATAGACCACTGCAGCCCCTTGCCTCCAGGAAGCACTTGGGAGATGACAGAGCTTACAGGCTACCTGGACTGGTGCTGGGATTTGAGAGTATCACCTGCACCTAGGCCCACAGAAGCTTTCCTTCCTGTTGGCTTTAGGGAGAACCACCCTTTGATACCATCACTGTCATCACGCAGGCAGTCTACCAAGCTGTGTGTGCCCTGAGATTCTTCTTTATTGGCAAACAGCCTACTCTATGTGGACAGTTCCCTGCATTTCTGAGAGCTGTCTCCAAATTAGAGCAGAGTCCTCTAAATCTGCAGGAGAGCAGGTGATTTAGAAAGGAGAGTCCACCAGCACCTGTCTTAGGAGACACTAAACAGAACTTAGCAGAAGTAGCTAGAGGCCATTCGTCTGAAGCAAGGGCAATGATAAAATATATCCAAGTTACACATGGGTATCCCTTTGGGATGCTTCAGTTCTTCTAGGACTCCAAACCAATTCTGGAATTACAATTCAATTTTTAAGAATGTGAGTTCTAAGGCTAGACAAACCTGGATTCAAATCCTGCCTCTATCACTTACCAGTTGTATAACCATGGGTAAGTTTATTAATCTTTTAAATCTTAATGGCTTCATCTGTTAAAATGTGGATAATAACCTTATTGAATAGGATAATATGTATAACACAATTCACAGGTCAAACAATGCCCAGCATATTATAAGTGCTCAATAAATGAGAGCTAAAAATAAAAAAAAAAAACAAGAAAGAGAGAGAGACTATTAAGATATTGATACTGTGGGCCAGGATTGCATTATTGTAAAGTTCAATTGTTTGTGACAAAATAACCCCTTATGGAGGAAAGTCATCTCAAACAATTTTCTTCATGGTGTTTCTTCTCTACAGGTAACTCAGTGGAGCCTGAACTCAGCAGTAGCTGTATAACTTTGAGGCAATCTGTTATCTTGATATTGTCTTTTTCTTTTCAATTTTAATAATTCGCAAACATTCAAGGAATGTTCACTAAATGCTTTTTGAGTGTGTGTATAAGACATTTAGAAGGGATAAAATGCATAATACATTGTCACTACCTCTAAAGGGCTCACAGGCCTGTTGGGGAAACAGATAGGTCCACAGATAATAGGTCCTTGGTCCTTTTGGTTCACTGTGAACCATGGTGAATAACTACTATCGCCACCCCCTGCAAGAGAGAAACATGTGGTGGGAGCCCTGATGCTAAACACTTTGCAAGGCATGGGACATTTCTGAACACACAAGGATCATACATCCAAATGCCAATCTATATCAAACAGTTTGAAAAACATCAGTGATTATTTAAGACTCAATAAATGGTAGATATTATTAATATTTTCATAATCATAAAATTATACATAAAAATGAGGAGAAAACAGTGTATACATGAAAATTTTCTCAGAGGAGACAAAATTGGAAGAATGCAGGAAAAGATGACACTTATTGGAAAGCATAAAGTAAATATAAGATTACAGATGGTAATTGTAAGAGAGTCATAAACAGAAATATTTAAATATATATTAAACCCTCTGCCTTCAAGTAATCCCTCAACCAACATTGTTGAAAGAACAAAATTGATAAAGGTCTTTGCATTTGTTTGAGGAAGCATTTAAATTCTACGAATGTAAACATAATAAGAATTCTTATTTTCTTTTTTTTTAAACTTTCTCTAACTATCCTTTTGGAGACATGTTTACGGATTTCAGTTTCATATGTCAGCTCATGAAATGGTCTATTTTATATTTTTGGTCTTCCTGTAACAAGAAATTCTTCCTAGACCCTTGAGAAAAAGATGTAAAATAGATTCCAAAAACATTTTGATTGTCAATTATATACTAAGAAAAGGCAGATTAATCCCCATGCACCTCATAGTTGACAAAGTCCTCATTTAATGAATTTAGCTATAGTGTTAAGAGGGATTTGAGAACAACACTCTAGGTGCCTCTTTGCTGTTACATGAAATGATTACTGCCCTGAGGTATTGAAGGTAATCAGATATACTGGGTCTCTTTATACCTTAGGAAGGAGGAAGGGGGCAAATGTGATTATCCTTCCATAATACAAACAGCTATTATGTCTCCTTTCTTAAATTCATTTCCATTAAATGACACTGTTTTTGTTTTCCTTAAATCACTGTCATTTCCCTAGTCTCTCCTTTTGTCATTGTTGTCATGTTTTGTTTTTCCTATGAAGGAAGCCGATTTGCTGTTCACAAACTTTATTGTGAAAAAGGAAATCATGGTGAGGACATGGAACACAAGGAAGTCTCCGACTCTGCTGGTGGGAGCACCAAGCGTTAAGACCATTCAGAAACATGTTAGTATTATCTGGTAAATTTCATGAAATGCACATCCACTTCTAGGACTATACCCTAAAGAAATGGGCATATCTGTGCTCTAAGAGTTTTACGTAAAAATAAGAATAGCAATGTTATTCATAACAACCACATATTGGGGGGGAAATGTTCATCTAGAATAGACTAATAAATTGTAATTGTATTCATAATTTGGAATGCTAAATTTCAACTAAAAGGAATGACAGCAGACATATGCGACAATGTGGATAATCTCCCAAATATACAATTTTAAGTAAAAGACATCAGACACTAAAGAATACATGCTATCTGATTCCATTTATACAATGTTCAAAACCATGCAAAAGTAGTTATAGCGTTGAGACTTGTATTATTAGGTTTTAAACTCTCAGAAGAAGGATAAAATTACCATGGAAGTCAAAATAGTGGTTATCTTTTAAGGAAAGAAGGGATTGTGTTTGGGAAGAGGTCTGCCAAGGGCGAAGTTTAGGGTCACTGATGATGTTCAATTTTTGTGTTTGGTATTCAAAATATGAACTAGCTGGTCAATATATAATCCATTAAACTATATAGTTATGTCTTCTGCCCTTTTCTATATGTGTTCTATATTTCTGCTGAGCAACTTTCCCTAAAAGAGAGAAAAGAGGAGTGACAATTACTGGGTATATACTTAGTCCTTCATAAGCACAATATTTTCTAAGTTTAATAATAAATAATAATCTTGTAAGGCAGTTATCATCTTCCCCATTGGAGGAATGGGGACAGCACCTCAGGGAAATCCAGGAACTTGCCCAGGGCCACATAACCAGTACCAGCAGATCCAGTAGTTCAACTCAAAGATTTGACCCAAAGTCCATGTTTTCTATATTCTATAATGCTGAACATAACTACATTCAGGATAGATGTATAGATAGAAATTTCAGATTTTCAAATTGGAAGTCTAGCCAAACACACACTCAAGGTCCGAGTGTTGATGCACAAAAATGTTAAACTGTTTTAAATGAAATCTATGGGATAATTATTTTTAAATACATGCAGCTAGTTCTGCTCTAAATCCAAACCAGTCTATGTATTGAGTAAATATGTTATTTATTCGGCTAAATTATGTATTGCTCCTCTTTAAATTGTAAAACCATTTTGTGAGTCATTGACTCAGACAAAGAGAGTTCAGGACAGAAGAGTACAAAATTATTATCTCAACTTCTAAGGTCTTGTCCTTTATAGTCATGGGTCATAGAAATGAAAGACACAAAAAAACCCAGAAGAAAATTAATAAAAACTTGCACCCCTTATCAGGAGAGGACCCAGAAGAAGACTTCATTCATTAATTCCATACATAGTTGTTGAGTACTTACCATCACAATTTGCTCTAGGCTCTGAAACAATGATGAAAAGATACACAAGGTGTTAGAGATTATATTCTATTAAAGAGACTGACAATAATAAATTAAACAAATGAGATATCCTCAAAGAATGATAGATGTTCCCAAGCAAACGAGAGTAACAGGTTGGAGAAAGATTAGAGTCACGTTGATGGTGGGGTCAGTACCATAAGCCCAGGCTTCTTTCCAAAGGTAATATATGAGCCAAGGCCAGAAAGAAGACCAGAACACCCACAAAAACTGGGGAAAGATACTTCAGGCAGAGGTAACAGCAAGTAAAAATCCCTGAGTTAGAATTGTACTTGGTATTTTTTAAAACAAAGGAGCACAGTATGACTGAAGCATAGTTAGTGTGAGGATGTGTCAGTTAGGATCTGATTCAGCTTCAAATAACAAAAATTCTAAAGTAACCGTAGCTTGAACAGATATCATTCATCTCGAATTGGAAGGGCAGCTTCACAAAGCAACCAGGGACCAGGTTCTTTCTATACTGCGGCTTCATCATCCTGCTTGTGATCAAAAATGGCCATGTGAGCTCCAGCCCTCACAAGTGAATTCCGGCTATGGGCAGATGAGAATGATGAAAAAGAACCCATGCTCTGCCTTTAGAGATGCTTCCTGGAAGCCAACACAACACTTTCATATGCATCCCACTGACCAGAAAAATAAAAACATCAAATGGCTAATCTAACTGCAGGGGATGCTGGGAGATAAATATCTGTTTATTTAGTAAGAAAGAAAAATAAGGTGTATTTTACATGACAGGTAATTTTTGTCACAGGAAAAAAGAGGTAGGAATTGAATATGAAGAGGTACGTAGGCCTAACTCATTTAGGGACTTGTCAACCATAGTAATTGAAATTTTATGCTTGAGGGCAAGGACCACATAGTCCTAAAATAATGATTTCCTTACTTGAATACAGGAAATGCTAGAAAGAATACCTCACCTACACACACTCTGCATATGATCACTTCTGCAAGCCTGCCTCAGAGATTGTGAAGGCTTTTAAGGGGGTCACCGTAACTGTTCATTTATCTCTACTTTTTTCAAAGTATGGACCATGCCCTGTCAATTCTATCAAGATAGTGTCTCTTGCAGAAAAAATGAAAAAGCTTGACAAAATAGGAAAAAGTTGAGTCCAACAATCACTTCTAATAACCCTTAACCGTGGAGGAAAAGGGACAAAAAGAATATTGCTTTGTGCTGTGGGTGTAAAAAACTATGTTGAATTTCTAACCCCTGGTACCTGCGATTGTAACCTTACTTGGAAATAGAATTTTTGAAGATGTAATATACTTATGATGAAGTCATGCTGGATTTGGGTGTTGTCCTTACAAGAAGGTCAGATGAAGACACAAGGACACAGAAACACACAGGTAGAATGCTATATGTGATAGCAGAGGCAGGACTGGAGTGATGTAGCTGCGAGCAAAGGAAGGTCAAGGACTGACAGTCACCAGCAGAAGCTCGGAAAAGACAAGGAAATATTCTCCCTCAGCGCCTTCAGAAGGAATCAACTTTGCCAGTACCTTTATGTAAGACTTCTAGCCTCAGGAATTGTGAGAAAATAAACTGCTTAGTCAACTACCCCATTTGTGGAACTTGGTTGAGGGTACCCTCGCAAGCTAATAAAGATTTTGCTACCACGAAGTGGGGTGCTCCTGGAACAAATATCTACAAATGTGGAATTGAATTGAGCCTGGGAAATGAGTAGAGGCGGGAAATGTTTGGAGGTACATGTTAGAAAAAGCCTAGATTGCTTGGAAGGGACTGTTGGTAGAAATATGTTAATATGTTAAAATAGATATATGCAAGATACATGTATGCAAGATGTTTAAAGGTGCTTCTGGTGGGGCCTCCAATATAAGCAAGGAACGTGTTATTATACACTGGAGGAAAGGCAATGCTAGCTATAAAGTGAGAAAGAACTTGGCTAAACTGTGCTCTAGTGTTTTGTGGAGGGTAGAACTTGTGAATGATGAAGTTGGATGTTCAGCAGAGGAGGTTTCTAAGCAAAATGTTGAAGGTGTGACCTGGTTACTCTCTGCTGCTTATAGTAAAATGTGAGAGGAGAGAGATAAATGAAAGAAAGGATTGTTAAGCAACAATGAACCAGAACTTGAAGATTTAGCAAACTATCAATCTATCCATATTGTCAAAAAAAGAGAAAGTGTGTTCTGGAGAGAATACCAATGATATGGCTGGACAACCATTTGATAAAGAGATTAGCACCAGTATGATTCCGGATCCAATCAATCATCTCAGTGAAAACTCTGGCAGCCTGGATTGAAGGGTACAGTGATAGGACAAAATGAAGAAAGTCCATCATACTTCTGAGATTCTACAGGACAGGACAATAGAGCTGTCAGCTGTGAATATGTGTTATCCTTCAAGAAAAGGGAAGAATGACCCCAGAGGGGATTCAGAGATCAACAGGGCTGCCACTGCCACCACAGACGCAGAGAGGACAAGCCGGGGAGTGAAGCTGTCCCGTCCTCGGATTGGGGGTATGGAAATGGGGAAGGGGCACCTCCTCAGTTTCAGCAGGCTAGGCTGCCACCATCAAGGGTGAGGCCACCATCCAGGGCCACAGGAGTGACAATGCCACTCCAGTGGGCCCAGAGAATACAGCATTGAGCCAAAAAGAATTATTCTCAAGCCTTATATCTAATGCAACTTTCCCTGCTATGTTTTGGGCTTCCTTGGGACCCATGACCTCTTTCTTCTTTTCAATTTCTCCCTTTTGGAATTGGAATGTCCGTGCTATGCCTGTCTCACAGTTGTATACTAGGGTATACGTTCCAAGCCCCCCAAGTGCATGCCTGAAACCACAGATAGTACCAAACTCTATATACACTATGTTCTTTCCTATACATACATATCCATGATAAAGTTTAATTTATAAATTAGACACAGTACAAGATGACTAATAATAAAATATAACAATTACAAAAATATGCTGTAATGAAAGTTACCTAAATGGTCTCTCTTCCTCTCTCAAACTATCTTATCGTACTGTACTCACCTTTTCACCTAACGGAAGCACTTCACAGCTCATTTTTGGCATGTCTCAATTTCCAGCATCACTTCTCTTGTGCTTTGGAGCCATTATGAAGTAAAGCAAGGGTTATTTGAACAGAAGCACCATAATACCACGATAACCAAGAAGGCTGCGAAGTTACAAAGGTCAGAGATCAAATACAACATGGAGACGCTGGAGAAAGTGATGAGTCAGGATCCCAGCTGGAAGGAAAGACCACGCGAGATTTCATCGCGCTACTCAAAATAGTTCGCAATTTAAAACTAATTTTTTTTTATTTTTTATTCTTGGAATTTTCTTTTTAGTATTTTGGGACTATGGTTGACCATGGGTAACTGAAACGTTGGAAAAATGAAGCAACAGAAAAAGCGGGGACTATTGTAATTGTTTCTTCACTTTACACCATTTTTATTTATGACAGATTTGATAGGAACGCTCTATTTTGGATTGTGGAGAAAACCTGTGCTTTGTTATGGGAGCAATCTAATACAGGATTTGATTGAAATTGTGGATGAAAATTGGATTCTATACTCTATTATTTGCCAAGATCTTCTAGGTTATCTTTAGGATTTAATGAAAGGACCTGGTAATTCAGATGAATAATCTTTATGCATAAATTTGAGGTCTCAGTGAGTGTTAAATGGATTATTTTCCACATCACAAAGAGAAATCCCCATCACAATAGCCAGGTTCCTCTAAGCAGTGGCTTTGAAGGGAAATTATACAATAGAGTTCTCCATTCATAGCCCTATAGGTTTGAAAAACACCAACACTGTAAATTGCTTATGAAAGAGGAATTGAGAGCAACTGAAACCAATCCAGTGCAAACATGCAGGTTCTCCACAGGCCCTTCAGCAGGCTAGTTTATTGGTTCTGTATTAAAAATCTTTTATTTTTTTCTGCATTTAAAATCTTGACAGAAATGTTAATACTCCATTCAAGTTGCTTAACCTCCATCATGAAGGTCATTGGGAAAACTTAACTACAAAGAGTTTTCCAGAAATGGTCCTCCAAAATTAGCCTAATTCACTTTGGTTTTAAACGCTATGAAATGTCTCTCCTTGCTTCTCGTTTTAAAAACACAACAAAACTCACCCTAAGTTCAATCACAACCGTGATGGGAATCATGCCCTCTGGGTACATACAAGATACGTAATGTCTTTTACACAGCATGAAAAGTTCAAGATCACTGAGAGAAGCAAGAAAAATTAATGATTAGCTGTAACTTGACATTTTCTTTGTTCTTTCATCCCCACCAGCTTTCACAATGTATGAAGTGTGTTGTAAGGTCCAGTCATTTGTTTTTATCATTATACCAATTGAATCTCCTCTTTCCATTTCATCTACTAACTACTTTCATCCAAGCCCTCATCACATTGCATCTAAAATTATGATTCTGATCTAATTGGTTTTGAAAAACACTATTCTCTCAAATGGCTTTTTATTCATTTTTCTTATTGCTTTCCATTCATCATCTAAGTTTTTACAGACTCTATCTCTCCACAACATTTCCAATAACAAAGTCAATACATCATATATTTAGAAAATGATGCCATGTTTTCCTTTCAGTTACTGACATATTTTATGTGGACTGCCTCTGATGACTAGAATAAGATTGAATAAGTGCCACCTGTGGTAACTGGGGACACTGTTCTGAGGTCCCGGTAAGAATAAGTTAGTAAGAACATTGATTGAGCACTTAGTCTCTGCCAGGCACTCTGCTCAGCATTTTGCATACATTCACGTGTATATTGTTTTATGTGAACTCTTTGAGCTAAGTCCTACTGTAATTTTTATTTTACAGATCAGGAAATGAAGATATAGAAAAAATAAGCAACTTGTCCAATTTACTAAATTCCCTCAACCTCTTGCTCAAGATGTGAAGCTTGTTCTGCTTGTTTTTAACAAGTTAAAACTCTCACAAGCAGACAATGGAGCAGGAATTTTCTAAGGTAAATTTCATATGTCCTTACATATTCCCAGACCACATGGTTAGCCACATAGTAAGAAGTAGGGAAGAGCCCCGCTCCATGACTGAGGAAATGGGTTCCTATCAGAAATCTGTTGCGGGTTCCTATGCACGAGTCTCTGTGGGCTTCAGTGTCCTTAACTGAGAAATGAGAGCATTAAACTACATTACCTCTAAGGCACTTCTCAGTGATTCTTATTCTTATTTTTCCCTTCCCCAGTGTATATATCCCCTCTGCTACTACTAAATCTGTATTAATGTGTGTGTGTGTGTGTGTGTGTGTGTGTGTGTGTGTGTGTGTGACAGAGAGCAAGAGACAGAGAGGGAAGAAGGGAGGGAGAAAGAGGGGAATGTTTTTTCTTGTAATGAGAAGAAAGCTGAATTAATAATACTTAAAAACATATTTGTTCATTTTCCTCCCGTAATGGGAGGCAATTATTAGTGTGTTTAGTTCCTTAAGGATGTTGAAGGCCTGAGGCAAACTCGGTACAATGATCTTGATGCCAAGATGAATGTAGCAGTAAGTACGGGTAGGAAGAAAACACTTCATGAGGAATCTGGCAAGCTGCCACTTAACATCTTCTTGGCTACAGCTAGAGTACCTGCTTATTCTGAAACCTGGGGCTTGCTCTGGCTGCCTTAAACTCAAGAAGTATCTGAATAATCCTGGAACAAAAGTAGGAAGGCAGTGGCTTTGAGGATAGCCAACCAAAGGTATGCCACAACCTACATTACCACATACAAAGCTGCCAGAGAAATATTCCTCCAACACACACACGGGAAGGCCATTTCATATTTCAAAGCCTTTCAATGATTGTCATTAAAGTGTTGACCTCTTGGTGAAATATTAAATACTTTTTTATAATGCAGTACCTTTTTTCCTATTTCATACTGTAATCATTAATAGGTATCTTGGGAAACAGTGGAAACATTCTCCTCAGTTTTCTAAACATCCCATGTGAATTCCAATCTCTGTTCTTTCACTCATCCCATTTGCTTTTCCTGGAATGCTCAACATTCCTATTTATCAAACTTTTACTGAGCATGTCCGTTATGCCAGGCACATGGTAGGTATTACAGGAGATACAAATATCAATGAAAAAAAGAAAAGTGGTTCTTTTCTTCAAATTCCAACAATGCAGTTGTAGAAACAGGCATATAACAATTAACTATAAAAAGTAATACATAACATTACAGTACAATAAACAGTTTCCTGTAAACATACCTTACTTCTATGCACACATCTGACTCATCTCAAGTTCCAATTTCTCTAAGAAGTCACTGATCATCTCAGCTTAGAGTGCTCTACTTTTCCAGCTGTATTTTGTGGTACATTTTTTCTAGAGAATCATGTAACAATATATACAAACATAATGTCATATTTTAAGAATATGCACTATAAATCTCTTTTAAATCTTATATTTTTGAAGTACAGAGATCTTATCCTACATTTGTTTCTCTAGAACATATGTTGTTCATTCTTTTATTATTCATTGATTAATTTATTATTTACTTATTTGTCTCTATGAATACAGCATCATGCCAGGTACTAGGCAGAGGAGCAGGAAAGAAGCCACAAAAATAATTAAGACCAGTCCATTGTTATAATGATACAGCAGGAAACATGGGTCAGACAAACAACCATAATACAAGGCAGTATTAATAAACACAGAAATAGAAATACAGTCAACAGGTGCCATTAAAGGTAAGCCATGAAGAACAAATGGGAGGTCGACAGGTGCAGAGATGAATCAGGGAGGCAATGGATGATATTCTCTACAGAAAAAAGAGAACGAATACATAAGCAAATATAAAAACTTTGAGATCTGCTCAGAAAGCAGATCTAACTTTTTACTTCAGTTTGATTTTCAAGCAAAAACTGTGAAACAGGCTAAGAGAGGCTTAACATAGAGAGACAAGTTGGTACTAGACAGTGGAGGGATGTGGGATTTTTAGCTTTAATCAGTTGACTTTAATTTGGGGAATGGGGGCAGGAAAGGGTAATCAAAGGGTTTCAGGTAGTAGGTATAACATGGTAAGAATTTTGGTTAAAATGATTAATCCACACGTGGTGAAAACAGAATTGAAATGAGGAGAACTCATCAATCGAGTGGGATTTGGAAGATGCTGCAGCAACTTTAATAGGAGGAAAAAGAGAAACTTATTTAATTCTCTGACCAAGCCCCCTTTCATTCCTGAAATAGACAGTGAGCATTATTTTTCATTCAGCACACAGGCAGAAGTCACAGAAAGGGAATAGGTCTGAATGTTGGATTTGATGGCTGGATACCAGCAACATGAAGTGAGAGGATCCAAAATTAATTCCATCTCTTACTGGTAGCTGTGAAATTTTCTGTGGGGACGGAGCCCCAGGAAGCAGTTTCCAGGCTCTCAGCCTCACGTGGGAAGGTGCTAGCTCGGGTAGTAGATGGCCGTCAGCGGTGGCTAGTTGGCTGTCATCTGTAATCATTGAGCCATTGGCCACTAATATAACTGCCTTCGCTGTGCGGGGGAGTCTAGTGGAGTCGAGTCGAGTCAGTTGGTTGGCAGAAAAGCAGACAGCAGGTCGCACGTCATGTGAATCCAGCCTCCAATGAGACTGTAGTGGTGTGACTCCCCTAACTTTGGCTCCGTGGGTGTTCCTTTTTGGCCTAGCCACATCCTGCGTTCTTATGTGGGGAACGGGAGCTGAGACCCCGCAGGCCGCCCCACACGACATCTTCCTTGTGCCAAAATATTTCCCCGTCTCTTCTTTGTGTTCCTAAAAACACACAATTAGCTATTCCTTCTTCACTAATTGTATTCTGCTGTTAACTCTCTCTCCTGCTTTTCTGAATCCTACATAAAATGCAATTGCTCTTTTTACATTTTCATCTGGGGATCGTATTGGTTAGTCACTCTAAGCTATGAGCTGAAGCAAAATCTTTTAGGAATTAATAGTCATGTAATATAGACCACAGCAAGGAAACAATCATGTCCACAACAGTGATGACCCCAAGAAGCAAAGGGAACTTTTATTCAAAATCCAGAATAAAACAAAAGGTTCATAAGAAGGCCAGTGATTTTAATTAAAAGATCATTCAGGTCTGAATCTCCAGCACATACAGTTGCCTTTATTCTTTGATCTTCTCTGGTTCTGAAAATCTGCCTAAACCACAACCCTTGTCAGCCCCAGGACACAAGGATTTAATAGCTCTCAATTCCATGACAGCTTGTCTCAGATCAATTAGGTGACCTTGAAAGAAGCCTACTTTCCAGTGCTTCAGTTTCCTTACAGACAAAATGAGAATGCTTGGTTTCCAAATTTCCAAACTTGACTAGAAGCATGAGGGCAAAGCCCTCTGAGGACATAAGATATTATGACAAACAGGATGGACTACATAATTCAATCATGTACTGATGCTGGGTGTGCCCATTTATTAATACTTTTCAATTTCTAAAGTGATGGCAAAATGGAAATTCCACTAATTTTTCAGGAACTTGAATCCTATTATTATAGTCCCAGGCTTTATGTTGCTGATATATTGTAGATATAATTTTTGTGTGCTCTAAGAGGCTTTCTGCTCAGAGGGCATTACTGTAAGCTGTGGATAATTTATTTTCCCCTGCTATTATATTGTGTAAATTACCATGTTGGCAATATTTTAGCCTTTCACACTTTGAATCAGTGCCCAGAATAATTCTAACTAGATTTTGATTCTCCGGAAGCAACCTCAAGGAAGAAAGCCCTTCAGGAGGTCTGCATATTCATTTAAACTTCAGCTGAGAGAAACATCTCTTCCAGGTCAAGTACAAGGAGCATCTGAAGGGTAAGTGATACTTATCTCATCTCCCTGCTGATATCTATATCCACCTCTGCTGCCAGAAATAATGGCAGGAACTTGCCAGCTAAGCACACATTCCCCAGGCTTTCCACCGCAGGATGCAAGCTCTAGAATTGGAACCTAATTTGAGGTTCCAGACATCAAAGAATTTGATTCCAGAGGTGCAGCCACATAACCAAGTCTATGTTTTATTTTATCACTCAAAGGAGATATCTTGGTTTTCAGCCAAGAAATGCCTTATTTCTTAATATTAGGAGTAATTAGGAAAGGTCAAACATAAAAATTAATATTTTTTTTTGTTGTTAACTACCAAGTGAGGGCAGATCAGCTGCTACAAAAACAGACACCGGGCCATGTGGAAGGCTCCGGAAAGATGCCCTTTGCAAGACTTTTTCTTTGATGCTGAATAAAAATATAACTTTACATACAATAGGAAAAGAGAAAACAAAAAGCTTCTAGTTTGTGTTACCACCTCCAACCCCACCTCTAACCCATTTTAATAAGAAACTGTTTTTAGAACACATTACTGGAACATCAGGGACCCAAACCTGCCTCCACCAAAATCTGCAAGCTCTGCTGCAGGGCAGAGAAGGAGTCCCTCCTTACACTGTCTGCTTTGGTCCTGACTAGCTGCATGTCCTGTGGAGGTATTCTGTCTAATATTCTTGATTATAACAATGTAGAATATTGTTGGTGCTAACCCTATAAGGATGCTATGAGAATTCAATGAGCAAATGCCTGTGTACCTTGCCCAGCATATGACACAATAAAAGTTATCAACTGTTAGCCATTCAAAAGAAGGTACCGATTGTCACTGATGTAACATTAATAACAAGGACATTCTAGCAAAACAGGGAAAGAGGCTACATCTCAAGATAGATGATTTTTTTTTTTCCTTAAGAGCCTCCTGCTTCAAGTCAGGATTGATTATGGGCACTAGGGAAGGTGAGCCCAGCTATAGAGAAATTAATAGACTCATTTCCCCTCACACGCTCCTCAAAAATATAAATCAACTTTTATTAGTTTTCGCTAAACTCTCCTTTTATCTATTCATACTCCTATCTAAAAATGCAAAAGGAATTTGAGAAAGGAAGAAAACGGTCCTTAGAAGTACTTTTAAATTTCTTCCAGTTTTCTAATGAACTTAATAAGCTCCCCAGATACTTCTCACAAAGCAAAGAAACCTTCAAAAATATTAAAGTAATTGTGTTTTCTGCAGTGGTACGGTGCAGTCTAGGTGACTGGTAAGATACATCATCATGAATTTTACAAGTGTTCAGTTAACAGTGAAAGGAAAATCACAAGAGAAAATACTTTTTCTTTGATATTTTTAATATATTTGGATGGAGCTCTGTTGCAAGATTTTTAGTGGAGCAGTTTCTTTGAGTTTTCACTCAAATTCCAGTTGAATGATGACAATTCCAAATGTTCCTCCTCTAATTGCCTGTCAGACCAAGCAGTTTTTGGCACTGCCAGAAACTTTCCAAGATTTTTGATCAAAGGGATAATTCACTAAATTGAAATTACTGTCATATTTTTTTGCCTCTTTCCCCTTTTAGTGAGTGCTGCTATGAGAAGGGCTCTGCTGTGGATATCGAGATTATAGGAAACAAGTGAAATAGCTTGAGTTTTGCCATCCGAATCATAAATCTCCCCTGAATAGCAAAAGAAACATCAGACTCCAGGACAGAGAAATCATAAAATCTGAACCACAGATCCATCGTCAGGAGCAATAGCTAAGATGGAGTGTACCTTGATGGTGATCAAATTCATGCGATCATTCTTAATGTCCAGTTGGCTTTCTGCAGACCAGATTTCAAGAACTCTTTGCCCAAAACTCATAACAGGTAGGCGTGACTTTTTATTCACTGTCCAGGCAGGGCGTAGGGTAGTATTTCTCTAATAGTGGTCCATGGACCACTTGTAACAGTCTCATCATGGGAAACTTGATTAAAATGCAGCTTCAGAGATTCCAATGCAAAAACCTTCTCAATCAAATCCTGAAAATCTGTATTTTTAATAAACTATCTAGGTTAATTATACTAAAATGAGAATTGACATTTTGACCCAGGAATATCAAATCTTCACATATTCATTATGTACAGAATCGTTCCAAAGGTGATATTGGAGGACTCCAAGAAAAAAAGTCATGCCCAACTTCCTTCTAGCAACTTAAATGCAACCTGATATAAATATCTATAAAACTGCTTAACCCTAAAAGGGATGAGAGCAAAGTCAGAGTTTTCCTTAAGGAAGTGGCCAGTTGCCTGGTCACAGAGTTGTGTCATTGTTCCCTGTAAATGTTTCCTACTTTGCTTTTAGTGTGGAATTGAAAAGTTGTGGCCCTGGCCTCAGTAGACAAAACTGATGATACATTCTCCCTTAAATGTCCAGGAATTCATGGTTCAGGCATCCACTAGAGTAGGTATGAGGCTTCAGCCCCTTTGGAATGTTAAAACTTTTCAACAAGGAGATGAGGCTACGTGAAGAGCATAAAAGCCATACGCCATCTGCTCCCACCACTCTACAAGACTTCCCTATGTCTCCAGAGTGTAAAGCACTGTCTTTACAGAGTGCTTACTAAAGTCTCATCGTCAGCCTTAAGGTCTACTTGATCTCAGAATACAACCTCATTGGAGTGTGGAATGGACAAAACAAGTCTATCAACATGGATTCTGTTGCCTCTTAGCAGTCGCTACAATCAGTTTCTAAGCTGTTCTGTTAAAGAACTAAATAGACATCATCTCTTAGAGCTTATCTTCTAAGAAAAATGTTCAGTCTTTAAATTATGACTGATTCATAATATTATGACTTCCTAGAGTAGGAAAAAAATATAGGAAATTGTGCACAGCTTTAAGCCAGACCCTATCGCCTCTCAACCCATTATCTCATACACATTAGATGCTCCAGAAAACCTGGTTTGATTTTTTGTTGTTGCTTATATTAATTGATGTATTACAGAGATAAGAACTGCAAAGGTCATTTGGATTCCAAGAATGATGGAGAATACGTGCCCCCAAATATGGTAAGTCAATAATGAAACAGTACTCCAGTGAGGTGTTTTCCCAAAGCACTGGTCACTGAGCCTAGAGAAAGGAAAAATTGAGTTACTGCTTTTTGGAACATAGGGAAATAGCTGTCGGTAATATTTTTTACTCATGGATTTTTAATGGTGGTATCAGTGAATATGGTATGTATCTGATTCATCTTTCTGTAACCAACACAGCAGTGAATGTAGATCTGTACTGTCTTTGTGGGTTCTCATAGCTATAGATCAGAAAGTAGAAGCCTAAGCTGGGATCCCAGAGAGCAGTAGGAGCTGCAGGGTCAGTGCGACATACTGTGATGATCTCTGTCTGTCTCTGTCAAAGAACTTCCTCACTGAGCTAAGCGCCTGTCATCATGTGTCATTATCTGAAGGAGATGAGGCAACAATTCTGTAGAAAGGTGATATTTTGAACTATGCCTACAAAGATGTAAAATACAAAGATGAATACTTTCCAAATAAATAGATCTCCAACATAAGCAAAAAATGAATAATGAGACCGATTCTGGAATAGATACTGAGAGAAAGAGAGAAAATGAGAAAGGGATGGACCCTACTGAGGAGCCCCTTCTGCATGAAGAAAGAAGAGGGCCAGAGCATTTCCTCCTCACCTCTGAACAGTGGTTTCCATGACACTCACTGTACCTGGGAGCATATAGCCTACCCAGAAGGAGACAATCATACAGATGCTACCTAAAGCTACTACTAGTACCGTATTTTCCAATTAGCTTGAATAATCAACAGAAAACAGCATGGTGTGGGAAGACTTAGACTCCTCAGTATGCCTCTAGCTCTGACACAACCCAAATTTGGAAATTATTTGAAGGTCTAGTTCATGCAAGCACACTTTTCTTGGTGTACTTTTAATATCTTTTTGGTATTTTATATGATGAAATGAGAAGTACACATGAAGTACTTATGCTACTTATTAAAGCACACTGGTTATCTCAAGTAAAACACTAGTGTGGTTGAGTTGTGAGCTATTCTAGTTGATTACTTCATGTAAAACTATTCCTACTTAAAAGAACAATTGATAGACAACTATGATTATTTAGATTTGGCCACTCAGCAATTTGAGGCTATAATTGTTTTCTATTTCTCTAAATCCCAAGAGACTTAATGTTAACTAGTCTAATATCTCAGATAGTCCTTACTTTAGGATACAGACAACTGGCTAATAAGATGCTACCACTTTCAATGAAAGAATCTGGGAAACCAAAATACTCTAAAGCCAGGGGATCAAAGGCTGGTCCATGAACTCCTGGGAGTTCCTGAGACCCTTTTGGGGAGTTCATAGAACCAAACCTATTTTCATAAGAATACTAAGAAGTCATTTGCCTTTTCATTGTATTGACTATGTATTGATGGTACAAAAGCAATGGTGGGTAAAACTGCTTCAGCCCCAGCAAGTATCAAATCAGTGATACCAAGTGGTACTAACACTCATGGTAGGCTTCCCCACCAGACAGATGCAGAAATATTAATTAATGAATTAATTAATATGAATAAATGCTAGCTTCACTTAACAATTCTTGATCAAGCAGTAACAACTTCATTAGATCCTGAACCTTGAATACATATGTTTTGTTTGTTTGTTTTTCCATATTTTTTGTGATAAAATTAGAAGCATAAATAAAGCACTTCCACTGCTTACCAAAGCACAATGATTATCTAAAGTAAAAGCATGGGCATGATTGTATTATAAGTTGTTGTAGTTGATTATTTCATGTAAAACTATTTCTACTTAGAAGAACAAATTACAGAAAACTATGGTTATTCAGGTTTGGGCATTTAACAATGAAAATAAGTGAAGCCTTTCACATTAGGGAAAACAACTGACAGTATGTGTTTCCAACAAGAAAATTTTCAAGTGAATTTGAGAATTTTGGAAAATTTGTATCCACACTGTGAGCTTGACTCTTTCCCAATACTTACTTT
This sequence comes from Rhinolophus sinicus, assembly GCF_057876585.1. Taxonomy (NCBI): domain Eukaryota; kingdom Metazoa; phylum Chordata; class Mammalia; order Chiroptera; family Rhinolophidae; genus Rhinolophus; species Rhinolophus sinicus. The sequence continues at coordinate 133,595,094 of NC_142517.1, read as the reverse complement.
TCCTGATGTGATCAGTGGTAATATTAACTAATATGTTTTTGGGTATTATATAATGAAATGTGTCAACATTTAGAAGAAATGAGCAATGCATGATACTATAAAATCATGCAAGATACATGATCTGCTCAAAGTGCAGGATACACTCTGGATCAATATAAAATAGAGAATGAAAAAGTTCATTTTTAGCATTTCAGATTTCACATTTCAATTAGCTTACAAGAAACTACCACTTGTTGAGTTTCAGTTATCATATCAAGGAAGAGTATCTACAATTATCTGAAAAAACATAAAAACATTTCTCCTTTCCACATATACATATGTATGAGACCAAATTTCCTTCATACAGTTTACCCAACTACCAGATTGTGACATATTAAATGCATAAGCAGATATGAGAATACAGTTGTCTTCTATCAAGCCAGTCATGAAAAAGATTTGAAAAAAGCAAGATATGTTGTTCTCCTCACGATTTTTTGTTTTAGAAAACACAGTTAATGTTTCATAAAAATATATTTATACTAATATCTAATAAGTTTATTATTGTTTTAAATAGAATACAGAGAAGCTTTAGAATTCTTTTATGTTTTAATTTCTAATATGGTAACTGTCAATAGCTATGACCACATTGAAAAAAAACCTCTTTGTAGCCCTCAATATATATATATTTTTTTAAGATTTTATTGGGGAAGGGGAACAGGACTTTATTGGGGAACAGAGTGTACTTCCAGGACTTTTTTGCAGGTCAAGTTGTTGTCCTTTCAATCTTAGTTGTGTAGGGTGCCGTTCAGCTTCAAGTTGTTGTCCTTTCAGTCTTAGTTGTGAAGGGCAAGCTCACCTCCAGGTCCAGTTGCTGTTGCTAGTGGCAGGGGGTGCAGCCCACCATCCCTTGCGGGAGTTGAACCAGCAACGTTGTGGTTGAGAGGACACACTCCAACAAACTGAGCCATCAGGGAGCTCAGTGGCAGCTCAGCTCAAGGTGTCATGTTCAATCTTTAGTTGCAGGGGGCACTACCCACCAGCCCTTGCGGGACTCGAGGAATCAAACTGGCAACCTTGTGGTTGAGAGCCCATGCTCCAACCTACTGAGCCGTCCAGGAGGCAGCTCAGCTCAAGGTGCCGTATTCAATCTTAGTTGCAGGGGGAGGAGCCCACCATCCCTTGAGGGACTTGAGGAATTGAACTGGCAACCTTGTGGTTGAGAGCCCACTGGCCCATGTGGGAATCCAACTGGCAGCCTTCGGAGTTAGGAGCACGGAGCTCCAACTGCCTGAGCCACCGGCCCTGCCTGCCTCAATAATTTTTAAGAGGTCCTAAAATCAAACAATTTGAGAACTACCGCCCTAAGTCAAGGGCAAATCAGTGGGTCTATAACAAACTCAAGAAGGAAAGAAGAGTTATCAGCACAGCAAAGGACAATGAAAAGCGTATAAGAACCACTGTTGGCTTATATCCTCTAGATCAGGGTGTCCAAACTGCAGCCAGTGGGCCAACTGCGGCCCGTAATCCATTTTTTATTGGCCTGCAGCAAATTCCCAAAATATATTTAGTTTACTTAAATAAACCAGGTGAGGCAATATATACTTCACCTCGAGTGAGTGGCCTGGCTGTTTGTGTATTTTACCGCATATGGCCCTCAGTGAAAAACGTTGGAAAAAGTTTAGACACTCCTGCTCTAGATGAATAGTTTGTGAAAGAGCTAGGCCAGTGTTTAGTGGCCCAAAAAGCAACAAACAGTTGGGGGTGTAGGGGAGAAGAACTTGTCTCTTCTTCCTTTGTAGGTTCTTTGGCTGTCCTAATAATTAAATTGACATAAGACACATTAACAGGAAAAAAGCAACTTTTATTGTGTATGTAAGGGAGCTCATAGAAATATGACATTCAAAGAAATAATCAAAGCAGGCACCGTTTATATCATTTAGACAAAGAAATAATAAATTTGTAAATAATTAACATGACCAAGGGGTTTGAGCTTGGGGCAGAACATTAGTGAAGAAGAAATAAGGTTTGTTAATACAGCCTCTGGTGGCTCTGAATTCCCCATCGCTGGCAATAAGGATGCTTTCTACCCTCCATGTGCAGGGTGGGCATTTTTCACATGGGAGATTTATTTCCTGCTTTCAGGGGGACAAAGGAGGTCGGAGTGTCATTCTTGCACTGGCTGTTTCTTAAGTAACTTTCATTTAAAATAATCAATATGCCAAAGTGGTATATGTCGGGGCAGCCTGCCCTGAACCTCATCAGAAGTCATTTGATGGGGGGAGGGGGGGTTATTCTGTAGAACTGTATAGGGTGAGATCTCCTCCTCTTAGACTATAAAATTCATCACTTTTTAACAAGAACCAAAGCAAAGGACAATGATTTCTGGGGAAAGAAATAAAAATGGTCATCAAAGCAGGGATGACAAAGGCAGGAAACACAAGGAAATTGGTGTGAAAGGAGGGCCATTTCAAAGAATGGGAAGAAAAAGGAAGGGAAAACAAAACACAAGCACTTGGGGGGGCACTTGTTAACTGTAGGAATATAAGCCCCACTCTTCACATGTACTGTCTTGTTTACTCTAAAGGGCAAGGTCAAAAGGTAGGTATTCTTATCACAAATGCAATAAACCAAACATCCCTCTTCCAGTTATCCTCTTCATAAACTCTTCCCAGAATTCCTGAAGACATATGAAGAAGATACTGTGCTACCTAAACTTCTCTGAATTCCTAACATAGGGCTGGGAATTAAACGGAATCATGTCTATAAAGCATTCATATGTTTACTTTCTTATATATATAGCTGTTTATGAAAATACTTTTATACTTTTTCTTTGATATTTTTGATACACATTAGGTAGCATGATTATACTTTCAAATCATGGGTCTATTTATTGAGGATGTATGCAGAGAAAACTTAATTTACAAAACTATAGTGAGCAAAACAACAAAATGCAGACCAAAATGAGGCATGCCACAGGGGAATAGCACAAATATGAACACCTCTAATGAAGAATCATTTCTGCAGCTTTAAACCTCTCGGCATCCACTTTTCAAAAAATACGGTTTGGTGAAAATGGGATGGACCCTTGAGTGTCCTGTATTAAGGACTCTGAGCTGTTGCATGCACACACCTTGACTTACAGTCATTCAGTATAAATATAGAGTCTTTCCTGTCTGAAGGTATTAATAGCCCACCACCCCTACACTTGGATCTAGGATTATTTGGCAGTAGGAAGGTAGATTATCCTGGAGTTATCTGGATTCTCCTTCTCTGTACTGCTGACTGCCAATTGCAAAACTTTGTGAGCTGCTTGCTAGTGTTAAAAGGTGTGCCCTCTGGCTATGGGACAAAGTTTACCTAAATGGTCAAGTCAAGGATCAAACCTGCAAATGAGTCCTGGCTTAGTAGTGAAGTTGACATAACTAAAATAAGCAGCCAGCATAATGAAGAAATCCTAAGAAAAGTATGTTAGTATATTAAAATTCAACATCTTTGTTCAATAACTACTTAAAAAGGCCATCATGCTGCTCATTGTCAAGTAATTAAACAGGCACCAATATTAGAGGTGATTTTAGCTAATGTTAGAGGCATTCTTCTCATTAAAGTCTGCCTAATCACTACATCATAATAGCAAAAAAAAAAAAAAGTAAAACTCAAAATTGCTGAAGGCATAAAAAAATCTATTTTCATCTTGCCTAATTATCTGAAGTGTGAATATATTTGATTTCACAATTTGGGGAGCAGAATCTCCATGAAGATTATATGCAGCAAATTTCTTTTTGTAACTGTGAAGAAAAAGTTGACCAAATCTAGGGAAAAAAATATTTTTCAACATCTATATTCAAAGTGTTGGGAATTCATTTACATAATGTTTGCACATAAGTCCTGTTTACCTAAAAATAAAAGCCCAAATGAGAGGCAATAAGTACTAATTTGGGATCAAAGACTTACAACTCTGGAAGCACAGATTTAGGCAGAAACCAAAATAGTGTCCCAGTTACAAGGTGAGGGCAAGGGATTTTGATGAGAAAAGGAAAAGAATAATTTCATGAATAAAAGAAAGAAATTCTTATTGGTGCTAACAAAGTGAACTATTAAACTAGTAAATTCTGTTTGCTTTTCTCTTATTAATCTGTCTTTTATTACAGGAGTCTCAGCCGAGAACTTAGAAGGAAAAAATTATTTTCCTCCCTTACAATTGAATGGCCAAAGACTTGATGGGGCAATGACTTGAGTTTTAATACAGAACACCAAGGATCTAATATCCTAACACCCACTGAAGCATTTCTAAAGGTTTTGGCATGGAGTCTTATATATAGAATTTGTACAAAACTGGGGAAAGGGACAGAATGAATCTTCACAGGCATTGTGTGTTATCCACCCAATGAATTGGTAAAAAGGGAAATTCACTAATTAAAAGAGATAAAGAAAGTTGTACTTTTCCCATATCTTAAAATTGTGGGTTGATATTCATAGCCAACACTCTACCATAAAATCATTAGCACATAATCAAATCCTACCTTATAGGTAGTAAGAGCTCCAGGATCTCACAGTTTTGAAGCCCCCCTATGTACAGACACTGTATTAGAGTTGAATGTAAGTCACTCTTTAAGAATAATCTAGGAGGGTTTCACAAAAGAGTTTATTCACCAGAGCTGTCCATTAGAGAACAGGTAATGTTTATCAAAGCTGGCTGTCAAGGAAGGAAAATTCACTTGAGAGGAACAGAAAGAAAGGAAGAGAAAGTGGGGTCAGCATTACATGTCATAGAGTAAAAGAGTGGCCAGCTAAGAATACAACATGTATGATATACAATAAAATGAAAAGATTTGAATAGGAATAGCAAGGTCACATTAGGTTGAACAACACTGGATTTTGCATGACCATACAGAATCAGTGGTGATAAATTCAGTCTACATGAGGAATCTCTTAAATATGATCATTTCCAACATTTATAAACAATCTTGAAGAAGGGTTTTTCTGAGACTAATTGGCACTCCAGATCATTCTTCTCACTCTCGCAGGGTCTGTGTGGCTGAAGGCACAGATAATAAACTGCTGAGCAAAACAACTTAATAGGCAAGGAGGGAGACTTTCGAGAAGGGTCTTTCATCACCAGTACTACAGGAGAATGGCATTTACATGAAATTGATTTTCAGTGGTGAAATTATGCTTGTGATGTTCCATTGTAAATATTGACAGCATTAAAAGGAATGTCTAAAAGACAGGCACTAAAATGTCACCAGAAAAAAACTGACCGGTATTTATGCTAACTTCTTCAAATTGCATTCCTTTTTTACATAAGTAGTGATGCCTCATGAAACAAAGCAGATAATTCTCTAGAGCAGTGAAGTGAAAGAAAATGAATGTGGCTACATTCTCTCTCATGTACGGAGATACCCACTGCCTCTCATCATAATGACACATGGCTCTCCACCCCACATTTCCCACCCCCCACCCCCTTTGAGGATTTTCAGATAGGAGAGCTTATATCTTTCCCATAGTGAGCTCAGAGGATGAATAGACAAAATAAATCACCATAAAAATAAAGGACCCTTAGAAACATGAATGGATTCCTGGTATTGAGTAGAGTATTGGCTGTTGATAGGACTTTGCCATTTAAGCTTAGAAACATGTTTATTTATTTATTGAGGAATTAGACTGGCTTGATAGTGATGGGAGGGAAAAACAGATTCTGCCGCTTCTCTATTAGTTGTGGTGAAACAGCGGCTAAAAGGCACAATCTGAGGATTTTCACTCAGCTGAATTTCTGGAAGCTTTTAAGTTCAGTCCTTTATCATTTTCTACTTCTACATCTAGCAGTTAGTTTTATAATGAACTATCATTAGCCTATGTACTATCTAACTCAAGAAAATAAAGGCTGCAGTCTTTTGATCTCCTTTGTATTTTTTTTTTTTTTAGAATTATATGCAATTATTCTGAAAGAAGAAACTGAGGAATTGTTCCGGAATTCCCTTTAAGAATATTATTACTCACATAGTACATTTATTAAGCAATTTAGAGCAAAATATTTTATTGGATTACTAATTACATTACAAATATTATATTTTTGAGCTTGTGCTAAAATATCTTTGGAATGAATCATAATTTTAGGATTAATAGACTTACAGGTTTTGAGAAAAGAAAGGTTTTCTTTGAAATATTGCAATTAGTGTGTTGCATTGCTACTGAATAACACTTCCCTTCTCCAGTTATTCTGTGGAATATAATTTAGAGTGCTAGCACAGAATCTTATTGTAACTTTGAATTTTGACAATGACATTTTACATAAAAAGACAAATTTGTTGAGAAACACTAAATGCACTACTTCTGAGACTTACAGAGAGTTAAATACCTTCTGCTATGATCAAAAACAAGCATATGCATAACGGTGCAGTTGCCGTTTCATAAGGAAGTCTACGGATTTTAGTAAGAATCACAATCAACCATGTACTTTGTGTCAGCAAAGTAGTAAAGGTACTTTAGCTGAGTATTTATGTCAACAGAATAATTGGCAGAAAATAGGCCATCTTCAAATGCCCTCAGAAAAATTCTGAGCTATGAAGAAGTTCAGTGTTCATTTCCTGAGTGTTCATTAGACTATGGCTTCCTAACATGAAGATAGTAGATGAAACCAATGAAAAGCCAATCAAGTAAATTGTTGGCCTCAGGGAGGGAGTTGGAATGACTTGGCCAAGGTCGTCTGGGGCAGAACTGAATTTTGAGCCCAAGCTTCCTAACTCCAACATCACGTCTATACATGATTCTCCTTGTTTTTTCAGGAAAGGAAAAAAATGGTCACTGGTTTGTTAGTATCTACGTGTTTACATGTATGCTATGATTCCAGGCTAGAGATATATAAACTGGCTACTTCTCGGGAAAGGTGTTGAGAGCATAGGTTGGGAGTTTAGTTGGCATTATAAAAAGTGTCTGAGTTGGAAGCTAAAGCCCAAGGTTTGAAACATAGCTGAAGAGTTGTTTTAAGGGTCAATGAAAGTAAAGCCAGTGGGGAATAGTAAAAAGTACACTAGAAAAGGAATAGAGGTATATAGATTGCAAAATTAAGTCTCAATGACTAGATGCCTTTAGACAAATAATTTAACCCCTAGATTTTGAACCTGTAAATTAAGGAATTGGACTAAAATCATTGTATATTATATAGGATCTTTTACATTTGTTCTATTTAAGAAAGAAACAAAACCAAATCTGATTTTAACTTGTCTTTATTTTTTCATCAGTTAAAAGCTTCAAATGTTTTGATTCATCCTTTGTCAATCATGGTATTGTGTCTCTCAACATACATGTGTTCAACAAATAAAATTATTCTTGAGCAAATGAATAAGTGAACAATTTCATAATACAGGGTATCATTTTGTAATTAATAATTAAATCAACAGTAATTAAATTAGTTTCTTCTGCTCACCACTGTTTCTTTATGACTATATCTTACAGGTCTGTCTGAATATAAGTACAGTATAGCTAGTCCTCCTAACCTGCATTCAATCCTGCATTTCCTCTTGTCATATACTGTGAATACCATCATGTTCTGGACTGCAACATGTATTTAAAATTAGGAAAGTCAGAGTCTCCCAGACTTTGTCAGCTTCTGAAAGGCCAGAAATGCATCTTTGTAGGTATTCCTTAAGCAATTAGCCATAAATGAGCTTGTTTGAGAAGTAGGCAATCGATATGATTGTTGAACAGTTCACTTAACATGATCCCTAAAGTTACCAAACTAACAAGGTCAAAAGTTTGAGGTCCAAATATCCTGATCATTTTAGTTACTAAATCATACTGCCTAAAAATATTTCCAATCCCATCGCTATGAGATTACTCTAAAAGTAATTGAATTGACAGGATTCATCCCATCAATTATGTGGTAAAGACCAGTGTCAGCATGCCTCCACCTTATCTGACGCTCTGGGCCCAGGTCCCAGGTCCCATTCCTTAAACATGACAAGAGTTCAGAGGAGAGAAAAATCACTATTAGGTGAGAAAAAAATGATTCAGAACCCATCATCCTGTTTTAATTCTTGGTAGGATCTCAGCAAAACCAGGCCACCACGACAGCAATGAAAAACCAGAAAACTGGGTACCAAGACTAGATATGGAAACCGTGAGGGCAGAGTAGAGGAATCCTGAAGATAACCTTTTCCCATTTTACATTTTTCAAGGATCAGCTCAACTCACCAAATTTGAATATTATTTTTACCATTGAACCAGAACTCTAAAGTTATATCATGGTGAAGAAACACACAAGGTGTATATATACAATTGGTTGAGAATGAAATTAGGAGGTAAAGGCCAAATCATTTATCATCTCCCTTAATTTGGCCTTGCTACCTTTTTCAGACAGGATTTTTAAGCCAATTCTTAATGAGTGCTTGAATTCTAAATCCAGGTTTAGATCACGTCATTGATTATTAGGCACACGTGGAAGTGCTCGATGGTCTGAAAATTGAGATCCTGAGAGAAAACCGAGTTGTTGTTTTTCCATAAGATATTCTTAATATGTTTGAACAACCTGGATCCATAAATGTGAATGTATGAAATGTATATGAAGGAAGTTTTAGCATTGGAACTGGGTCAATAGGCATTCGATTACAGCTCTACCATTCAGCATTTATGCTACTTACCAAGTAACAAATGCTTGTAAACACAATGATTTAAAGTGGCTTTACGTAAAGAGGTGGAGTTTTTAGCAAATGTCTAACAAAAACTAATTTGGAGGATAGGGAGGAATCTCTGCTTCATTAGGAACAAAAGAAAAAGATAGTTCTATCCTCAGCTACCTAAGATAATATGTGAAGTAAAGCACCACCCTGTGAAAAGGGGTAATATGCAACCAGATACTCTGTGTGACCAGATCTGCTGGTGACCAAGGGCCGGAAAGCTTGTGTTTGGAATGAGGTGGGCCTAGGAAAGATGGGCTTGGAGACCAGGAAGTGAGGAAGAAAGGAGAACAGAAAGAGAGTAGAGAAGAGAAGATGGGAGGGGACAAGCAAGAGAGTCAGGCAGGCAAGAGGAGGAAGCAAGTACTGCCAAGGGAAGGGGCAGAGTCATCAATTAGTATCACACTCTCACAACTTACTCAGCTATTTTTATGTTCCAAGTTCCCTCTAATATCCCTGCACTCTCTGCTAAGTGCAAATCATTTTTCTAGTTGTCAACTCTTCCCTTTATTATTTTAAGGACCGAATGAAATGAAAATTATGGGGGAAGAAAAGAGATGCATAATAAAGTTATTTCCGGAATGCAGCCAACATCCCCACACCTCCTCAGTGTTGATTCAGCACTCTACCTTTCCAGCCTCTTTTTAAGTCATTTAAAAACAAATACAGCTCAGAAATTCTACCAGCAACCTAGAATACACAAAGTAAAAAAGGATAAGATACAGAATACTCTAAGCACCCTGCAACCTCCAGTCACCATGGACTTTCCTCAAAGCCCAGGCTCATCTTACTTACATTTTCTCCTGACAAACATGGAATGTTAAAGAACTGGAAATGAAATCAACTAATCTATATATCCTATTTCATACTGAGTCCCAACTCCATTAAATGAGTTGTCCTAAGTCACACTCAAGTATGGTGATGAAAATAGAATACACCCAACTTTGCCAGCATTGCTACAATATTAAGGATGATATCTATCACACTTATATATATGAGTGTCTGTGAGTCAGTAAACTACCCATTTTTTCTTAGTCACACAACCAAGAAAAGATTTTTAAAAGAAAACTGTTATTATATATTTTTTCCTAACCCATGCATCTTTCATCTCCTGAGACTGATTTACAGACAATAAAGAGCTTAGAAACATGTCTTAGAAATGTGATTTATTTAATAGTTAGAGTCTTACAGTGCAATGTGCATTAAAATGTAATTACCATTAGTCTTAAGTTAATAACACATTAAAGAGCTCACTTTTATGGTGTTTTTCTGTCTTAAATAGTACATTGAATCTTAAAGAGATTTCTTAAATGAAAATAAATAAATGACCAAACTTAAGAGTTAGAAAATGTGTTTAAAGTCTTAAATGGGAACCTGAGGGAGTAAACACAAGTTAAAAGGATAACATTTGTGTGTCATGCTAATAGGAAGAAAGTCATCAGTGCTTGGACTAAAAAAAGTTAAAAGTTAAGAACAATGTAAAGCATAGGAATTTACTGCCATCTTGTGGAATATTTGTTGTTATATTCTGAAATACCTTTTCTCCTTTATTTTCTGGATTGTCATTTTCCATTACTATTAGTTGCAAAATGACTCAAGAGATTCTCCAGCAACTAACCAGAACTAATATCTATCTACAAAAGAAGATGTGAGAAAATTCATGCATTTCGTATCACAGAGATTTTTGATTAGTATCATTGAAGGTTTATTCTTTTCCTCATCGCCTCCTATTTCCATTCATTTATTTATCTACTTTCCCTGTTAAGTGGATTTAGCATTTAATTTAGTATATTTCACTTGTCAAGGATTCAGAATGGAAGAGAGGCAATGTTCGCACAGTGTTAACTGACAAAGCAAAGAACAGAACACATTCTATTCTGGGAAGGTTGACATCCAGAGCAATTAGTGGAGGGTAGGACCTTACTAAAGTTTGGTCCTGCAACTGACATCACCTGAGAGTTTTTAGAAATGCAGAAACGTGAGCCCCATTGGACATCTGCTGAAAAAGAACGTGCATTTTTATGAGATCCCCAATTGATACATATACACAGTAAAATTTGAGAAGCACTGGCACAGGCCACCATATTTCATCCACTTTCTTATAGCAGAACATGCATACACACATGCACAATGTTGTTTGGATTTGTAAGGAAAGCCAAGCATTAAAATACGTGGATTCAAGTCTGTTATTTAATTCTGTGCACCTGAATTCAAGCCCCAATAATTTAATTTTTGTGGACCTGAGGTTTTTATTTTTTTCCATCTGTGATCTGAAGGAAGGTATTCCAAAATGATTTTAATGTCCCTTCTCTTTCTAAAATTCTTCAATTTATTATTTACACATCAGTTGTTCATTTGGTTAAATGTCCGTGCATTATTTATTCATGCATCAGCAAAATGATTTTTTCACTAATCCTGATCTCAACCCTAATGATTAAGTTTTATTTTTTTAATTTGCTAGATATTTTAATGAAAATTATAAAAAACCAAAAACATTTATCTTGCAAATTGTCTTTTTTGAAACAAGTGATTTGCTTTTAATTACAAACACTGTGTAAGATGATGCCTTCTTTTACAAAACCAATAAATACAAGAACAAATTATAAATATGATTTGTCCAAGATATTTGAAAAACAAAGAGCTTGATTTTTGCAGTATTTTTTTAAAAATCAGTATACCCTAACCTTTCAAAGAATGAGTTTGAAGGTATGACTCAACTGGAGAAAAAAAGAGAGAAAACAAAACAGAGAGAGAAGAGAGAGACCAATCATCTTATAACTACTTTAAATAGCTTCTGCTAACGCTTCCGATGTTACTTTTCCTTTCTGGAACTCTTATCTTCAAAAAATGTCTGAATTTAAAATATTTCTAATGAACTGATCAATGGGAAGAAAAAGAAAACATGTATGGAATACACATGCATAAGCTTTAATTTCCACCTACCAAAGTTTCAGGTAGGTGGGCAAATGGGTACCTATTCTCTGTGAAATTGAATACAATTATTTTAAACATTGTCCAGAAAATGTTTAATTGCTATTTCAACACATGGAAATAGTTACGTTGATGTCTAACTTGCCATTTTCTGCAAAAAGTTGTGCAATGCTGATGTCAAAGACTAGACAGTCACTATCCATAATGGCTGTTGCAATTCCCTCATGGATAGATGGGGGCGTAGCTTCCCAAGTCAGTAACCGCCTATGACCATGTAGATCAAGTCGATAAGCAAAATTATCACCTTGCTTGTGTGTTCCTATCAGCTGTACAATTGCAAGGAACTGCTGATTACCTTCATATTTTTCCTGTTTCTCCAAAACTAACAGGAAGTGAATGCCAAAACAGGACTGCATCATCACCCAGTCGACAGCACCAGGAAGATGAACTTCTGCAGCCAGGAAAACTATGTATGTATGCCCTCCCCCTGTAGCGTGGTTATGGACTTATGCTCATGCATCAGATGGGGCCTGACAATGTCCAAAGAGCCTTGCCACTTTCAGGGCGCACCTGGGCAGGGACAGGAATAAAGCCTAAACTCACAGAGCCCTTCGTGGTCTGCTTTTCTATGTATGGCAGAGTTATTTCACACCCAGGAGAGGCGTATTTGCAAGAGAAAAGTACTGAATTGGCCACTTTTTCCATCACCAAGATGAGGATGGATCCCAAGAGGCCCTTGCACGTTGAACAACGTGGGAGCTTTGGGCGACAGTTGCTACAAACAAGATGGCCATTCTGACACTGAAGAATGGGTGGTAACACACAGTCAAAGCAGACTGGATGTTTGAAAAGACTCGCCAAGGCACTGTTGGCCGCGGATGTGCCAGTTAGGGCTGGCACACTCTGGGACCCTGTGCACTTGAGGGTTCCAGTAGGTAATGCTATTGTCGTCCGATGCCTTGGGACCTGGTCCCAGCTCACAGGCATGGGTCGCTGCTGCCACCCCCACCACAGCCCCTAGCCCGCGTCAAAACCAGACCAGACACCCTGGGCCCCTGCACGAGCACCTAAAGTGCGCGCCCTGCAATGGCTTCCCCTGTTCCCCGCTTGGCCACCGTGGTTTTGTGCGTCCTGGAGACCTCCCTGTGCTCCTGTTACATCTCAACCTAATGACCAAGTTTTAAATTCATAGCTTGCAAACTATGGTTTGCTCAGCAGAAATATTTTGTCTGGTAAACAAACTCTCTAAATTACTTGAAATTATTTACCAACATTTTAAATAATTATAAGACTCCATCCCAAACCTGGGGATTTTCTGCTTCTCTTGAAAAATCAGAAAACCTATTAATGTTGAGCTCACATTTCCACATGGAAACAATTATCTGTGGTGGGACCCCAGTTTGCCCGAAGCCCCACTCAGTCGGTTCTTTTACATTAAAGCCTGGTGGCTGTGGGCCTTGGAGTCAGTGACCTCTGGCTTAAATGGTGTCCTCATAGTTTTTTAACATGTCCAAAAACTATAGTGGACTAAATGAAAAGCTGTGCTCTTTCACAAACTCTAATCTTCCAAGCTGGATGGTATATTTCCTTGCAGTATTAATACTCTTTTTATGTACCACAGTTCCCTTTCAGAACTATTAAGTAAGTACTCACAGGATTAAGTTGAATATTTGCATGTCCACACAGGCACAATTTACTAATTTACCTATCTCAGCCAACTTTTGCACATCCACGTGTATAAAAATACAAAGAATTCAATTTCCTCCATATTCAAAGGTCACCACTAAGCATATTCGAACAAGCAGAAGACATATCATTGCCTTTTCTAAGAAGAGAAAAAAAATTTTTGAAAATTTGATTATAGGGTTTTTCATGCAACAAATAATTTTTAAACAACATGAAGTGTAATAGCTCGTTTTTAACAAGACCTAACAATTTCTGCCCTCGTAGAACTTACCATCTTACAGGGGAGATACACAATTGAAGAAATAATTTCAGTAACACATAATAATGGTTACGATAAAGGGTGCCACATGGCTGATAACAGGATGTGAGCTGATCTAGGAGTTTAGAATGGTCAAAGGATCTTAACAGTTTTTAAACTGAGACCTAAAGGACAATAGGTGAAAGAGGTGGCAAGAAGATTCCAGGGAGGGAATAGCATTTGCAAAGACCCAAGGAGAGAAAGAGTGGCAAGAAAGTAACTGAAGACAAATAATGTGGCTGAAATAAAAAGAAAGAGGAGGAAGACGGATAGAAAATGAGCCTGAAAGACATTTTCTAGACACTGGACATTCAAGGAGCAGTGGGAGGCCACTGAGGGGGCTGAAGTGAGTGGTCATCTTTGGGCTTTTGAAGTATCACTCTGACTTAAGCATACATCTAAGAACTTGGATATTCACAGGAATTACAGGCATTAAATAAATTAGTAAATGCACCATCAGATTCACAATATATTTTGCCAAATTGATTAAAAATATGAATCCGTCATGCCCTAGAAACACTGTGGCATGGCAATGGGACATACATTTCATATTTTACAATATATTTTTTCAATCCTGTCATGAATCTCTGAGATAATATGTATAACCTCATTGGGGGGTAATGCAGAAAGTCTCAATTTGAGCCCTGTTAACTGTGAGGCAGACGGAGCCCAGTGGCCTCCCAGACCCACTAGCACAGACTCTGGCTATGTGACTGAGTTACTATTATAGCCGGTGACATTTACTCCTGGGTACACATAAGGTTGAACACATTATCCCTTGACCTCTGGGCTGAAAGCCAGTCTTGTCTGGACCATCCTGCTGTTTCTAAGCAGTCCACAGCTGGGTGGCTCATGTAGGACGACACTTCAGTGATTTAAAAGCATTCCTTCTGTTCAACCTACTTATTTGATTCCACTTACTGCAACATCTAAGCACTGCTTGGACATCCCCCTTGAACATTCACTGCACAAATCGGTCTGACCAGAGTTAGATTGTGATTACAAATAATTTAGAGAAATGCGATATCTCCAAAATTAATTTGGATTTACTCATTTTTCAAAAGCTGCACAAATGTTGCCCACCTTCCCCCACCCCCAAATTTCCCTTCATTATCCAATTTTACAGCCATTTTAAAGTGTAATTGTTGCTTTTCTGTACCGTGCCATTTTTACCATGGACTAGATGTTTTCACGCCAATTACCTGTCATAAGAGCCTTACCCTAGTCATATTGCGAAATGGATGTTTCTTTAACTACGAAACTATTTTTTTTCTGTTTTAGCTCTAGACATCTGAACCAAAAAAATCACCTTAAGTGATGAAACGCATGCTGTGCAAATAAACTCTCTGGGTGCCTGTGGAGAGATTCACATCCCAGGTAAATAACTTTTTAGGCTCCTTGTCAGGTCTTATCAGCTGGAGTCCCTTCCAGGCAGGTAAGAGTTGAGATGCAAAAGAAGCTATGTGCTGTGTAGCTTCAAAAGGTAGGCAGATAACTAGACAGCTCCGCCTCAAGGCAGGTCCTCGACAAGAGTAAGTCTACCAGACAGGCAACAGTTCTTGCCTGCCTACAAAATAAGCTGGAAGCCACAGGGACTGGAGCTCCTAGTCAGGAACTCCCTCAGCACCTTGGGGAGCCAGGGCAACAGGAGGCAGGCAGGGCCACTAGGCAAGGAATTGCAGAATCGCACCCTTAGGCTCCTATCCATATTCTGTCTTTCATTATAACAATGTCTCTGGAAGAAAAATAATTTATTGTAATGAAGTGCTGAGTTAGACTCTCAGGCAATGCTGAGCTGTCCTGCTGTGAAAGGATAAAGGGGAGAGCATAAGTATTTGTGTGTGTTTGTTGTGTGGGGTATAAATGCAACTGATGTATCTGTGTGTGTGTGTGTGTGTGTGTGTGTGTGTGTGTGTGTGTGTGTGTTTGTTGTGTGGGGTATAAATGCAGCTGATGTATCTGTGCGTGTACTTATGAGTGTTCTATTTACACACACAGTTATAGCATCCATATGAGACCCAGCTAATGTTTCTCAGCATCTTATCTCGAGTTCACAGCCTATGATTTCAGGAGAATTTATTTTTAAGGCGAACATAGAAAGCAAGCAAGAGAAAGGAAACACAGAGCTGGCAGATTATTTAAAACAGCCACAATAATAACAACTTATATATTCCTGAGTTTCCGCAGATGAAATGGATCAGAGATAACAGTGATTATAAGAGGTTCTAAGTCTTGTAAACCCCACTCAGCTCTGACCCATTGGTTAGCTTTTTCTGTGAAGTCAATTTAGAAATTTGGAAGTCTCAGAAAAATAAACAAACAAACAAAAAGCAGACCATGAAAGAGTGATCAGGTAAGTGTGACTAACTTAATGCCCAATGCAATAGACACAATGACTACAAAATCAATGGCTTGGTGCCATGTTGCTCTAAATCTCATATCTTTAAAACAAATTAGGGAATGTAAATTTGGTTGAACTACATAGTATATTTTAGAGAAGCTTTTTTGCTACCCCAACTTTCCTAGGTTAATAGAATCCCAGCCTCTAAATGTTAGAAATGTCCCAAAACTGGATCTGTCTCCACCTCAACTGGAAGCAACAATCAATCTAGGAGATGAGAATAGAGAAAGAGGAGGAGAAAGGTCAGACAAATCAAGACTGTGTAATCTTAGGTAACAGCCCTGGATGGATCTGGGGAAGGTTTCTCCCCTCAGATGTGTGGGTAGGAGACTTGAACACCCAGGAGAAAGTCAAGTATGAGAAGCAAGAAGTATAAAGGGAACAACACAGACGGGAAATTTCTTCCTAGCCTGACTATGCTTAAGAGCAACTTTTCCCAAAGTATATCAAAAAGTATCATATGAACAAGCAGTGTTATCATGCAAGGAAACCAGATCATTGGGTGCTGAAGTACAAAACTGTGAGAAAGCATTACAAAATGTATATAGTCCAGACAACTGAAGACTAGATTATAGAAACAATAACACAGAAAAAGACACTGATTCAAAATACATACACTAAGTAGTGGCTATCACATTCTAAACATATCATTAATTTAGCCATCCATCCAAGAAATGTTTACTGAGCATCTACTAAGCGTTAGACTCCATTCTCAGCACTGGGGAATCAAACGAACAAGACAGAATCCATCATCTTAAGGAACACACATACTAGTAAAAGAGACAGAGAAAAATGTATATGAACATACGATATGAGAACAGATTTTGATAGACTTTTGAGGTAAAATGAGTGAGGATAAGGATTCGATAGAGTACAAACAGGTGACTGTGATAAGCAGTAGCTCTTCTATGGGTGGGGCAGGTCGGGACGGCCTTTCTGAATGACACAATGGAGCAAGTCCAGTAAATATCTGGAGAAAGACAGTTCCATGAAGCAACAATAATGAAGGCCCAGCTCAGAAAAAGTGACAAGCTTGGGATGTTCAAGGAACAAGCCAGAGCAAGCAAAAGGAGAGTGGTAGGAGCTGAGATGAGACAGATGGGCAGAGGCAGCCCAAGTGGGGCTTTGGAGCCCATCGCAAGAAGTTCAGATTTTTTTTTTTCAGTGCATACTTGGAAATATTGCACTTGAAGGGTGTGTGGAGCAGGGACATGGGGCGTGCCATGACCTGATCATTTATTCCAAAAGATTTCTCCCTCTCTTATATGGGAAACAGACTATATCCCAGAAAGAATGGAAGCAGAGATACCAGTGAGGATGAGAGATAGCAGGGTTATGCTAACCCTGGAAGAAAATGATGGTGGATTAAAACAGAGTGATAGAGGAAGTAGTAATATTTGGATTTCAATTTCTCAGGACCTGAGAAAGCAAACAGAATTATACTTAAAAAACTGCTGTACAGATTATCTCAACACAGGCCCTTATAGTCCATCAATCACTTTGCTGCTTTGAAGTAACTTTTATCCTAGTGTTGGATTCCCAAAATTGCCTGATGATGGGAATCACTGAGGACGAATTAAGTGCCCTGTCTGGCCCCTCCCCGGGAGTTTCTGACTCTAACCTTGATGAAGTCCAGAAATATGTTTAACAAGTTCTGGAGGGGATTCAACCATAGGCACATTGAGGGGCACTGACTTTCATAACTGAATTTCTTCATTCTCCAGATTAATATAGGTCACTCCACCTCCAATTTTATTCTTCATGACTAAGGGTATCGCCAAAAACATTGCTTCCAATACTGGATGTATTTAAAAATTATACAGAGGACTTAATAAATATGCTTTTTTGATCAACAATCCAGAGGTGGGCATGTGCTCTCACTTCAATAGATTTCTTCTCTCTCCACTTGCTACTGTACTGGTTCAGATTCTTATTATTTGTACTTATTTTCACTTTTTTAAAGAAGTCTTCATAGTAACCTGTATTGAAAATACTTAATTTACATTGCTGAGTGATGACAATTATTTATTTTCCCAGGGGTGTCTATCATATCTAATTTATAGATTTATTTTCATTGCCCAGTTTGTTTACATACATCAGGCATTTAAGTTCTCCTTGGTTTTATCAGAAACCAGAAGGAGCGATCTAAAGTGAAGACCTAAAATCTTTCATTAGCTTTCATCACATATCAGATATATCTGTCCTGCTTAGCCTGAGATGTAAGGCTCCTCAGGACTTGGTACCTGCCTAACTCTTCAGTCTCATCTCGTTTTACTTGTCTCCCCCTTCTTAATGCGCCAGCAAAATCAGACTGCTTTTGTTTTCCCAACACAACAAATCGGGTTTTTTATTCAAGCTTCAGCATGTGCAGTCCTTCCCTTTACTTCTTTATCCTGCTAACCCTTGTACATTCTACACAGTTCAGCAGCCACTTTCTCTACAAGCACCACCCCACACACAAACTCTACTCCTCGCACCACCGAGTTAGAAGACCCTCCCTCTTTCTCACATAATTTGAGAGCTGCATATAGAAATAATCTTTTTATTAATTTCTCTGTCAATGAACTGTAAGCTACTTAAAGTCAAGAAATCTTTCCTTTTTAAAAAATTTCCAGTGTCTGATAAAAATCTGTCTGTCAATAAATAAATGTCTCTGCATAAATATGCATTCAGTGAAGCATGAATATGCAAAACTAAACATATTGACAATGTTTTCTGATTTTTGTTACATCCTTCCTATTCCCCCAGGTTATTCTAATGTGTAGCCAAGGTGAAATGCATGGCCTTAGACCAAAGGTAATGGACACTAAGTAAAAATCAACTGAATTCAGGGGCCTGGACAACAAAGACCACCGATTCTAATAATAAGCAAAAATGTCTAAGCCTTAATGATTAGTGAAAATTAAAGTTAAGGAATGAAGCAACTTTGTTAATAATCTAGAAGTATGAAGCCTTCCAAAACAAAGTTGTCTGGCTTAAATTGTCTCTATGTTCTCTATAGATTGATCTAACTCACTAAAAAATTAATCTCATTTTCACTTCTTTCAGGCTCAATAGGACACAGCTGCACTGATGTTCAGCTCAACTGATGTAGTGAAGGAGCCTCATCTTTATTCAGTGTGAATCAGTTGCCAAGAGAAATGGCCTTTGAGAGAGGTAATAAGTTCATGAATATCACCTGTGTCATGCAAAACAATATTTGATTTTTTGAAAGTTTACACCAGTAGAAAGAATATATGAATTAAGTATTTGCTTGTGGGTGAAAAGTTTTGCCACAGGGTGATGGAGTACACCATCAAGGTGATACATTTCAAACACTGCCTTCCTGTGACACAAGGGAATCATGGAGCAAGTGGAAGAAAGGAAATTATGACCCAGAATGGATTTGTAACATAGGAATGCCACACGGATATTCTCTATTCTTATTTTAGAGAATAAGACTTTGGGCACCTAAAACAAATGCCAAAGCACAGATTTTCTCTATATATGAGCATATTCTGCAAAACCAGGCCATACTAGAAATTTGTGATATCTTTGGAAAGCTATTCTCAAGAGAAAAAAATAATGTGGCTTACAGACTATTAACCTAATTCTGAGAGAGAGAGAGAGAGAGAGAGAGAGAGAGAGAGAGAGAGAGAGAGAGAATGTGTTCAAACCTTTTTCTCTACCATTCCACAAATGTCTTACCTTTCTTCTTAGTTTCAAATTATAAATTCCTCTCCATATTTTTATTCTGTTTGATTCAAGAGCTTCTACTTTAACTGCTAACAAAAATCCTTGCATTGTGCTCCTGAGAAGATCCTCTCAGCAACTGTCTGTCAAAAGCTGGCATACTCTCAGTTTAACAGAATTGCTACCAAAGGAAGGTACACAGTCTCTAAGAATTACAAAGCCATTCTCCTAGACTCATTCAAGGTTTGAATCTTTAAATAAAAGATAGTGTTTACTTTAAGGTGTTATTATATGAGAAACTGGGAATGGAACGCTGAGTTTTTCTAACCTGGAAAAAAATGTAAACAGAAAATAAACACTGATAAAGTTCCCAATACTAGCCAGGGCTCTTATAAGTAATTTACATATGTCAAAGTGATGTCAGAAGCATGGTGGTGTGAGGGATTCCCTGATCTCTCCCCTTGAAGTTACAACAAACTAAACAGGTATAATTTAACAGAGGACTCCTGGCGTAATACATAAACAAATCTGAGAGATTTGCACATCGAAACATCTGAAGGCGGACAAATCATGGAGAACAGAGGAGGAAGGAAGGGAAGAAGGAATAGAAAATAGCAGAGAAAGTGACACAGCACAGCCCAGAGTCACTGCCTATCTTGGGAGAAAGAGGATTAGGATGCAGCTGCACTCTCTGTGCCCCAGAGTATCCTGCCTAAGTGATTAGCATTTAACATGGCCCAACCCAGCAATTGGGGCAGAGACTGAATACAAAAGTGTGACAGCTGTGTTCAAGCAGTCACCATTTCCAGACAGAAAACAAAGCCAAGGAGCCTGGCTGCCTCCCACTACCCTCCCAGAGCTCACCTCTCTGCACCCTCCCAGAGCTAGCAGCAGGCCTCAGAAGAAACTGTAGCAGTGAGTGTTGTGTTACGAAGCAGAATTTTTCTGCACCCCTAAGAACTGCATAGATAGTTCCTGAGTGGCAGATGCACACTGGTTAATCCAGTGACAAGGATGGGGATACAGAGGCGAGGTAGCTGAGGTCTAGCAGTCACCATTATTGGGAAGAAAGCAAAGCCACAAACACACCAGCAGCCTCTCCCAACACACCCCTCCCCAGTCTTCATGGCTGATCCCAGCGAGGCACCTGGGACAGCTCAGGCAGTACAACACTGCATCTGGCTGCAGGGGCAGCACTGAGGATCCAGAACCCATCACCCAACATATTCTCCCATGAGAGTGGTGTCCTGAGACCGAGGCAACCTGGTCACAGAGGAGATGACCACCGCCTCAGGTAATACAAGGCATCACCACTATCCAGTAGAGATCCAAGAAGCCAGTTGGAGCAGTGGAAGAGAAAATAAAATTCTTCAGTTCCACCTACTGGGAAACAAAAGAAAGATCTCTTCTTCTGCACAGTTTACTCCCATAAATGCCTAGGCAGAGAAATAATCCATCAAATAATATGAACAACCCAGGTATCAAGGGAGCTCAGGAAAAAAAGAAAAAGAAAAATATCTAGAAAACAACATAAAGGCATGGAAATGTGTGACTGAAATGACATGGAATTCAAGATTGCAGTTCTGAAATAACTCAACAAGACGCAAGAAAACGCAGATAGGCAGTTTAATGAGCTCAGAAATATAATCAATGAACAAAATGAATACCAAAGAAAATGAAATTTTAAAAAAGAACCAAATAGAAATACTGGAGCTGAAGAATTCAATAAAAAAGATGAAGAAGGAAAATAGTGAACCTAGGAAATGAGCTGAGGAAATGGACCTGGAGAGATTCAGGAAAACATTAGTCATATCAAAGATAGAAATCTGTAAATGATGCAGATGGAAGAAGAGAGACTTGAGAGTGAAAAGAAATGAAAGAATTCTACAAGAACTAACTGGCTCCCAAAGAAAGAGCAATATAAGAATAATGGATATACCAGAAGGAGAAGAGGTATAGTTGAGAAAAGAGAACCTATTCAAATAGTCAATGCAAACTTCCCAAACCTGTGGGGGAGAAAACTGGATCCTTGAATACAAAAAACAAACAGGATACCTAATTATCTCAATCCAAAAAGGTCTTCTCCAGGACATACTCTACTAAAACTGCCAAAAATTAAAGAGAAAGAAAGAATTCTCAAGGCAGCCAGGGAAAAGAAGACAGTAACCTATAAAGGAAAGCCCATTAGATTATCATCAGATTTTTCAGCAGAAACTCTACAAACTAGGAAGGAGTAGAATCAAATATTCAGATTATTAAAGAGAGAAATTACCAGCCAAGAATAATATATGCAGTGAAGTTATCCTTTCAATATAAAGGAGGAATAAAGACCTTTCCAGATATACAGAAGCTAACGACATTTTCCACCACAAGGCCTGCATTACAAGGCCTGAAATACTGAAAGAGGTTATTCTACTTGAAACAAAAAGTCAAAAAGATTCACAAACATGAGTAAGATTTCTAAGAGAAACATAGAAGCAGGAAATGGCAACCTCTACACAGAATAGGTCACTATACACTTAAACATAACATAAGGAGAAAAGAAGATAAAAACATAAAAAAGAAAAAGAAAAGAAGAAGATAATTGCTACTGCAACTCAGAAACAAACTCACAGCATAAATAGGATAATTTGTGAAACCTAAAACATAAAACGGAGGTAATAAAGGTCTGAATTTGCAAAGGGGAATGGAGATAAGATGCATTCAGAAGAAAAGGGACTACTGTACATTTGAAACTTTCTTTTACATGAACTTAATGGTAACAGCACGCACGCACACACACAAAAATTCAGAACTGAGACATATTACATAAAAAAATAGTAAGAAGAAGTAGAAAGTCATAGAATACTATCAAGCTAAAATAATAGACAGAAACAGGTCAAAGAAAAAAATGGAAACACCATACTACCAGAAAGTAATAGATAAGATGGCTAAAGGAAATCCTCATATATCAATAATCGCTCTAAAAGTAAATGGTCTGAACTCACCAATGAAAAGGCACAGAGAAAAGTGGATCAAAAACCAAAACCCAACCATATGCTGCCTTCTAGAGACGTATTTTAGGTACAAGGACAAATATAGACTCAAAGTGAAAGGGTTGAAAGTGATACTCCAAATAAATGGCATCCATTTGTAGTCATACTTTATCTTATGGTGTAGTCATACTTATACCTGATGAAATAGACATCAAGATAAAAATGGTAATAAGAGACAAACATGGGCATTTCATAATGATAAATGGGACAATACATTAAGAAGACATAACTATCATCAATATATATGTACCCCATTGGAAGCACCAAAACATAAAAAGCAGTACTCGCAGAACTAAAGGGAGAAACTGAAAAAAACACAATTTTAGGAGGGGACCTAAATACATTATTGACAACTATGGATAGCTAGATTATCCAGACTGAAAATCAATAAGGGACTATCAGCCTTAAATGACACGTTAGAGCAAATGAACATAAATAAAATTTATAGAGCCTTTCATTACAGAACACAAGATTATACATTATTCTCTAGTGCATATGGAACATTCTCAAGGATAGACTATATTCTGGGACACAAAATTAGCCTCAACAAATTTAAGGAGACTGAAATCATACAAAACATATTATCCAACTGCAATGCTTTGAAATTAGAGATCAATTGTAAAAAGAAAGCAGGCAAACCACAAATATGTGGAGATTAAACAACATGCTACTAAACAATGACTCGGTTCAAGAAGAAATAAAAGGAGAGATAAAAGTTACACAGAAACAAATGAGACTGACAATATCTGTGTCAAAATTATTGGGATACTATGAAAGCAATATCAAGAAGGAAATTTATATCATTGCAGGCCTATCTCAAGAAACAAGAAAAATCCCGATAAACAACCTAATATTACATTTTAAGAACTACAGAAAAGAACAAATGAATCCCAAAGTCAGAAGAAAGAAAGAATAAAAAGTAGAGCATAATAAAATGAAATAAAGAGCAAAAAGACAATAGAAAAAATTAATGTAATGAAGAACTTGTTCTTTGAGAAAATTAATAAAAATGATAAAACCCTGTGTAGACTCATTAAGATAAAAAGAGAAAAGAGACAAATAAACAAAATCAGAAATGACAGAGGAGAAGTTATAATGGATACCCCAGAAATACAAAGGATCATACAAGCATACTACAAAGGTCTATATGCCACCAAATTCAATAATCTAGAAGAAATGGACAAGTTCTTAGAAATATATAACCTTCCTAGACTGAATCACAAAGAACTGGAAAATCTAAATAGACTGATCAACAATGATGAAATTGAAACAATTATTCAAAACCTCACCGAAAGCAAAAGTCCAAGAGCAAATGCCATTCCTAGTGAATTCTACCAAACACTCAAAGATGATTTAATACCTGTCCTCCTCAAACTTTTCAAAAAAATTGAAGAAGAGGAAATGCTTCCTAACTCATTTTATGAGGCCAACATTAACCTGATACCAAAATCTGGTGAGGATAACACCACACACACACACACACACACACACACACACACACACACACACACACGATCAATATCTCTGATGAATATAGACGCAAAAATCCTAAACACAATACTAGCAATTGAATGCAAGAATACATTAAAAAGATTATACATTATATCAAGTGGGATTCATTCCAGGGGCACAAGGATGGTTCAACATATGCAAACCAATCAAAAAATATTATACACCACATAAGCAAATTAAAGGATAAAAATCAAATGATCATATCAGTAGATGCAGAAAAAACATTTGATAAGACACAACATCTATTTATGATTAAAACACTTAATAAAATAGGTATAGAAGGAAAGTACATCAACATAATAAAGGCCATATATGATAAACCCTCAGCTAATATCATACCAAATGGTGAAGAACTGAATGGTTTTCCTCTAAGATCACGTACAAGACAAGAATGCCCCCGTCACCACTGTTATTCAACATAGTGTTGGAAGTCCTAGCCAGAGCTATCAGGCAAGATAAACAAGTAAAAGGCATCCAAATTGGGAATAAAGCAGTTAATTATCACTTTTGCAGATGAAATGATTCTTTGTATAGAAAACCCTAAAGACACCACCCAAAAAAGTATTAGAAACAATAAATAAATGAAGTACAGTTGCAGGATACAAAACCAATGTTTAAAAATCCATTGTTTATCTATACACTAACAATGAATTTTCAGAAAAATAAATAAAAAAACAAAACAAACAAAAAACAATTCCTTCTGCAATTGCAACAAAAAGAATTTTAAATCCTAGGAATAAACTTAACAAAGG
Organism: Rhinolophus sinicus; assembly: GCF_057876585.1. Taxonomy (NCBI): domain Eukaryota; kingdom Metazoa; phylum Chordata; class Mammalia; order Chiroptera; family Rhinolophidae; genus Rhinolophus; species Rhinolophus sinicus. The sequence goes on along the minus strand of NC_142517.1, from coordinate 133,570,156 downwards.
CTGTGAAGGACCTATATACTGAAGACTAGAACACATTATTAAAAGAAACTGAAGAAGACACAAAGAAATGGAAAGACACGCCATGCGCATGGGTTGGAATAATCAACATTGTGAAAATGTCCATATTACCCAAAGCAATATACAGATTTAATGCAATCTGCATGAAATCCCAATGGCATTTTTTAAAAGAAATAAAATTTAAAAATCATCAGATTTGTATGGAATCACAAAAGACCTCAAATAGCCAAAGCAATCCTAAAATAAAAAAGAAAAGGAAGGAAAAAATAAAAAGTCTGGAGGTTTCACACTCCCTGACTTCAATTTATATTACAAAGTGACGATAATCAAAACACCATGGTATTGGCCAAAAAAAAAAAAAAAAGATACACAGAACAATAGGATGGAATTGAAAACCCAGAAATGAACCCAAATATATATGGGCAGATAAGTTTCAACAAAGGAGTTGAAAACATACAATAGGGAAAAGAAAGCCTCTTCAATAAATGATGCTGGGAAAAATGGAAAGCTACATGCAAAAGAATGAAACTAGACTGCTATTTGTCACCACATGCCAAAATTAACTCAAAATGAATCAAAGACATAAACATAATACCTGAAACAATAAATGTCATAAAAGAAAGCATAGGTACTCAACTTATGGAGCTTGGGTTCAGAGAGGATTTTATGAATTTGACCTCAAGACAAGGGAAGTAAAAGCAAAAAGAAATGAATGGGACTATATCAAACTACTAAAAATCTCCTCTACAACAAAAGAAACCATCGACAGAACAAAGAGGCAACCAACCTAATGGGCAAAGATATTTGCAAACAACACTTCTGATAAGGAGCTAATATACACAATATATAAAGAACTCACACAACTCAACTATTACAAAAAAAATAAAAATAAAAATCCAATTTAAAAATGGGCAGAGGACCTGAACAGACATTTCTCCCCAGAAGACATATAAATGGCCAACAGATATATGAAAAGATGCTCAACTTCACTATCTATTAGGGAAATGCAAATCAAAATGATAGTGAGATACCACATCACATCTGTTAGAATGGCTATTATAAACAAGCCATGTAATAACAAGTGTTGGAGAGGTTGGGGGGGGGGGCGGAAGGAACCCTCACACACTACTGGTGGGAATGCAAACTGGTACAGCCACTATGGAAAATAGTACAGAGTTTCCTCAAAAAAGAATATTAATACATACAACCCAGCAATCCTTCTTTTGGGTGTGTCCCCAAAAAATCTGAAAACACTTATCCATAAAGATATACCGTGTTTTCCCCAAAATAAGACCTAACCGGAAAATAAACCCTGGCATGATTTTTCAGGATGACACACCCTGAACATAAGCTCTAATGCATCTTTTGGAGCAAAAATTAATATAAGACCGTCTTATTTTCGGGGAAAGACGGAATACACCCTGATGTTCATTTCAGCATTATTCACTGTGGCCAAGACATGGAAACAACCAGTGTCCTTTGATCGGTGATTGGATAAAGAAGATGTGGTATATATACACAACGGAATACTATTCTTCCATAAGAAAAGATGAAATACTGCCATTTGCCAACAACATGGACGAAAGTTGAGAACCACATGATTCCCTTTATATGTGGGATATAAAACTAAAAGCAACAAAGGAACAAGACAAACAAACAAAAACTCATAGACACAGACAACAGTTTAGTGGTTACTAGAGGGTAAGGGGGGAAGTGGGATGATAGAAGAGGGTATAGGGGGTCAAATATGTGGTGAGGGAAGGAGAACTGACTCTGGGTGGTGAACACAAATTATATATATATATATATATATATATATATATATATCTCATGTTTCCCCGAAAATAAAACCTAGCTGGACAATCAGCTCTAATGTGTCTTTTGGAGCAAAAATTAATTCACATAAGACCCAATTTTATTTTACTATAATATAACACCAGGTCATATAATATAATGTAATATAATATAATATAATATAATATAATATAATATAATACTGGGTCTTATATTAATTTTTGCTCCAGAAGACGCATTAGAGCGATTTGTCTGGCTAGGTCTTATTTTGGGGGAAACAGGGTGTATATATATATATATATATATATATATATATATATATATATATATATATAAATGTACTAACCAATGTTACCCCAATAAATTTAATAAAAATAAAAATAAAATAAAATCTTGAAGACAACAACTACTGAGGAATATTATTCAGCCATAATTAAAAATCCTACTATACATGACAACGTGGATGGACCTTGAAGGCATTCTGCTAAGTGAAATAAGTCAGACAGAGATAGACAAATATTGTATGATCTCACTTATGTGTGGAATCTGAAAAAACGTAAAAATAAAAACCAGTATCATTGAAAAATAGTTCAGACTTCTGGTTACCAGAGGCAAAGGATGGAGGAAAAGGGGGATTGGAAGAAGGTGGTCAGAAGGAACAAACTTTCAGCTGTAAAATAAATAAGTACTAGGGATGTAATGTACACATGATGACAATAGCTAGCACTGCTGTATGATATACAGGAAATGGTTAAGAGAGTAAATCTAAGAGTTCTCATCACAAGAATAACATTTTTTTTTCTTTTTATTGTATCTATGTGAGAAGATTGATGTTAGCTGAACCTATGTGGTAATCATTTCACAATATATATAAATCAAATCATCATGCCATACACGTTAAACTTATACTGTGATATGTCAATTATTTCTCAGTAAAACTGGGGTGGGGAAAGACATCACTCCAACTAAACCTCAGAAAGAAAGAAAAATATTTTAAATAATGATTGATGTATAACAGTATTTAGTAGTCAAACATACATTATTGGCATCCCAGAGAGAAAGAAGAAGTTGAGATAGCAAAAATATGAAGCAAAGTAATGGCTAAAAACTTTCCAAAATTGACGATGAATATCAACTCACAGATCCAAATAGGCCAGTAAACACCAAATAGTATAAATACAAAGAAACCAGAATGAAAAATATCATAATTGCATGTCTTAAAACCAATATAAAAATAGCAAAAGAAAAGACACGTTAATACAGGAGATAAATGATAAAAATGAGAGATGATTTCTCATCAGAAGCAACGGAGACCAGAAGTCAATGAAGTAACATCTCTAAAGCACCACAAAGGGAAATTATCAAATCAGAATTCTAAATATAAGAAAAATGTTCAAAAATAAAGACCTATGACAGTTTTAGATACATGAGAAGTGGGATACTTTGCTTCCAGAATAAATGAAACACAAAAAATGCTAGGAGATGTTCTTCACAGTGAAGGGGAATGATATCAGATGGAAAATTGAATCTATAGAAAAGATGAATAAATAATATCAGATATGCTAAATACGTTAATATAAAAAATATTTTTTGTTTCTCAAATTTAACAAACATCAATTGTCAGTTAAAAGCAAAAACAGTAACAACATATTGTGGAGTTTACCACTTATGTGAAGTATGTAATACCAATTGAACAAACAGCAGAAGGTATAAATGAAATCATATGTATAAGGTAAAATATGATTTCAAGATAAATCATTTATTAGCAAATTGTTCCTATTATAGTATCTCTAGCAACCACTGAAGAATAATAAATGGGCATATATAGAAAGCTAACAGAAAAGATTAAATTAACTATTAAGAATACTCAGTTAACCCAGAAGATCAAAGAACAAAGGAGATAAATAATCAACAAATAGCATCATGGTAGCCTTAAATCTAACCCAATTGGTAACTACATTAATGATAATGGACTAAACACTCCCAACAAAAGAGAAATTGCCAGACTAAAAATACATAAATAAAAATAAAAAGTTAAATTCTGACCATATCTTAATTATGGGAGACGCAATTTTAACATAAAAGCTAGATAGGTTGAAAGCAAAAGGATAAAGGATATGCTTCCCATCTTTCCTTCTCGTTCTTTTGCTTCCTTTCACATATGTCATTATCCTCTAAGTTCCCTTTCCATCTTCCCTTCCCTCATGCTCTTCTCATCTTTCTTTTTTTTTTTTTTTTTTTAACTGGACTTCTCTTCTTTTATTTTTTCCTCTCCCTTTTCTTCTCTTTTCTTTTTCTTTTCTTTTTCAAATGCAGATGATTCAACAGAGAGGCTGAGAATATGAGGTATTTAGGAAAGGTTGAGAATCCACACAGAGCCATGTGCCATGGTTGGGGAACCACACAGAAATATGGTCAGTGAGGAGATCTTGGGAAACCCTGCATAGGTACAGATCAGTGGGTCTGGTTACCAAGGAAACAGGTAGGTGAGGTTGAGCCCAGGTGGAAGGTAGAGGAAATGGCCAGTGTGATTATGAAATTGGTTACATAAAGCAAATAAGCAAACTAATTGAGCAATTGTATTGGGAATAATGGGAGCCAAGTAATCTTCTCATTGTTGGAGATAATTTTAAAACATAGAAATAGAGGGATGCTAGGAAGAACTATAATGTATTGGATTAAAATTTGAGATCATATGAAATTATGGTTTTATAACGTGTAAACAAAATGAAATAGAAACAGCTGTAGAATTTGATGTGTATGTACTTGTGTATGTATAGATATCCATACACTTATTTCCTAGTTCTGCCCTATGAGAGAACCTGGAAGCATGACAGTTCAGTGGCAATGAGTATACTGAGTGTCCTGATGTTGGTTTCTAAATTCCATCTTCTACCAGATGCATTTACAGTTCATTGGAGAAATGACAAATACCTGGGACCAAGCAGAGAACATACAAGATGAGGCTGGAACATCTTATGCCAGAAAGTAATGAGATAAACAATGAATGATGGGGAGAAATCAAAAGTACAGATGAGGCAGCTTGAAGGGGCTCCACTAGCCAAAACAGGAACTATGTGAACATCAAACTAAATAATGGCAATAATGATTACACTCCATTGAATAAAATAAGAATCTATAATTCCATGAGATTAAATGAAAGAAAGGAAGGAAGGAAGAAAGGAAGGAAGGAAGGAAAAAAGGAAGGAAGAAAGAAAGGAAAAGTGACAGCTCTTCCTCAGAATAAGTCCCAACTAATAAATGCAGAAAAATGGAAATTGAGAACCATTACTTGGCAGTGTTTAATTTAGACAACAGTCATAAATGGTGGGTACAAATTTGATAAGGGACATGATGTTGGAATAATGTCAGAATACCACCCTTAAACTCACTTTCAGTTCTAAAGAGAATGATGATGAAATTAAAGAAACCTGACAGACACTAACACGACTAGATGATCAAGGCTAACATGACTACTGGTGGAATGGATTGACATCATGCATCTCCTGATGTAATGCACTGAGACTATCGCCACAGCATTTCTATGGTATTCCTGCCAAGAATGTATAACCTGATTTTATTCAGGAGGAAAACATTGGGCAGGCCCACGTTGAGAGCCACCCTACAGAATGTAAGGTCTGCATGGCATAAAACTGTCAAGAACATGAAAGACAAGGAAGGACTAAGGAAATGTTCCGATTGTAGGAGTCTGAAACAACATGACCACTAAAGCAACATGAATTACAGCAGGAAGGAAAAAAGAATAGGCAGTTTTGGAAGGCAGTTGGGCAAATTTTAATGGAGTCTGTGGATTAGATTGTAATGTACCAATGCTGGTTTCTGATTTGGAGGGCTGGATTCTGGTTATGTAGGAGAATGTCCTTGGTTTGGGAAATACACACTGGATTGTTAAGAGCAATGGGACATTATATCTTCAGCATACTCTCAATAGTTTAAGAAAAAGATTAACAATAGTGTGTATGTGTGTGTGTGTGTGTGTGTGTGTGTGTGTGTGTGTAGAAAGAGAGAGCGCACGAGAGAGAGAGAGAGAGAGAGAGAGAGAGAGAGAGAGAGAGAGAGAGAGGAGGAGAGAAGTTGAGAAAGAAAGCAGTGAAAAGAATGTAGTAAATATTTATAACTGGGGAATCTGAGTAAGAAGGAGATGTGAGTTATTTTGGTAGTTCTTGTAATTTATCTGTCATTTTGAAATTATTTCAAAATTATGAAAATCTTAAAAAATAGAAAAACATCCTTTAAGATGGCCAGTAAAAAATATACTCAAGTATTAACAGAGTTCATAATCTTTGGGTTTTTAGATTATGAGGAATATTTTATTTATAGGTCTTTAAAAATAAGTAATTTTACAATCAGAAAAAATGGTTTGTTCATGAATACAAAGATATCAATATTCAGTAAGTGAATATAATCTAAGCATTGTAGGGATTAATCTAGGCATTGTAAGGATGCTAAGAAAATGTCAATTGGTGAGGTTGGTGGGGAATGAATGTGGAGAAAAAGGATGGAATAATAAGATATTTATTACTGTTAAACATTTTTACTAATCACTTAAAGACATTGACAGAATGTTGGGGAAGAAGAGGAAAGGAAAATAAAAGGATATACAAAATATACCAACCAAAAATCTAACCATAAGAAAGTTTGTGAAATTAGACTTCACAAACTTCACATACAAATTAGACTTCAAGACAAATAGCAGGTCATTTCAAAAGGATAAAAGGATTAAAACAACAATCTTAAATGTATATATTAATACATCTAAAAACAAAGCTTCAAAATACATAAAGCAAAAATTGGCAACAATAAAGGGATATTTTTATACCTTTCTTCAGTATTTCATAGAACAAACACACATACGCACACACACACACACAAAAAAATATGAATTAGTAAGAATATTTAAGTCAACCAAATTGATACAATTACATTTATACACTACATCCAAACAAGAACAGAATACATATTGTTTCAAATATTAACATAGAACGCCATGTAGATATATCATGTACTATATATAATATAATCCCCAATAAATTTCAAAGGTTTGAAATTATCTATACTATAAATCCCAAATATTTGGAAACTAATCAATCCTTTTGTAAAAACCTATACATCAAAGAAGATTCCAAAGTGAATTTAGAGATTATCCCAAACTGAAGGTAATGAAAACACAAAAACAAAATGTAGCTAAAACAGTTCTCAGAGTAAAGTCTATAGCTTTAAATGAAGAAAAACAGAATTAAGTCAATGATCTAAAACTTCTGCTATAGGGAACCAGAAAAAGAATAAAGTAAATGGAAAAAAGAAGAAATAAACAAATAAAGGGTAGGAATTAATATAACAGAAAAATGACAAATAACACAGGAAATAAAAAGACAAAAAATTGATTTTCAAATGATTAACAATTTGACCTATCTATCTAGACAATCAAGAAATAAAATGGAAGGAAACACAAATTACCAACACAAGAAATAAAAGATGGTACCAACACTAAAATTAAAAGATCACCATGTAGCCTGTAAACACTGAGAAAAATGAGATTATGAAAAGACTTTATGCTAATAAATAACTTATAATGGATAAATTCATTGTGAAACACACTTTGTAAAATGGACAAAAAAGGAAAAACTCAGTTTTCTATTAAGGAAATCTCAATAAAATCTACCCACCAAATAAAATTCTCAACGTTCTTAAGCTTCAGGGATAAATTGCATCAAGTGTTTAGCAAATGAATAATGCAAAACTTACACAAACTCTGTAAGAAAAATGAAGAGCAAGGAATACTTTCCAATTCATTTTGTAAGACTCGCAGAACCCTGATACCACAACCTGACAAGGATCTTACCAGAAAAAAATGATTACAGACCAAAAACACTTAGGATGCAAAAGTCTTTAAAATATTAAGAAATCAAATTCAGCAATATATAAAAAGGATAATTCATGATAACCAAGTGGGATTTATTCCAAAATGCAAAGTTGCTTTAACATTTAAAATCAATCAATGGAATTCACATTAACACCAGATTACAAAAGTATAAAATATTCAACTGATACAGAAAAATTATTTGACAATATTTAACAAGCATGATAAAAACTTTCATCATAAGTATGATAACATCATTAAGCTGTTAAAGGATATCTATGGAAAATCTACAACTAAATCATATATTATGTTGAAACAAAGAACTCTTTCCCCCTAAGACCATGTAAGCAAAGCAAAAATATCTGCTCTCACTCACCATTTCTATTCATATTGTATCAGAACAATAATGCAAGGGGAAAAAAGGAAGAAGCAAAACTTCCCTTATTTGCATATAACCTGACTCTTTACATAGGTAATCATAAAATGTCTATCAAATTGCTAGAATTAATAAATAAAATTTAAAAGTGATAGGCTGTAAAGTCCAAAAATGATTTATACTTCTATACACTAATAATAAAAAATTAGAAAATGAAATTTTAAAAAATACCACCTACAATTGTACAAACATAAAATACTATTTACAATAATATCATATTATTACAATGCTAGTTAGTAGGAATAATTTTAACAAAATCTGCAAGACCACTACACTAAAACTACAACAGTATTGAAATTTAAAAAAACCTAGACAATTGGATTGAAACTCTCAGTATTGTTAAGATTTTATTTCTCTATAAATTGATCTATAAACTCAAAACGATTTCAGATAAAATCCTGTTAGGACTTTTTGTATGAAATGACCATTTGAGTCTAATTTTTTTATGAAAATTCAAAGAATTCAGAAGTAAATACCATCTGGAAAACGTTAATGGAAATACACTGATTTTAGGACTTAGTGTAAAGTTATAGTAATTAAGACATGTGGTATAGACAAATGGGTAGAAAAATAGATCAATAGGCTATAATAGACTCTAGAAGTGGATCACATACATATGGTTAATTGATTTCAACAAAATTGCCAAGATATTGAGGAAAAATATATTTTCAACAAATGGTGTTCAATACCATATGGGGGATAAAAAGAGCCCCACCCCTACCTCATACTATATAGCAAAATTAATTCCAAATGTATCAAAGACCTAAGTGTGGAAACTAAAAATGTAAAAAATGTATCCATAAGAAAACATAAGAAATTATCTTTGCTAAGAAATTGCAAAGATTTCTTAACAAAAACTAACCACATTGATAATATAAACATCATCAAAATTTAAAACTTTTGCCTTTAAAAAGTCAAACTACAGATTAGGATAAAACATTCTCAATACATATGTATGGCAGAGAACTTTTATCCAAAATATTTTTTTTTAAAACCTCCTAGAATTCAACAATAAAAAATTAAAAACGCATTAAAAAATGAGCAAAAGATTTGAGCAGATACTGCTCAAAAATATTCAAGTGGTCAATAAGAATATTAAAAAATGCTCAATATTATTAGACATTAGAGATATGCAAATTCAAACAACAATGAGAAAAAGCTTCAACATACTGCAATGGTTAGATGTGGAGTGGAACTCTCATGCTTCTGGTAGACGACATATGAAATTGCAAAATCCCTGTGGAAAACAGCATTAAAGATAAACTGAGTCATATTAAAAATTTTAAGTTTATCTGAGCAAACATCAACTCTAATTGGGCAGCCAAACCAAAAGTAGTTAGTAGCACTCATCTGACAGGAGTTCCCTGAAAAACTTTTATAGATAAAAGGCAGAGGCAAAGTAAGGAAATTACTAATTGGCTATGATAATGGGAATTGCCTACAAAGGAGGGTACAAGAGACATTTTGGGATGATGAAAGTACCATATCTCTTGAATAGCGTGCTGAAAACATGGGTGTGTTTGTTTACCAAAAGTCATCCGACGTGCTCTTACAATATGTGTATTTTACTGTGTGTAAATTATGCTTCAGTAAAGTGATTGAAAGTCAGAGAGAGAGAGATTGAGAGAGAGAGAGAGAGAGAGAGAGAGAGAGAGAGAGAGAGAGAGAGAGAGAGAGAAAGAGTCTGAGAGAGAAAGAGAGAACAAGAGAGAAATACAAGTAGATATTCTTCACACAAACAGACCCCAGGTTGATTTCCAGATGTGCATATCAAAACTCTCTGGGCCTTTTGTCTGGGGTCCTTGTTATTCTCCAATACTTTGGAAAAGCAATTTCCCATTCTGAGAGTGAACTGGGGAAAACTGCTCTAATTGATTTGATCAACAAGCCCTAACCTGCCTGTATTTAAAGGGAAACCAATTTGAACATTCTATAACTGCAGGCAGATCCTGCCTTGCTTGAAGGGGTCTGCCTAGCAATGCCATAACACATAACTCTGTTTCAAATGAGATTGTGGTTACTGAGGCAGAGCAGAATTATTTACTATGCTTATTTGCATTAACCAATAGTCAGACTGGCCCTGGGGCTCAAAGCTATTTGTGGAAGGCTCTGTGGTCTACTGAGCTGATAGAATGACATGGTTTTCTGTATAGATAGAGATAGCTTTTTGATAACTATGATCACTAACTAATGTTGTTACAGGGAGATTTAGACAAGCATAGCCTCCCTTTCTGATTAGAAGGAATTTATTATCTAACATGGATAACGGTGGCATGGCTCAATATGTGGAAGATTTGAAAAAGACAGACTAGAAATACTAACCAATACACAAAATGATATATATTTTAATTCTCTGTTTCCAAATTTTGATAGGTGCATTGAGAGTAGTGAATGTGGGAAATGTCATGGGAAATCCCCCCAAAAATAACTGAACTAAACATGTTTAATTTTGTTGCTCCTCTACTTATTGAGTAAAAACAAAGTATAGCATCAAAAGTGAAATTAACATCAGAAATCTAGGAGACATCTGACAAATTAAAACAAAGCTGCCTACAAAAATGTTTGGGGAAAATTTCAACTTGAACATTGAATCCTAATTTTACAAATAACTGGCTCTTACCCTTTTGCCCACATAGAGGAGAGATGGGGATGTCACATTAGGGATGTAATGGAGGCCACAGGTATGACTGATTTCATGTTGCACATTGGCATCATGGGAGTCAGTCAGGCAGCATGTCAAGCCCAGATCACAGGAGGTCACCATCACCAAAGGTTACACACCCAAAACACGTTTCCTCATCATTCACAAGCTCCCCTCAGATTAGGTCTTCTCCTGACACAGAGCAGAAAGACTAATGAGGAGCTGTTATCTTAAGATTTAGGGGAAGGATGTCCAGAAATAAAACCTTTGTTCTCATTTTGGAGCTGTTGATCTTTGGATTTCACCTGCTATACTGCTATATCACTACAGGCCATTCTGGCTCTTTGGGGATTTCTCAGACATTCCAAACATGATCCTATCCCTTGCCAAATGGAATGCTGTTTCTCCAGATAGTTACAGGATTTGATCCCTCATGTCTTTTGGTCTTTGTTCAAGTACCATTTTAATGTGACATTCACAACCACGCTATTACAAATATCGTAACCATGCAGTGTCTTCCTAGCTCCTTCCCCTCTTGACACTTCTCTGTACCCATCACCATCTCTCACCTCTAAAGCATAAACTCCATGAGAATAGAAACATTTGTTTTGCTTTTTGCTAGTCCCCTAGCACCCAGAATTGAGAGATGCTTATCATAGGCACTCTGTAATTACATACAGTGAATATTTCCACAAGTGTGACTTGAAAATATGTGGGTTTCTATAACACAGTGGTTTTCAGTGGTGGCTGCACATTTGCATCCCTTGAGCTTGCTGTGGCCTCAGATCTGACAAGATGAATTTACATTTGTGTGTGGGGCCCAGGTACATGGGTGTGGTTTAAATACTCTCAGTTTATTATATGTGCAGCCAAGCTGGTGAACGACTAAATGACCAGTAATACTATGAAAAAAAAAAAATTCTGAAGAAAAATATATATATTTTACCCTTGGGAAATCAGTAGCTCCCCTATTATTTATGAAGAAGCATTTAGTTTTTAACTATGTTCACGTGGGCATCCACCAAAATCGTAAAAGAGCTACTTTAAAATTTTGTGATTTTCACAGCCTCACTATTATAGCAGTTAGTGTGAGGAAGCTTTGCCATTCACTACAAAGTACGCTGGTAAGAACCCTGTGGATTTCTAACTGGGTCAAATGATCAAGCCCTTGACTGGGGCTGGGTTGAAATGTTGTCTCAGCACTCTGCACCAGCTAGGGGACAAGGAAAAGTGTGAGACAGGAAGGGGACAGAGAGAAAACGATTCCCACTCCCAGCTTCGTGTGCGACACTCCGCCCAGAAAACGAACGGCTCTTGCCTCCTTTTTAAAGAAACTGGGCAGCATGGGTTGATAGTTAATGTTAAAATTATGTGAAGTAAGATTTATCCCACCATCCCACCGTTAGCTGTGGAAGAAATTATAAAGGTGTCCAGTCCCCCACCCCCACCCCTGTAACACATGCCTAGAAGGAGCTGGCTGTTTTTGTACCATAATCATTTTTTTCAGGATGTTTTCTTTCCCGCACTTATCTGGGTGTCAAACTTTTTGTAATTTTCAGCTGTACAGTGTGTCTCTTATAAGGAGAAAATAGATGTGGCAGTCAACAAAGGAAAAAAAAACTAAATAAACCATCTTATTACATCTGAACTGTGGGGATCTTTTCATTGAAAGGTGCTTTGGGTAAAAAAGCAATACCCAAATTCTACACAGGAACACTGATCAATATTTTTCAACCTAAGATGACCTCTTTAGACTTCTAGCATGTTTTCAAAGATCAAGATGGTTTGGATGACAATGTATTAGATGCTGTTATTTTGATAATAAAACTTTGTGTCTTTATAGTGCTGTTTCAAAGTACTTTGTTATAGTATAACATTTGGTCCTCATAGGTTTTATTTTTCTGAAAACACACTTACATGATACACCTGTTTATGATTCTTCCTTCCCCAACAACATATACATAGATTTTAAGCTTTGATTATATATTTTTTTTCAATTTTTTATTCATTTATCTGTTTAGCCTTTCTTTTACCTTTAAAGTGTTTATGTAATTTTGTATTTCAGCTATCCTTATGTTTTTGGTTGTTTGTTCCTTTCCTCCTCCTTTATTTGTAACTTCTAGTCTTTCCGACTTTCTTTCCCACACTTGTCTTTCCCAAATCTTAGATAATAACCTACTTAGCACATCTTTTAATTGAACAGGTATGGTCTTCCCCATCCCTAGAAATGTAATTTATAGGTAATGCTCATGGTATCATTGTTTGTCTCGGTTCCATTTCCTATTGCTTATTAAAATATTTTAATCCCAAACCTATCAATTTTCTAGACCTTTGAGAACATTTCTTGAGTAATTTTTATCCACTTTCCTTTTTTAGATTATATTTTTTTATCTCATACAATTTTAATACATGAGGTTATGCAAATGGTTTACTAATGTAGGACAATTTCAGGAAAGAAATAGAGCAGAAAAGGATAATATATCTTCTGATGATTTAAATTCAGAAGAATAACCATGAAGAAGTTCCTCAATGACCATGCCTCACTCTGAGTATTTCCTCCAGAAGTTGGTTTTGGGTGAGGCTGTTGATTAATTTTGTTCTGATATTTCAGAGGGTGATAAATTTCTTATTGACACTCTCTGGCCAAGTTCTCTCTCCTATAAGTCAATTCATAGGAACCACAGGCACAGCTGACAATGAGCCAGATGAGACTATTGCATAAGTCAGTAGTCATGAGAAACTAAAGATCAGTTTTACATTACCTAAACTTCCAGGTCTTTGATATTCGTTTCAGTCCTTTCAATAAAAAGTTATCAAGTGCCTGCTGTCGGTCAAAGGAAGACACTAAAAAGTCCAAGATGAATGAGACTCCCCTGTCATCAAGGAGCTGATGATACAGAAAGAGCACATGTAAACAAATGATTATAATGTGACTTGATTTGTCCATTGAGATACAAGAGGCAGTAGGTCAGAGCCTGAGGCATAAGAGGGAACTCATAGAATAGTAAACTGAAGAGGTGTAGGGAAAAGAGAAGGTGTGGAAAAAAAAGAAATTTCACATAGGTAAAAGCGCAGTTTTCTTTCTCAGCTTATTTCTTTTTTTATTCTTTCTTTTTCATTATTTTTATATTGTTACTAAAAAAGGTATATATGCACATGATGCAAAACATGAAAATAAATCGATAGTACAAAAGACTCTATGGAGAAAAGTGTCCCTTTTACCTTAGCCCTCTAGCCCCTCATCTTTATCAGCAGGCAAAATCTGTTACTGTTTTCCTATAAGAAGTTTCAGAAATAGCCTATGTACCTGTAACTATATCTGCTTTAAAATGTAACTAGCAGCATTAGAAGCATGAGTTCTGGAGGCAGCCCATATTCTAATCCTACTGCTTACTATTTAGGTGATCTTATTCAAGGTAGAGTCTCAGTTTCCTCAGTTGTAAAATGTAGATAATAATCACACCTACTTTATAAGGTGTTGTGAGTATTAAACAAGTCAACCATTCATTCATTGTAAGTAATTTCCTAGAAGAAGTCTCCGTCGTTGCCTTGCTTTTTTCATTTAATGATATGTGTTGTAGATACTTACAGGAGAATTCAGATAGAGGTTACCTATTTTTCGTTTGTTTGACCTGCTTATTTTGTTTCTTTTCATCTTTTTTTTTTGTCCTCCAAAATGACCACCAATAATTTGAGTTGATCTTGCTCACCCTTTTTCTTTATATTTTCAATACCTTAATTTCTCCTATTGTAAAGCTTTGTATTTTGATTTGTTGATACTTGCCTGGCTTTTCTAGTTGCTATTTCAATATTTTAAATATTCCAAAATATTTTGCTCTTGACAGAGTGTGGTCACGGAGACAACTTGGACCAGGCTCAGACTGCATATCAATATTCAGTTTTTTCTCAATCTACATTCTACTTCTCTCAAATTTAAAATGCATGTGCTCTTGACACACATATGGTAAGGAGCTAAATAAGCAGCCCTCACCTCTACCTCTTTTTTTAACCTACACAAATATTAAATATAGAATTCTGGTAATGGAATATTACTACTAAAATTGTAGTAGATACTGTATTAAAGATTATGACATAGCTAGTGGAGATCCAGCCATTTTGAAATTGGAGATGGCCAGAATAACCATGTTTAGTGTTGTACATATAAAATAGGGTTCTCAGTGGACCTGAGGCTGAGAATGAAGATCCTTTGAGAAAAAGAAACACACTATTTTTATGCACTTATTATTATTCTTCAGGTTGTAAGGAGATATGATCATGGAAAACAGACATGGTCTTCATAAGCATAGGGCCATAAAAGGGTGGACCCAATGTTGATATCCCCACCCTTTGAAATAAAATGATGGAAGTGGAACCTTGGTGGTTCATACTAACCTCTTGCCCAGGAAATTGGGAAATAAAGACAAAGGACTACAGCCGTAAGCTTTGTAATGTCACCATAAGGCTCAGTTTTCTCTTCAGAAAAAAAGAAGATAATAATAGTACCTCCCTCACAGGGCTGATGTAAAAATTAAAAGTGTTAGAGTAGCCAGGTTCATGAAAAGAGTTCACAAAGCATTAGCTACAACCCTAAATGATTTGCAACAAAACTAACCAGTGATGAGGATTTATGTGGTAATCACCTGGGAAAGGAATAAAAGGAGATTTCAGAATACAGTGTCTAGGTACCATCAGGCATAAGAGGCCCCCTGAAAGGCAGGCTAGATGATGAAGCAAGCAGGCTGAGTAATAAGTCAGCCACAATGAAAAGAAAACCAGGGAGCTAGGTTAGACCTGAGGACAGTGTCCATATTTAGGGGTAGAGTGACCTGAGCAGGGTTTCGGGATAATAATCCAATAAAGTAGGTTGAATATGGATCGCATATCTTGAAACTGAGTGAATTGCTCAAATTTACACAGCAAGTGAGTAGCTACATCGGATGAGAATTCAGCCCTTCTTTCTGCAAATGGGATCCATATCAACCGCAATGAGATTCAGGGAACAGAGCAGAGGCAGCAGTCTTTATTTGAAGAATGTCAAGTTTTCAGTCAATCTCTGCCTTAATAATAGGGTGAACTGTATTGAGGTGATCCTCTTTCAGGACTGGCCCCGCATCCCTTTGCATGGCAGCCAACCACCCTCAGGGGGCCTGGGGAGGAGGGGGTAATAAGGCCACTCCGTCCTGGAGGGATGGTGCGTAGGGAATCATATGCGCAAATGGGGACAGTGGTAGAACACTCCACACCTTTCTCCTATACCTGCACAAACTTCTCCTTACAAGTTTGGCAACTGGTCAAAAGAAAAAAAAACAAACTTTTTTTTTAAATTATCATTAAACATCTTTGTTTTACCATTAAGTAACAAGCACATGTTTTGAATATATTAACCCTATACTATTCTCATCACACTTTGATTCCCGCATATGTTTATATACTGTATATTTACTTAAACTCCTTATAATTTCTGTAAACTGAAAGTACTCATGTTTGTTATGACTCTAAGTAGACTAGGTATATCGACACCTCCATTAGGGTATAATGTTTGCTTTGCCTTCTTGGGCTTCAGCTTCCTCACCTCTCACTGTGGGGTGTTAGGGGAAGTCAGAGAAGGACAGATGCTTTCTCAGCTCAGGCACATAGTCGCTTATCTGCTGGCTCATATGGATGGTATCTCGCAGGATGTGGGCCCACAGCAATTCCAACTCCTTCCAGATCTTTTTTTTAGCTTCTCTAACTCCTTTGTCAAGGTTTGTTTAGCTTGATAATGAAGGGTGCCTGCTTCTCCTGCAGGACACTCCCATTACAGAAAATGGAGGTTTAGAGGTAGTGAGAGACCAACACAAGTTCCAGTTCATCATCGTGGATTCCCCTTATCCTCACTGCTCCCAGTTTGTTCTTCATTTCCTCATTTCACATCCATCTTCCCTTCCTGACTGCCTACCCTCAAGACTTCAGGACTCTGACGCAGAAAATCAATTTCCCATGACTGTTTAGCCAGTTCCTACAGTTCTGTAAAGTCAAAGCCCTATAATAAGTACAGTGACAGGCAGATGATAGAGAAATAGATAGAACAGATAGGTACATAGATAGATACATGGATAGAATTCCTTTGAATTTGTTTATCCTCTCTTTAAATCCTAACTCCTTTCATGTCTTTTCATTTTGTATGTTATTCTCCATTTTATCAAATTAAACTAATGTTCTTGTGGACAGAAGGCTGCACATGCCATTATTTAATACCTATTAGCATAGTGCTTGGCACATAATAAACTCTCAACTAAAGCTTTCTATTGTTAACTGTCTGATGCTTTTCCTTGATTCATTTTTATTTACATATGTCAACCCCCAATGAGGTCCTCCTAACCTTCTGGAAAGTTTCATCTTTTAAAACATAGTAGTTGTAATAATAATAATAATAATAATAATAATAATAATAAACTTTTACTTATATTGCATTCAATAAATGCTGGACACTTATATGTATTATCTAATTGAATCTTCACAACAACCAGGCAGGCCAGCTCTTAAGCCCCTCCAATGCTATTGTCATATATATCTATATCTATATTTATATCTATCTATCTATCTATCTATCTGTCTGTCTGTCTGTCTGTCTGTCTGTCTGTGTGTGTGTGTGTGTGTGTGTGTGTGTAGATTTTATACTCTCTAAAATAACACTAACCAAAATTCTAAGTGAATGAAACTTCTATTTGTAGGGCTCATCTTTTTGAGAAATACGTGTGTCAGTCAGGATCCCAACAGGAAACAGATGGTACATTCAAAATAGCATAATTGTGGGTGATATAGGTATTTATAAAAAGACTGTTTACAAAATTGAAAGTGTAGGGGAATGGTGCTATAACTAGTGCCTTAGTAGCCCCTAAATTATAATCACTCCCCGTATCTGTAGGGACTGGGGGAAGCCAATTAAGAGGGTGAAAGAATTGTAAAGAGAGCCACTGTGAGAAGTCAAGGGTTACATCCAGCTCAAGGTGACCTTGAGGGAAGGAGCTAGAGAAAGAAATATGATGACTTCTCTTTCCCTTCTCCAGTCTCCTCTTGGGGCTCCCCCATTGGTGAAACCTAATAGAAAGTCAGACAGATGATAGGTAGCCACTGAAATGATCCATAGAGGTTAGCCTGGTAGAATCAGAGAGAAGAATGGAGAAGGGTAAGGTTAGGGGTATGTGGAGATACCCTGGCACAAGTCCACTTTGAAGTGTGACCAAATGAAAAATACAGGGCAGCATACATGCCCATGACTATCTTCTTCCCTGGGATATGAAGTATTTGCTTTTCAGAGAAGACAAATGAAAACCTATAAATTGAGTAACAGTACAGGTTCTCTCTCTGCCAAGTAATTAAGCTGACTATGTCTAATACATGTATACTTAATTTTAAAATTTCTTCTTGATCATATATGAATCTCCACATAATTCCTAAGTACTTACCACATGCTCATGACTCTGTCCTGCTTCAAGTTCGTACTGATGACAGCTAGTTTTTTCTAAGGTTTTACTGTGTCTTTAAAAGCAAATCTCCAGGTAATCATGTCACAGGGAATAAAGAAAGCATTTGCTTTTTCCACTCACACTGCAGCCCTTTGCTTTCTGATATTGGACATGGGCCATGCATTTTGCATTAACTCTGTGGCAAATGTCTAGTGTTACAATCCAAGTACCAGTGCTCATTAGCCTTTTCAGGAGCTTGGAGACGAGGGTTGGAAAGGTACAACGTGGAGACATAATTCTCAGTGAGCAAGTAGCAATTTGCCAAGCAGACAAAAAAACGGAGGAAGAGGTAGGAGGAAACCCAGAGAAAGAAGTCTGAGTTAATGAACCAAAGTCTGAGCACAGGACCACAAAGGGGGGAAAGAAAGGGAGAGCGAAGAACTCCCACCACAGAACTTGCTGCAAAGAACAAAATGGGATTTGCTGGGTACAGTTCTGTAAATTCCCTGCTGCTTAGCACCTATGTTGAAAGAGAAAGGGCCAAGTGGCTGGGGAGTGAACCAGGGCCACCCTGAGGTGGACAGGACGGCAGATCATCAGGCCATGTCATGTGACAAAAGGGCCAAACACCAGTCTGGATGCCAAAGTCTCCACCCCTCCTGGGCAGAAATACCTCCAATTAAAAGGATATGATACAGCTAAGGCAGGTCTCTGTTGAAAGAATAGCCCATACCTGCTCTATCCCCACCCTGACCCAACACACATACATATAATCATGAATGCCCCCAGACACATACACCTGATCCTCTGTGACTTAAAACCTTTCACGCTTACACAAGCATTAAAAAAAAAAAAAAAAAAAAGTTCCATTTCAGCCCAAGCTGAATACCACAGAATATGAGTATTGTGTGGATGATAAAACAATTAAGTCCACTGAGGTTCTCTGTGTTTTTCTGGCATGATAGAGCCTGAGGAATATTTAAGGACACGGTTGCCAATGTTCTACTACAGTTCTGATCACCAAATGCATGTTTTTCCCCACACCACCAAGCATTTCTCAGACATGAGCTGGGTATCCCACAATTCAACTAAATTCTGACACTATCTATCGGAAGATAGCATCAAATGCCACAGATTAAGGGCTTGGTTCTGTAAGACTGCCTCCCCCACTTCATACAATTCACAAGTCCAGGTTGTCACCTATGTTTCTGACCAACTGACTATAGATTTGGAGATTCCAATGACCCCTATGTTGGGTTTGATTAATTTGCTGGAGTGTCTCACACAACTCAGAGAAATATTTTACTTGGTAGATTACAAGTTCATTACAAAAGGACGTAACTCAGGATCAGCAACATGGAAGAGATGCATAAGGCAATTGAGCACACCACGCCAGTCCAAGAGAACACTGCAAAGTACTTGTTTTCATCATCTTGTCCTTCGTGTTCATCATTTTCCCTGTTGATACATTCCTTAGAAGCCTCTGTGACATCATCATATCCATACCATATCTAAGACCACACCACATTTGGAACATTTCCCCAAATTACCAAAAATATCCTGACCCGTGTGCACTATTCCTAAGAGCCTTACTTTCTGATAAACAATCTGATAAACAAACTTTGTGGAATGGAGTTGAAATATATGCATTTTTAACTCAGATTTGCTAAATATCTTTTTTTTTTCTAAAACTAACTTTATCTTATTCTGGAATGACCATTACTAATTTTGGTGGTTCCATACTGTGTCATTTTAATTAAGTGGGCATGTATTTGCCAGTAGACTCTTGCCTGCGTGATTCTAAATTGTGGTTGATCACAGAAGAAGTATTCGTGAGTTTGAAGATAGAGGTGACATAGAACAGAGGTGATATAGCAGGTGACATACACTCAAGACATCAGCTACTGAGCCATCACTGGTGGCATCACTTATCTGTAGCTCACCTTGTTGACTGGGGACAAGCCAAGCCTCAGCTCTTCCATCTCCTGCCATGCAGGCCCCTTTTACTTCTCTAAGCCCTAGGCTAGACATGTGCTCACTTTCATGGTGATGGTACCAGTTTCTCCTGCAAGTCACCCACATGATGAAGATTGAAGGTGGTGATGTTCAGATGCAGATTCCACTTCAACCTTATGGTTTCTAGTTGGTCCTGGATCTTTCCAGCTTCATGTTCTGATCTCCTTTTCCATTGCCAGACCAGCTGATGCATAGTCACTTCCAGCCCAACACCTGGTATGAAGGGAACAGCCTTCCTTAAACTACGCTCTCAAGTCCATATGGCCTGATCGAACTGTGACTGATACACTGAGACACACTTATATTTGGCAATTAAAGGTATCCTGATTTTCCTTTCAGTTTAAAAATCGACTCTGGGTGAATACTCAAAAAAAAAAAATAAAAAAAAAAATAAAAAAAAAATGGTCAAGGTTGTTTTATGACTCTCCAGGTATTTGTTTACCCTTAAAGTGACTCCTGAATGCGGGGATCTGGTAATGTACCCACATTGGCATCTTGTTGGTACAAATTATAGGCCTCTTCTAATACACCACATCTCTCAGCATCAACATATCCATCCACTCTACAGCATGGGGATGTTTGGGTAAGCACGCAGAGACCTTTGGAAATGGGTCACATGGCCCAAGATACGATAGAGACCTTTCCTTCTGCCAGTTTTGCTCTCTATTCCTGTGAGCTGTTGGCCTCGGCTGCTTGTCAGAAAAGAGGCCTTCTCTGAGGAACACCAGCCCAGATGTTCTCAGATTGTCCTAACTTACCTGGATTTACCTTAACCTCACTTTATGGGATTTGGCAGAATTGGGGAGCCGGAACACTCAAGACTACATTCACTCCCTTCTCTGCCATCTTTACAGGTCCTTCTACCAGCACAGGAAGATTATGGCCTTCCTTTAATTAGTGGAGAAAAGAGTATTTCCATGTCATTATACTCTTCTCTTTCTCCTCTTATGTTCTATGACTTCTAGAAAAACTCTATCTGAGCCAGCCAGGCTTGGTTCTTTTTAGAAGAAGAATGATTTTGGAATTTAGAAAACCCTCTTCTCTCTCAATAAAGCCTCGCTTTGAAGACAATGCCTCATTGGGACCTATAAAGTGCCAATTTGAAGCTAGAGTCGAACAATGACCTCTATGTTCTATGCTTCCTTGAAGCAAATAAAAATTATCGCTGAATCAATGTCATTTACATTCTGATGAAAATACATCAATGTAATTTCTCATTATTATTCTTGCATTATGCCTTGCAATATTTTAATTGTTATATGCAATAGGTTTTAAAGATAATGGGTGGAAGTTCAGTAATGAATTCTTATATCCATGGATGCTTAAAATTGAAAAAGACCACAAGATTGGGTAGTTGACCACACATGTTTCTGACAGGAATTGCACTCAGCTGTTTGTGAGAGATATTAGAAATGCAAAAGGCTACAAAAAGATGGAAGTCTATTTTTTTCTTTCAAATTACAAACAAAAGGATGCAGGCAGTCTGTGCTGATAAGGCCATTGGAGACTGGGGCTGCTTCTATCTTTCTGCTCCACCATATCAAATGTTTCTCTTTCATTCTCAAGGTCATGTCATGATCCTAAATACAGCTAGAGCTACAGCCAATGCATCTGCATTCCAGGCAGAAAGCCAAACGAGAGAGGAGAAGGGCAAGAGGGTTTTGTCAGAGGTTCCATCCTGTGATTGCTCCTTATACCCCACTGATCACGTTTAACTGCAAGGGAAGCAGGGTAATACAATTTTTCATCTAAAACAATAATCCCTGATCCCATTTGTAATTTAAAAAAAAAAGAGGAGAATGAATATTAGTTAAACCTTGAGATGCCATTGCTATACCATCTCGCTACCAAATTGCCATCTGGCATCTGACTGATCATCTCCAGTGACAGGAAAATCTGCCACAACCAAAAGCAAACCAGTTTAAAAACAGACTGACTGTTTCCTATGTCTACCGGAAATCTGCCTTCATGATGCTTCTACTTAATCACCAGCTCTGTTCTATGGCATTGATGAGAACAAACAGTGCTCCTCTTCTACATTTGCCCTTCAAACACCTGAAGACAAGCACATTTTCCCAACACTTCCCTTTGTTGTCCTTGTTATTTTGTTTTCTTGGATTTGTTCTACCAGACTTCATCTGACAAAGTCTGGATTAATTCTGTTCTGGTTTCACTTCCCTTTGCAAATGTTCCTCTTAAGGCAGAGATTACAAGACGGAACCTGATACTCCAGGTGTTGTACTAGATCTAAGAAAGTGATTGATATGATCACTTTTCTTAGTCAGTTAGCATATTGAGTGGTAATTAACCAGTCTTTATTAAAGTAATGGTGTTAATCCAGGAGAGTTTCTATAAAATTGGGATACATAGGCTCTTTCTTTACAGTTTAACATAAACTATGCTACATGGTCATTTAGTCTACTGCAATGCAGAGCTCGCTATAAATACACAGACCCGTACAAATGAACAACACTCCACAGTTACAGCACAGTGACATTACCAAGAACATGATTCTATAGGTTAGAATGGGAATAATATGCCTAAGTAAGGTCAGAAAAATACTCTCAGAGTGTTTTTACCTCTCACTCTAAGTCGCTCGCGCTGGTTTAGCCTTCTCTTCCATGAGCCTGGACCAGACCCTCGTTTTGCCATATGCTGCCTGGAGTTGCAATATATGCTTACTTCTGTCTGTCACGGGGAAGCCTGTCAAGAGGAACTAAGTGCCTTCCACTTAAATGATTGAATGATAATTGAAGAGTAAGGATCCCCAGATGCAGATGGAAGAGGCACACACATGCAGCTCAGCTGTAATTGCTGGAAGGCTGGGTTGCTGAGGGATAGAGATGCTGACAACAGATTTCCACATAAAACCAGAAATGTTGACCCTACCAATCTTTAAGTCCCACCAAGGAGGCAAAGTGGGATCATAATCTCTACAACATGGCCACCATTGAGCTCCATCCTTCCAGGGTAACCTGGCCAATTTCCATAAATCCAAGTCACCAGAGAATCAGCAACTTCATCCATCTCAGTTCACTCATGGTCCCCTGGCCACCTGAGGGAGTCATTGGCATTGCTTGTTCACATTGCGAGGAAAGTGAGGTGTTCATCAAATTGCTCAGACAATGAAGGAGGCCTTGCATATCAGGAAACCAAACCCCAAATCCATGTGTTCAAGATGTCTATAAATAGCTTATCCCAGATGCTCCAAAGACATTTGAGTATGCTTGTCAAGGAAATCTGTCTTTTGAGGCTATGAGGCCTAATATGAGTTAATATTGATTCCCTGATAGATTTGCCCACATCATACCTGAATAATTTCTTTCTTGTACTGAACCCAAACTATTAAGTTTGGTACACGCGATATGAGCAACTTTTGTGTGCTCAGGTCTACACTAATCACTTGAAGTATAAAATTAAATGACATGGTCCCTGTCCTCACGAAATTCACAATCTAGTGACAGTGACAAGACCAGGAAACAAAATTTAAATAGGATGTGATTTCTATTTCCAGTTAGCAAACTAATCTAACCTAAATAGAAGAAATTGTGTGTTGAAGGGGGAAGGAGGCAGAATTTATTAGCAACAGGGATAGGTGCAGCCTGTTTTTGCCACAATGTCATCAAGACTCCAGCAATGCTCTGGATTCCCTTTTCCTTTGTTTTTCCCTTATTCTTAGGCTTCATATATTCCTAAGATGTTAGTAATGGTCTCTTCACAGCTCCAGATAATATGAGTCTTAGTACCCTCAGCCTTTCAAGGAGAAAATCCTTCTTTACAAATGACCCTTACAAATGTCCCAGAAAAGGGTTGTCATTAACCAGCTTATTTCACATGGCCTGACCAACTTCCACAAAGGGAAGGCGGCTTGGGAGAGATTGCTTCTCTCCATTATAATGTCTAAGAGCGGGGAGGAGTCCCTAAATGAGAAGAGCTGTTCCACTACCAGAAGAAGAAATAGCAGCTCAACAGACAAAAGTAAGGGAGTACCTTCACACATGCAATCATGTGGAGTAAGAGTTATGCAAGATGGAAACAATATTTCAAGGAAAAAATAGAGTACAGAGTATATGAGCCCAGAATCAATGAGGCTGAATTCATATTATCAGTGCTGTGACCTTAAGAATCTTACTCCAACTCTAAGCTTTACTTTTCTCTACTACAAAATGAATATAATAACCATATCTGAATTACAGGGTGTGTTGACATTTAAATTAGGCAACCTACATAAAATGCTTAACTCATAGCCCACACAGAGTAAGTGCACAATAAGTTTGTATCATCAGTATCATCATCATCATCATCATCATCACCATCATCATCATCGTCACCAGCATCATCAACATTACATCTTTTATTTTAAAAGAGAAAGAGAGACTAAGGGTAGAGAAAAGGGAATCAAAAAAAGGGGTAAGGGCTTAGGATACAGTTGACATTTTGTGTTTATTAAGATTGGTGTAAGAGCTAATGGATTGAGGCTGGAACTAGACTTGGTATTAAGATTAGGGGATACTCTAACTCTCTGCATGTGTTGTACTTTGATAACTTAGAGAACAATGAGATGCTCCCAGTACATGGGGATGCATTAGAAAAGGCTCCAGGACCTTACTATGGGGCCAAAAGGCAGGGGCCTGTGGCCTTGGGCCTGCTGGTACAGGGTGGTGCCTTGGCCCAAGTGCACTTCCCACTCCATAATCTGTACACTTTGGCTCACTAGTGAGGAGCTGGGTTCTGCATGTCGTAGTAAACTAATTACCTATACCTACCAACCATCACTGGCACTAAATGTAGTGGTCACTGTTGGATACCCTTTACCTGGTTCATGTGCCCCTCACCAATTTTGGTGACCTTTTTCTTCCTATTGCCAGGACCTCTGGCTCTTTAGTAGCCCACCCTTGGGCTATTAAACCTGTTTTGTCTTCTAACTGTCAGCAGAAATCTCCCAGTGCAGCCTTTAGACAACGACTAATGACAACTGTGAAAATACTCGAAAGTCTCCTGCAGGGTCAGGCTGAAGCCCACCTTCTCAGGACTGTGCCTGAAGTCTTACCTCGCTTGACTCCTGTGCCTTCCCCATTTTGCTTCTCCTACTTCTCCATTAGATTCCTCTGGGCTTGCTGCCTAATGAATCAGGGTCTATGTGAAGGAAGTCAACCCAGAATAATTGCTGACCCTTCTACCCCTGTGTGATGTTCAGCAATTTGGACAAATGTCACAGGTTTCTTAAGTAACCATGACCAAGAATTCATGAGAAGCTATGGATTCTACCTAGGAGGGGTAAAACAAACAAACAAACAAACAAACAAACAAACAAAAAGCACATGCACAAAATATTCCACATAATTTCACAGGATTCCTGAGCTCCCTGAAACCTATTTATGGACCTCAGTTTCAAAACCATTGACATTGACACACAATTTAAGATGGGGAAGAAAATGTGAGACACCAAAATGTCAGAAGGCAAGATTAAGAAAACACAGTGTGTTTTACTCTTCTCAAAGTCTCCTTAATTTTGTGTTCCATCTCCTATTTTGGTTTGCTTTTTCTTAATTTCCTCAAGTTGGTAATTGTGCTGGATGTGTTTAATTTAGGCTTCAAATCACCTTCCCGCCTTCTCTGTGCTCCAATAACTGACTATGTGGGCTGCATCAACAGGCCACCTTGACCTCTGTCTTTCTGTTTGGTCAGTGGAAATAACCACCAGGAGGGGGAGGTTTCTTTTCCCTGCTCCTTCCTACAGGTTTACCACAGGAAAGCAGTGTCCTCTGACTGACAATCCATAGCTCCTGTCACATGGCCCTCTTCACAGAAGATTCCGGAGACTACTTCTTCTCCTGCCCCTCAGGCTTAGAGAGGTAAAGGCTCACTCGTTTTAAATTCCTGGAGTACCACACTATGCCCTGTGGTTTCTGTACTGCTAGCACAACTTTGTAAATAGCGCTTTGTGAAATTCACCTTAATTTAGTCAATTTGAGTGCCAGCTATTTCCTGATATCGCCTTACTTGAGGCATAATAATTCATTAAAATGTACTGACTACTTTTTATTGTACCCTGAAGCAGGGTAAGGACTGGGCTAGAGTTAAGGTTCAAATTAGAGTTGGAGAAATGGTAGTTATAAAGATGTGTCTTCCAGCTCTCCTTTTGGAGCTAGAAATTTAACGTTCAGACCCCAGCTAAAATGAATTTCGTCTTCTCCCATTCTCTAAGCAGCTCTCTCCAATACAAGTGGTAACTAGCCCCACGTGACTACTAAACACTGATCATGTGGTTAGTGATTTGCTGAAAGTCAAAAGTACATACCAGATACTGACAAACAAATATGGAATTTTTTTTTAAATATTTCAATAATTTTTATATTGATTTCATGTTTTATGGCCATATTAAATAATATTTCAGATATATTAGATTAAACAAAATCTATTATTAAAATTAATATTACTTGTTTATGTTTTACTGTTTTTGATGTGGCTACTAGAAAATCTGAAATGACTTATGTGGCTCATATTGTATTTCCATAGGACAACCACGCTATGTTGTTATCACCTAGTTTGTTTATCTTTAGAATTGCATAAACTTCACTCTCTTACATTTGATTTCTCTTCATAATGCCCTTCCTTACCTCTTCTGCTGTGACGTTTGAATATGTTTTCCTGTGGCTTCACTATCAGCAACAAGGATGTTTTGTACGCCATATTGTGTAACATTTTATAATAAATTTTTATGTCATCAATACCATTGGATTCTAATTTATCTGTACTTAAATCTAATTGATGTCATTTAGTATGTTTTGAGTATTTTTTTGCTAAAATTCAATATAATGGTAAATTTATTACCATATAACAAAGGCTTAAAATAAAAATGTCATTTATGTACAAAGCAGCTCAAAATGTTATTAAATGTATAAAATAGTCAAAATATCAATTTTTTTGTTGTTTGTGGATTTTTGACACATTTGGGGGAAAAAAACAACTTGAAATCAATGAATGTAGTGAAAGAGTTAAGTTCCCTTTTACCTATTCTCCATTCCTCAAAATCTCCCACAAAGGTCTTCAGCCTCTTGGTGTCATCTATTTTCATTTAGCTTCACTGCTTTGGTGCATGGTCCATTGAAAATGCAGAAAGCCAAAGTGTAATGACTCCCTGTCTGTAATCACTGCTGTCACTAACATACACTCTGCTTCTAATCTACATTTTTCATATGCTCCTGTAGCACTGAGCAGGTGAGAAATGTTAATCCATTTAATGTACATGTAGCCATTCAAAGGGGTAATCGTTTGAATAGGCATTGTACTGAAGGGTAAACAGCTTTAGGCAAAACTGCTACGCTCACAAATTATGTGCATGTAAAACTGCTGTATATTTTAGGGAGAAAACAACCTACTGCTTTCATATGTTTTATAGTGTAAAAAATTTATTAATGGTATCTTGAAAATAAAACTGAGTATCAAGCAATTGTTACATCTGGTGTGTCATTTACCATGGTGTTAGAAATGCTGAACCTCAATGCAGCCTTGCTAAAACTGTGCCACATGACGAAACTTGAACTTATAAGCAGAGAGTTTGTCCTATCTACTGTAGGGCTGGGCAGGAAAAATCTGTTACTTTGAACATGATAGGAAAAATGCATAACACACACACACACACACACACACACACACACAGAGTCTCTCTCTCTCTCTCTCTCTCTCTCTCTCTCAAGCACACACACACACACACACACACACACACACACACACATACAATAGGTTATTTTTATGAGAACTGTGAGATTTTTTTTGACTCTTGAACTCTTGATGGTGAATAACAAATCCCAAGTCAAACAGGCCTTGGCTACAAAGGGAGTTTTTTGCTTATAATGAAAAAATGTTTGAACTAAGTCGTATAAAATTTGTTTCTTGCTAGTTCTCAGTTCTTTCTTTGATGTTAACTTATTTTTTCAGAAAACCTCCCTCTATGTGCTAATAAAGATGGTGACAAGCCAATCAAGGCATAGAGTCTACTGTCTCAGCAGCCCTCTCAGAAAGGAACCACCTCTTTCCCCAAGGTCCAAGAAATCCCATGCCAGACTTTCACTGACATAGGGCCTATGCTCTTGCCCTAATAGTCACTGGGACTGTGGTTGGCCAGGCTGGGGTCATGAGCCTGTTCTGGAAGAAAGGGGAAAGCAAAAGTAGTCTTGAGAAAATGGAAGAAACGTTTCCCAAAATAACAAGGGAGACGTTGTTAGAGTAAGGAATACCGGACATGCCAAATTAGCAGGTGTGCACTACAACAGGGAAATAAGCAAACCACAAGCTAAAGCAAAAGCGAAGCCCTATTTCTTCTAACTCAAATTACTTATATCACAGGCCAAAATTCTGTAATTCTTTTAGTTATTGAGAGAGAGAGAGAGAGAGAGAGAGAGAGAGAGAGAGAGAGAGAGAGGAGGTTTTTATCAGTGAAAGTTTGAGAAAGGATGATCTTTCCTCAGCCATTAGGCCTAGATTTAATTCTGACTAGGAATGGAAAAACAGGGGTGGGGGTGGGGAGAGGTACTCATTTCAATCTAAATGTATCCTGGTGAATCATGATGTGTAGGAGTACAATTGTCAAATCCAAAATTTTAGATTCAACCCAGTTGTGTCATTCAATCTGATTTCTATCTGATACTTTGCTAAATTGATGATTTCCATCCAGTAGCGCATAAACAGTCACAGATTAGGAATGATAACTAGGTTTTGATTACTGTCAATCAATAAATAGGTCCTTAATGTTTACTGTGGAGCAGGCACTATGCTAAATGCTCTGGGAGACGCTAAAAATGTCTTAGACATGATTCTTAGCTTTAAGGATCTTACCATTAAACTGTAGAAATAAAACTAACAGGCATGAAATGTAATTGGACAATATTGAGGAATGGCAAAACATACACCTAAATATGTTTGCTACAGACCCAATGCTATGGAAACTCACGACAGAGCTAAATCATTGGTACATACTTACAACGTGAGATTGAAGGATGCACCCCCTTTCTGTGCATAAGACTTGATCAGGAAAGAGTAAATAAAGAAGCTAGATTACTCAATTCTGACTTCATATTATTTAGCACTGTATTTTATAATTATTTATGAGAAATACAGAAACAAACTTTTCTTACACATTGTTTGTTTTTAGACTATTTCTATTGATAGACTCAAACCTTTCAAAACATTTACTAATGCAAGATGAAATGATGTTCAAAGAAACAAAGAATCAAACACAAACACACACACAAAACAAGCATGTTGTAGAGATTATGTAAATTTCAAAAACAATTTTAACATCACTGTCAAATCACAGATTTTCACTTTAAAACAACAACAACAACTACAAAATCAAATCCTCTGCAAGTTCTGGCATAAGCAAAGATCGGGCAGTTGTATATTTCTGGCATAAAAAATAATATAAAGTCTTCCTGTAGGAATTCATCTCACTGGTTAGAATTTGGTGGGTGTTTTGTATATGTCACCTCATTCATTGACTGAAGTACGGGTTTGTTAGGGCTGCTTTCAGGGCAGCTGGTTTGTGTCTGGTCTCTGAAGCTGCAGAGGGTTCAAATTCTTACTGTTCCTTAAACTATGCGGGTCTTCTCTCCAGGTAGTCTGGAAATGCCAGTGGGATATAAATAATGTGCAAGGCTTGTAAAGGTAATTTGCTAACCTAGCAAAACTGTAATCCTGCTTCAAAAACAGCAATCATGAAAAATCATAAGAACTACATTGTACTCTTAACTAGGTTTCTATCTGTTGAAAATTATAAGGATTCTTAGAAGGTGCTTGCGAATATTTCGTAGTTTTAATAAACTTATTTTGTAAAGTATTTTTTATTGTTATGAAACACTTTTAAATGCATTTATTCTAACTTTTATTTTTACATTTTAAGCAGAAATGTGACTCTTAGCATTTTTTAAATTGTAATCTTTGTTGGAACTTTTAAAAAGTCCTTTTCCTATTTAGTATATCAATTATAAATAAAGGTTATTCAAGGTTAAAACAATTTTATGCTGAAAGAAATCAGTTACTGTTCGTTACCTAACACTTCAGTATAACAGCTTGCATTTATTCCTATTTAAAGCAACACTAAGTGACTAGTAATATCATATGATTTATATTTTCCTATGTATAGTATAAAACCTATCATTTTATATGCTTACAGCTTAAGTATGGGTTATAAACTACAAATGTTCTCTGTTGAAAATCATATTACACTAATAAAATAAAATTTTCTGTCTTATTCTTTGTTTAAAGATGCACATTAGTTTTTAATCCAATCTCTTACCCACAGAATTGATATAATTTCATTTTTACTTAATAAGTAGTTTCTTTAAGCAAGCCTTATTATTGGAGTGCTTAAGCAATTATTATTGGAGTGCTCTGCTGTACTCTGATAAACAGATATTTAAGGTTTGAGTATTATTGAGCCTAGCCTGCTGCCTTAGCATTTCTTCTGTACATGGCTCCTCTACAAAAATCCATAAAGAAATGTTTCTATTGGTTTTATAAATGATAGTCTCCAACATTCAAATTAAAAAATGAAGTTGGCTCTCTGTAGAATACTAATAACTCTACATTTGTATACTAGCAGTTCTCAAATATTTTTGGACATAGCAGACTTAAAAGTCAACTGGCCTGATACCAAACTCATTTTCAAGTTTCAACGGCAAAAGAACAACATGAAAAAAATTTAAGAGGACCATGTACAAATTACTTATCGTTTACTTTTTAAAACTGGAGTGAGAAAACTATGGTTTTTAGGTCAAATTGGCTCACCAAACCAACTGCTTTTGTAAGGAATAATTGTATTTTAACACAGCCACATCTGTTTACATATTGCCTGTGGTGGCTTTTGTGCTATAACCTCAAAGTTGAGTAGTGGTGATAGACACCTCATGGCCTGCAAAGCCTAACACATTTACTATCAAGTTCTTTACTGAAAAAATAATTTGCTTATCCCTGGTTTAAAAAAAGGTATAGTAGGATATACACTGATCTTATATGAATAGCAATGCTTTATGAACTTAAAAATAACTGATTAATTTTATAAGACTTACTTTGATAGGTAGTTCTCAGCCAGCCTGCTGAAATGAACTCTCGTAGTAGAAGCAAAGTACAGGAGCATTGTGAATGTGTGGGCTTTAGAAATTTAGATATGGGTGAAACATTCACTATACATGAACTAAATGGTGATGATATAATGGTAATTTATAATTGCAAAGCAAAAGAGCCATTGAAAACCACCACTGAGGCAAGGCAATGCTGATGATGCCCCATTCATATCTAAGAGGCCATCCCATTTTCTGCACGTGTCTCTGCCCAGAAGATTTGCAACAACACTCTGAGCAGAGTCCTGAATAACCAACCTCAGTAAATACTAGTAATGCAGTAGCTTTAAATTAAGAGGAAATGTTAGTAGCCCTTACTAGCATTCTGGGTTCATTACTGGCAGGTGACCATTACTCATCATTGAAAGCAGAAATCTTTAGAATTATGAATTAGTTGTCTCTAAAGATCCAAAAAGGACTTGTCTATGACCCATAGTTGGTAAGTTGTGTACCAGTATTTCAATCAAGGCAGTTGGGCGTCTGAGCCCTGAGCAGACTGACTAAGCTCAACAGCATATTTGAGAAAGGACTTCATTACATCATCCATAGGATGCAGAAGGGGAGGGACTGCTCCTCTAGACTCCTGCGCTGTGGTTCCCCGTCAGTTCCTGCCCATTAATTCCAAGACCAGGAATTAATCAAAACAACAAGCCCAGCATATTTCCTTTTATCATGTTTCTTTGCAGTGTGAACTCAGAGAAGGTAAAATCTCCACAAGCCCAGAATGCAAAAGCTGCAAGTTTGTTTGATCCTGTCCCGGTATTTTCCAGGTGAGGTATCCACCCTGGAAGAAAAAGTGCTCTCCTCAACTGCTGGCCTCCTGACCTAAGGTTCACTGCTCTTTCTGTTACCCATGGCATAGCTTTCCAAATGGTTTAGATTGTTCAGTATATGAGAAGCAATACTAGCTCAGAATTTCAGCCTGGAACTTTTTGCCATCCCACTCTCCCATCCACTACTATTTTCTGTTACCCATCTCATTCCATTCAAATGACTCCAAAATACAATAAACTTTGGTCTCTAAGTGTCTTTCAGAAACTCAGCTATGGGCAGCCGGTTGGATCAATGGTTGAAGCACAGTGCTCATAACACCGAGGTTACCGGTTCGATTCCCACATGGGCCAGTGAACTGCGCCCTCCACAACTAGATTGAAAACAATGACTTGACATGGAGCTGATGGGTCCTGGAAAAACACACTGTTCCCCAAAACTCCCCAATTAAAAAAAAATTGTTTAAAAAAAAAGAAACTCAGCTACAATCTTCTCTGCCTTGAGACGATATGGGCTTTATAGTTTATCTGTCCGCTAAAATTATACATATTTTTGGATTCCTTTTCTTTCAGCTCTCTTTCTAGAAGAGAATTTCTAAACTTCCATGCTTCTTTTATTTGCTTGTTTGGTTGATTGGTCTCAGCTCTTCTATGAAATGGATTCCTATTCTTCAGTCCTTTAGCTGATGTTTCTATGGTACATTCTCTAATGACGGTTACCTGGAAGGGGCAGTATACATGCCACTGTGTTCAAATGAAGTGCTGCAGATGGCAGGAGGGTGCACAGGGGGAGGAGAGAAATGAGAAGCTGCATCACACTGTGTATTTCATTAGTATTTTGTAGAAAGATTATGGTTCAGTGGGTTGAGAATATCACATACATCTATTTTCCTAAATGGTGAATAAATTCAAAGCCTGTGCTTAAACTAACTTCAATTTTGAAGATATAATTTGAAAGCCTTCAGTGTACACATGGCTGCATATATAATACTTGCACTGCCCTGGATTGAATGCATGAAGCTGTAACTCATTTGTGAGAGGCAGCACAGGGCAGGGAACCTAACGCTGGCCTCACAGATAGCAAACCACAACTCTAAGCCATGCCTGCCACCAGCTGGCTTAGGGACTCTCAGCAATTCACTTGTCTCACCTTGGACTCAGGGTCCCCACCTTTAAAATGAGAGCATTGAGCAAAGACGATCACAATGGATTCTTTCCTGTGATAACATAATAGGAATCTGCAAATTATCCAAAGTCTTTGCCCTGAAAGAAATTCAACTGGAACAAGACAAAACCAGGAAGTATCGGTTGCTACTATTCCCAGAATTCCTGAAATGATACCAAAGAGCCTGAGAAGGTAATGGAATTTGTTTCAGGCTAGTGCAAGTCAATTTAAGCCCATTGAGTAAGTTAGTATAATTGAGCAATTGCCTTGGGAGCACCAGTAGCCAATTCTATACTGAAGTCATTCAATGAGAAAGAAAATCACTTGTGCTCAAAGCTCTTATTTCAGAAATCAGAAAATTATTTTAGTAACACGATAACCTGACTTCATTACTGTAATCTTAAGGATCTTGGTACACTCTTAAGCCTGAGTTCTCTCTCAATTCCCCATTTAGCACAGAAGAATAAAGCACAACTGGCACAGATGTGGTGACTGGTCAAACCAGTAAATAGCAAACACTGTGAATATCTGTTGATGGGTCATTAATGACATCACTTTAGAATTTGGGGGGCAATTATTAAAACTTTGATCATCATCTTTTAGTTTTCATTCTTACTGTTGGGCTATGAGATGCCCACAAGTTCCAGTAGGGTTTTTCTGTTGTTAAAGAATCATGTTACGGGAAACTTACATATGTACTCATTAATTTCTTCAAAAAAATATTACTGAAGTGTGCCAACCTATGTGTCTCATGAGACAAGTACAATAGTGACTATTTTCCAGCAGGGAACATAGACATATCATTAGATGACAACTATATTATCAGCACTATAATAAAGATATATGAGGTGCTGAGAAATCACTGAGAACAACACATTTGATTCTTCTTGATGGGCGCAAGATGGGCTTCCCAGAGGAGGTAACACTTGAATTGAGTATTAGAGGAGGTCAAATATCCTGCAGAGACGGAGCAACACTTACAGAGGCAAAGTTGGAGCTATAGTACATAATTGCCTAGAGAACTATGCTACTACACTTACCGTGTTTCCCAAAAAATAAGACCGGGTCTTATATTAATTTTTGCTCCAAAAGATGCATTAGGGCTTATGTTCAGGGGATGTCATCCTGAAAAATAAGCTAGGGCTTATTTTCCGGTTAGGTCTTATTTTCGGGGAAATACAGAAGCATCACTGAACCCTGGACACTGTGGTGGCAGCAGTGGAAGATTAGACTGAGCAAGAAGAGTTCCATTCAGGAAGGGGCTTAGAGCTTGTTCTAAAGAATCTGGACTCCATCTACCAGAAAGGAAAAGGTTATGTAACCCAATATGCAGTTTTAAAAGAATATGGAGGGATGAGGTAGAAAATATTGTAAAAGAGAAGGCTTGAAGGTACTACAGTTAGCCCTCAATATCCATGGGTTCCCTATCTATGGATTCAACCAACCATAGATGGAAAATATTTGAAAGAAAAATATTATGTTTTGCTGATATGTACTATGTAGTTAGGCCTACAATAGTTGCATCTGTACATAGACATATCATCAAATGACTGAAGATGTACAGACCTTTTTTTCCTCGTCATTATTCCCTAAACAATACAGGACAACAACTATTTACATAGCATTTACATTGTATTAGGTATGATAAGTAATCCAGAGACGATTTAAAGTATATGGAAGGATGTGCATAGGTTATACGAAAATATTATACAATTTAATATAAAGGAATTGAGCATTCACAGATTTTGGTATTCACAGAGGTCCTGGAACCGATCCCCCATGGACACTGAGGGACAACTGTACTTTTTATGCATATTTAAAAAACCTAAAGAAGATGATCCATATTCCTATTTCCAAATGACTATGGAAGTCTCTCGCTAAGTTCTGCCTGAATAAAATATCACAGACATAGGATTGGTTGAAGCTCACATGCTCATATTAATTTTACTGCTATGAGAATCCTTTCCAGTTCTTCACTGCAAAGGATAGCTTAATGACTGCTGCATTGGTCAACCAGCAGATCTGAGACACAGGAGGCAAAGGGACATGCTGCATTTTGCCTCTTGGAACCAGGATTCAGGAATAACAAAAATCAACCAGTTGAGAAAGGAGTAAACAGCAAGCAGCTCTCCCTCATGTACACTCAACTGCTGCTGCAACTCCTTTCTCCTCCAGATGAAGCTCAGACCAAGAAAGTCTATTTTATTTAACTCCTCCCACTGGCCACTGAACAGTGGAGGCAGTGCTTGAACCTAATAGCTCAAGGACACTGGACATAATCTGTTTAATATTTTCAGTTTCCATTACAGTAGATACATTCTTGTGTTTCACTGTAAAAATATCTTTTTCTGAATATAAAGATTTATCTTTTGGTCTCTGTAATACAGAGTTCTGAACATAGAAATGATTTCTCTTTGTATGGCATATACGAGGTCTGACAATTAAGTTCGCCAACTTGCCACCATTCACTTACACTGACGAAAACATTGCAAAAATTCATTGAATTGTGCATCAAATTTGACTGTGAGAAGCATAGTAGACCAAGTAAACATTGTTAGAGAAACAGTTAGGAAAATCTTAACTGAAAATCTTGGCATGAGAAAGGTGTGTGCAAAAATGGTCCCGAAGGAGTTCTTACATCATGACAATGCACCGGCTCACACAGCACTGTCTGTGAGGGAGTTTTT
Organism: Rhinolophus sinicus; assembly: GCF_057876585.1. Taxonomy (NCBI): domain Eukaryota; kingdom Metazoa; phylum Chordata; class Mammalia; order Chiroptera; family Rhinolophidae; genus Rhinolophus; species Rhinolophus sinicus. Next base: position 133,534,180 of record NC_142517.1, on the reverse strand, counting down.
AGCCAGTAAACAAATAACTGTACTGGAACACCCTCCCTACTCACCTGATCTGGTCCTAATGACTTCTTTCTTTCCCCAAAGATAAAGGAAATTGAAAGGAAGACATTTTGATGACATTCAGGATATCAAGGGTAATACAACAACAACCCTGATGGCCATTCCAGAAAAAGAGTTCCAAAATTGCTTTGAAGGGTGAACTAGGCACTGGCATCGGTTAATAGCTTCCCAAGGGGCATACTTGGAAGTTGACCATAGTGATATTCAGCAATGAGATATGTAGCACTTTTTCTAGGATGAGTTCGCTAACTTAATTGTCCTATCTCATATTTTTCATTGTGGTAAAATACACATAGTGTAAAATTTACCACTTTAACAATTTTTACGACCATAGGTCAGTGACATTAAGTACATTCACATTGTTGTGCCACTGTCATCCCCTTCCATCTCCAGAACTTTTTCATCTTCCTAAACTGAAACTCTGATCTTAGGAATTTTGGCCTGAGCAACTGAAATGATGGAATTCCACTTACTAAGATGGTGAAGCTTAGGAAAGGAGCTAGCATGAGGAAGAAAAAAGTAAAAATTCTGGTGCTACAGACTGAATTGTGTTCCCCAAAATTCATATGTTAAAACCCTAACACTCCATACCTTAGAATGTAATGGTGTTTGGAGATAGGGACTTTTAAGGGGCAGTTAAAGTTTAAAGGAGCCATAAGGAGGAGGCCCTAATTCAATCTGACTGGTGTCTTTATAAGAGGAAGAGAAACCAGAAATGGACACACACAGAGTAAAGGCCATGTGAAGGCACAGCAATAAGGTGGCCATCTACAAGCCAAAAAGAGAGGCCTGAGGGAAAACAAAACCTGCCAACACCTTGATCTTGAACTTTCAGCTTTCAGAACTGTGAGAAAATAAATTTCTACTGCGTAAGCGACCCAGTCCATGGAATTTTGTTTTGGCATTCCTAGAAGGCTAATGCATCCGGTTATATTGACTCTAATAACTATTTACAGTCATTTAGCGGCTAACTGAATTCTGATATTTCCATATTTGTTCACCTTTCAATACTTGTTCACATGTGCTTGCCTAACTGCCTGGGAGGGCCACCCCCCACCTATGACATACTGGGAGAGGGCACACAGATACAAAAGCTTCACTTGTCAAGGTGTCTTCCTCATCAGATAACTCATATTTTCTCTTTTCCTTCTGAATTAGCTAGCTTTGATTTTTTGATCCTGAAGTTGGTAGTCATTTGACTTTATCTTCACAGGGTATAGTTTTAAAAGAGCACCATACATTTTTCCATTACATTCTTTCAGATAGATTTCAGATGAAGTCTCAACACCGAATTCTGGGCATCAGTATAAACACTTGGCAAACTTTTAAATCCCTGGTTAAATGTCAATGCTATTGCTTGCCTACAGCACTCTTCAATAGGCAAGAGAGTTTACCTTTTCGTAAACACACACATAAATACACACGTGCACTTCCATTCTACTCTGTCTCCCTCATCCCACAATTCAAACTTGCATTGGCTCCAATATTATTGGCCCTGCAGAGTAGTGTAAATTTATCAGAAATTGAATGATCAAGATAGACATAGGTGAGAGGAGAGGGAAGACAGTATTAATTTTCTACCGAAATCATTCTAGAATGGATCTGGTTTTTAGAAGCCCTGTCGAGGCCATTCCTAAAAACTGTATCATTTGCTAACCATGAAGTAATGGCTTCATCCCATGTGCCTCTTTGAGGTATTGCATTTCAGAGGGTGAATAATTGCTTTGGTGAAATATTGCAAAGTGATTCTATACTGCGATTAAAATATTTTCACAACTGTTGTCAAGGGAATGGTGAAAATAGATATTTTAGTGTGATCAACTAGATAATCCTGAAGCACAATGACGCATCTCTGGCTTAGAGCAGGTTAGCATGAAATTTAATTTGCGGTAATCTGCCTCTGACCGATAGAGGACACACTCACCTCTAGCTGAAATTTACCCAGCTTCCAGCGTACAATAATTCAAGGGTGGCATCTCTCTAGAATGATCCCTCCCTGGCAAAGAGGCAAGAAAGGTTATGTCTCCCCGTAAGAAATCACTCACCAAATCCTGTCAATTCTTCCTTTCCTTTAACTCTCCCATTCACAACTTTCCTTTCCCACTGCCATCACCTTACTTGAGACCTTTATCACTTTAATTTTGGAGGAGGAAGTAGCCTACAAATTGGTTTACCTACCTCTCTCCACGGTTCCAGCCACACTGCTTTTATTTTATCAGACAATTTCCTACTGAAAATAATTCAGCGGCATCTTTAATCAGGCACTGGAAAACAACTACCTCTCTAGACTTAGTCTCAAAGAGTCATATTTTTAACTCTTCTACTGTATCCTAAGTGTCCTCCTCACAGTCTACACAAAGCACAAGGGTTTAACTTCTTCTATGGTTTTTCTCCAAGTCTCACACTTACTTTCAATGTCCTTTTCTTGTCTTTCTTCCTACCCATCCTTCAGGACAGTTTTAATTGTGCCTTAAAACTTTTCTAATCCCAGCCTTGGCCAAAAGTCAGTTTGTCCTGGCCCTGATGGTGGAAATCCGTTTTGTAAATATTGAGACCACCATGAGACATTTCTTCTACTGTCTTCAACTTCAAAAAACAAGTATATATTAAGAGATTTATCTTTGTAACCCTAGCAGAATATCAGATATTTGTTGTCTTGGGTGGGTGAAATAGATGATAAACATCAAGGATGCTGAATTGCAGCCAGAGATTTAGATAATGTTATTTAAATACAATTTGAAACACTCTGGTGGGAAACACCAGGGACCAGCTTTTGCCTTTCACATAGACAATTGAAGAATTGTCTTCGGGAAATATAATCAGCCCACAAGAAAAAAACTTAGAGATTCTGATTTGAAAATTCTTCAGTGAGAGATGCTGGTTAAATCAATTTACGGGAAAGACTACAGTCAAAATATGGATACAAAACTTTGAGTTTTTTATGACCATCTCTGCTTAGGTTTTCTTTTTCTTTTTCGTTACAATTTAAAATATTTTCTATTAAATTTATTGTGGTAACCTTGGTTAATAATGTTATATAAATTTCAGGTGTGCAACTTTATAAAACAACATCTGTATATTCCATTGTGTGCTCACCGTCCCAAGTCTAGTCTCCTTCTGTTACAATATATTTGACCTCTTTGCCTACTTCATCCTCCTCCACTTCCCTTCCCTTCTGGTAATCATCATTCTGTTGTTGGTATCTATGAGATTGTTTGTTTGTTTGTTTTGTTTGTTCCTTTTTGTTTTATATCCCACATGAGTGAAATCATATGGTTCTTTTTCTTTTCCACCTGACTTATTTTACTTAGCATGATACCTCAAGATCCAACCATATTGTTGCAAATGGCAATATTTCATATTTTTATGGCTGAGTAATGTTCCATTGTATACATGTACAGCATCTTCTTTATTTAATCATCTGTCAAAGGGCACTTATGTTGTTTCCACATCTTAGCTATTGTGTATAATGCTGCAATGGACATAGGAATACATATATTTTCACAAATAGTGTTTCCAAATTTTGGGGGTAGATACCCAGAAGAGGGATTGCTGATTCATACAGTAGCTCTCTTCTTAATTTTTTGAGAACCTCCATACTATTTTCCTTAGTGACTACACCACTTTACATTCCCACCAGCGGTGTGCAGGGTTCCCTTTTCTCCACATCCTCTCCAAGACTTGCTATTTCTTCTCTTACTGAATATAGCCATTCTAACATGTGAGAGGTGGCATCTCATTGTGGTTTTGAATAACACTTCCCTTATAACTAGTGATGTTAAGCATATTTTCATATATCTGTTGGCTCTCTGTATGTCTTTCTTATAAAAGTGTGTATTAAAGTTCTCTGCACATTGTTTAATTGAATTGATTTATTATTGAGTTGTATGAGTTCTTTATATATTTTGAATATTAGCCCCTTGTCAAAGTTTAATTTGAGAATATATTTTCCCATTTGGTTTGTTGCCTTTTTGTTTTGTTGATGATTTATTATGCTGTGCAGAGGCTTTTTAGTTTGATGTAGACCCATTCATTTATTTTTGCTTTACTTCCCTTGCCCCCTACCCCACTTTTTTACTCCAAAGTTACAATAATCAACACAGTATGATATTGTCAAAAAACAGACACACCAACTAATGGAACAGAATTGAGAGCCCAGAAATAAATCCACACATAGTATAAGGGCAACTAATTATTGACAAAGGGTCAAAAATCTACGATGGAGAAAGGAAAGCCTCTTCGATAAATGGTATTGGTAAAACTGGAAAGTCACATGCAAAAGAATGAAACTAAACTGCTGACACCATACACGAAAACTAACTCAAAGTGGATTAAAGATTTGACTATAATACCTGAAACAAGAAAACACACAGAAGAAAACATAGGCACTAAACTTATGCACCTTGCCTCAGAGAGATTTTTGTGAACTTGAGCCCAAAGGCAAAGGAAGTATGAACTCTTACAAGTATGCTCAGACAGTGGTCTAGAATTTCAGGAGAACTCAAATACTGAAGACAGAGTCTAAACCAAAGACAGGGGGAAAACTTAGAGAAAATGGAAAGTATGAAAAATGAAAGAGAGATTCACAGACAAACGATTCTTATTATTGTCTTCAGAGATAAGAGGATATTGCAATTATAAGAGGATACCATAAAAAACAAATATTCAGGGAATAGAATAAATTTTTTAACAATTAAAAGATAAGATGAAGAAATTAAAAACTCATGAGAAACTTGAGAGATAAATTTGAGGAGTTGTCCCAGAAAGCAAAGAAGGAAGGAAGGAAGGAAGGAAGGAAGGAAGGAAGGAAGGAAGGAAGGAAGGAAGGAAGGAAGGAAGGAGAGAGAGAGAGAGAGAGAGAGGGTGGGAGAGAGAGAGAGAGAAAGAGAGAGAGAGAGAGAGAGAGAGAGAGAGAGAGAGAAACAGATTATCAGCCCACAAGACCTAATGTCAGAATTATAAGAATTTCAGAAAGAGCAAAGAATGAACATAGAATGAATAAGTTTTATCAACAACAACAATAGTAATAATAATAATAATAATAATAATAACAATAATAATAAGTCAATCTCCAGGAACTGAAGCATTTGTGCTTATAGACAGGATGAGCTCAATATAAGATGCATGTACATGATGCTTGCTGCACTAGAAATGAAAACAGAGACACACAATGACAAATCATTATAAAATTTCAGAACCTAGAGACCTCAAACCTTCCAGAGAGAAACATACATGTTTTATACAAAGAATTGAGCAACATTAGGTACTAGAATACAATGGAGGGGTAATGTCTCAAAATTCTGAGAAAAAATAATTTCTAACTTAGAATCCTACATTTAGCAAAACAATTAAATGTGAGGGTGATTAAAAAGGATGTTTTGGGATGTGCAAAGTCTCAAAATTTATCAGCCAGGCATTCTTTTTCAAGACCCCACTGCAAGAAATCCAAGAAACAGAAACAGTTGGGTCTCAAGGAATAGGGAACCCAATAAGGAGAGAGGACAGCTCCAGGAAGAGGGTGAAGGGAAATCCCAGAACTCAGTACAATAAAAGGTAGGAGAGGAAACAGACCATATTAGAGCAGGTAAGAAGGCTCAGGAAACAAACATTTAGAAAATGATAATTACAGAATATTTATTGTGATTGACTGTCCTGAGTTGCTCTTACACATCTGGGGTTAGAACTTGGGAGTAAATTAGTCTACATTAAAAAAAAAAAAAAAAAAAAAAAAAAAAAAAACAAACTAAACTAAAAGTAACATAAAAAAACTATAACTCTAGAGAAATAAAAGTTGATCATTGAGACAGGAAAAGCCCTCACATCAACTACAGAGCTCAACTAGCTCAACTAGTAATTTATTTACACTGTCATATGTAAATTACCAGCCATTATGTAAATCCTACATATTAGTGTAACTGTAATTGCAATGGGAACTTATTGAAAGTAATGGTAGACAGCTGTGTGTGTGCCTGTGAATGTGTGTGATTATATCAGAAGTGTGAGAAAATGTGCTAAATCTTCTTTAGTAGTGGGAAGTCAATAGGTAATGCCTGAAAGAGAAAAATTAAGAAGTTGATTATTTAGAGGCATAGATATCACTTAGAGATACAGATAAAAAGTTTTAAAAGAATAGGAGTATGGAAGATGTTTTTGGAGATTGCCTTCAAAAATGTTCTGTAAAATATATATTTAAAAAATGCTCAACTTCACTAGCTATTAGGGAAATGCAAATCAAAACCACAATGAGATATCACCTCACACCAGTTAGAACAGCTAACTGGACAAGACAAGTAATAAAAAGTGTTGGAAAGATTGTGGAGAAAACGAGACTCTAATATACTGCTGTTGGGAGTGCAAATTGGTATAGCCACTATGGAAAACAGTATGGAGGTTCCTCAAAATTTAAGAATATTAATACCATGTAACCCAACAATCCTTTTTTTGGGTATCTCCCAAAAAACTCTGAAAACATTTATCCATAAAGATATATGTATCGCTATGTTCATTGAAGCATTTTTTTTTTTTTTATGGATAAAAAGGCATAAGATTTTTTTTTTGTTAGTTTCAGGTGTACAAAGCAACATGATAGACATTTAAACCCCTCATAAAGTGATAACTATTCCCCAAGTTACTAGCCCTCTGACATCCAATATAGCTATTACAATACCATTGACTATCATCCCTCTGTTGTACTCCACATCCCGTGACTATATATACATATATATTTAGTTATAGGTGACATTCAGCATTATTCACAGTGGCCAAGACATGAAAACAATCAGTGTCCTTTGACAGATGATTGGATTAAAAAAAGATGCGGTATATATACACAATGGAATACTATTCTGCCATAAGAAACGATGAAATACTGCCATTTGTGACAACATGGATAGATCTTTAGATTATCATGCTAAGCAAAATAAGTCAGACAGAAAAAGTCAAGAACCATATGATGTCACTGATATGTGGGATATAAAACTGAAAGCAACAAAGGAACAAGACAAACAAACAAAGAAACAAAAACTCATAGACACAGACAATAGTTTAGTGGTTACCAGAGAGTAAGGGGGAAGAGGGATGGTAGATGAGGGTAAATGGGATCAAACATATGGTTATGGAAGGAGAACTGACTCTGGGTGGTGAACACACAATGCAATATACAGATCATGTATTGTAGAAATGTACACTTGAAACCTATATAATTTTACTAACCAATGTCACCCCAACAAACTTAATAATTTTTAAAAAAATAATGCATTAAAAAATGTACCATAGAATGAACCATATACATGTATAAGTTGGATAAAAATTAAAACTAAGTTTAAAAATTCAGTTAAACACACACACACACACACACACACACACACACACACACAAACACAAGAATAGAGAGCTTCTAAAGGCAAACTGGATTAAATTACCAGCGTTAAAACAGCTTGTCCCTACAACATTAGAACAAGGCCACATCAATTTGAAATTGGAAAATTCCCAGACACTTGCCTGCCCTGACTCCAGGACAGAGATTACTGCTGTCCCAGCCCTTGGGCTGCCTTCCAACATGGGCAGAGTATCTCAGCCTCAGGGTCACAACCCACTGGTGTGGAAAGAATAATTAATCTTCGTGTCCTAGAGAATTTGTTAAAATACATTAATTTGTGAATGATTTCTTTTTCTAAATTAAAGCAGATGCAAGTTTATTCCTATAATACAAGTTTGCTCACTTTTTTATTCTATTTGCCTAGGTGACAGACAAAAATGTGTGTAATTGCAGTAGTAATAGCAGAAAATTGGCTTTACAACACTTAGCTCATTAATGTTGATATCTATAATTAGAGTAGTGAGGAAAATCATCTACAATGTGTGTTTTATCAATTTTTTTTAAAATGTGAGTCCATTTGATGTAATTTGATACATCAATATATAAGCATTAAAATTTATTTGTTGAAAATGATACAAACTACTGAAAATTACTTAAAGGGGGGAAATAATGTAGTAACTTATGAAGTTTGGAAGTCAAAAGGCAATACCTATAGGTATGACTGGATACAGGTGTACAAATTTTATTACTATGATTCCTATGCTATTTCTGTCTGTGCCAATACTAAGTGTTTGTTATTTTCTTTCCTAAAACTCACATGCTTCTTTCATGCGGTAAGATAGCAGTCAGGTAATTCAGGCTTTCCTGAGCTTAATTTAGAAACTTTAATAGAGAAAAAGTGTTTTTTCTCTTCCTGTGTTCATGGAAAGAACTCTGATTGATATGCACAAGTGATACGCCTACCACGTGGACCAATCACTCTTTCCTGGGAGACAAGTTTCAGTGATTGACCACTTATAGTTACACAGATATATGCCCATGCCAGTGGTCTACTAAGATTGACAGTTCCACTAAAATCACATGGAATGGGAGTAGAGCATTTCTTTAAAAGAGCGAGCTTTACTGCACCCCCAATCCTATCACCCACTCCTCCACTAGCATATGCCTGGCATCATATCATTAGAACTAAGCCCTTTTTTAAAGCTTTTGATCCCTTTTAAAATATGTCAGTCAGCTTATAAACCTTCTGTTCCAATCAAAGTGCAAGTTTGATGGGTTGAAAGAGGAGCAATGGGTATTTATCACGGTCAAATTCCAGAGCAAAAAGAGACAGTACAAGAAATTTTTAAGAGTGAAGACACTTAAACACTTTAGTAGTTTGCCTTGATTTTTTTCTGCTTAGCTATGAATGCAAAACCAACAGTACCAAAAATCTAGGGGCTTAAAATGACAATAATTTTATTGTTATCCCTCATAGTTATAGAATGATTGTCACTTGGCATATGTCATCCAGGGACATTCAGATGGCTGGATTAACTTGAAGCCTCTTCACTCCTAGATCTAATGCCTGGTCTGGAAGAGCTGGCATCCACTTGGCATCTCTCTCTCAGTGAAGCCTCTCTTCCTTATCAGCTATGGGCTTCTCCACAGTATGGCAGGGTAGTCAAGGTACTAAGACTTTGTACATGTCAGCTGGTTTCCACCAGAGCATGTGTTCCAAGAGAGCCAGACAGAGCTGCCACTTCTCCTAGAGGCTAGGCCTGGAACTGGTGTGGCATCACTTCTGCTATATTATATTTGTCAAAGCAGTCACAGGCCAGCCATATTTAAGGTGATTGAGAAAGAGCTTCCATCCCTTGATGGGAGAATGATAAGCACATACAGAAATGGAAGGAATTGATGGCAGCCATTTTGTAGACAAGTTACTACAACTACCACATGCTGGGAGATTTTTCTGAAAGCAGCAAGAAAAAAATTTACTTTGTACCCATCTAAAAGTTACAAGGGACCACTGAGTGGTAGATGTAAGTTTTTAAAACCAAAGAACTGAGTTATGTAATGCTGTTGTATTTACTACAAATTTAAAATGATCCAATTTTTGGTGGAATTTTTGTTAGTTTGTTTGCTTATTGATTTTTCATCTACCAAATTAGTAAAAATTAAAAAGCATATTCAAAATTGAAAGTGTGATATGAAGGCTATATTTTCCTGTTTTATCATTAAGAATATAATATCCGCAATACAACAATGTAATAATGAATATAAAGAAAATCATTAACCTATCAATATTCCTTGTCACAATAACTTCCAATTTGGAAATTCTATCCTTAACTAATTACTTGACATGTGTGGAGAACAAAAATCTTTACAAAAAAGTATATTATTACATAATTATTTATAATGGCAACATTTTGGAATAACTTAAATACCTAACAATAGAAATATGGATGATAACCTTGGATTTTATGTAATCATGTAAAGTATATATTTACAAATAATATTTAATATGGAAATTTTACTGCTTCAATGACACGTGAAGAAACAGGATACAAATCATATAGAGAAAGTATAATTACAAGTATGCAATACAAATGAAAAGCTATGCCTGGGGGGAAAAAGACTAAAAATAAAGCCACTAAAAGATTAATAATGTTTAGATAACTAGATGATTGAACTATTAGTAAATCATTTTCTTTTTCTGACTTTTATTTCCAAATTTCTATAATGACAAATGTCATCCATGCTCTTTAAAGAATGAGTGCAGCCTTTCTCATCTTACCTTGAATATCGTCTAATCAAGCAGCCTCCAAGAAGACATCACTTTGGCAAATGGAAAGAGGTCATTTTTTTCTAAGCACATTAACAGGAAAAAAAAAATCCAAATGAAGACGTTGGGGTACTTAACCCAATGGGAATTGGAGTGTCTCCCTCTCAATTGGTCCTAAGCTAAAAAGTGGCCTTTTAATACTGAAGTATGAAGTCATTGAACAGAAACTCCAGGCATTTGTAAAAAGTTCAAAGGCCCTGAGGTGTCGGAGACAGATGGGCTTTAAATCATCAAAACACTATTTCATAGGTTGATAGCAAGTCATAAATAATTCTGGAGTCTGAAAATTTTGCTGCTTTATAGACCTTGGCTGTAATTTGAACAGAACTTAGATGAGTTTCTCTTGAAAGTTCAAACTAAAATGTTTACGAACATGTTCCAATTCAATTCAAGAAGTATTTATTAGATAGCATGAAAATGTTTTGGAAACTTGACGTGCTACAGAGTGGTGAGGAATATATTATAAACTCTGCACTATGGGCACGGCTCTGCCCAAGCAACCAAGGCAGCTAGGAGTCATCCAGGGAGACCAGTGTCCCCATAACCCAGTGCAACCAAGAGATGACAAAGGGCATGTGTTCACCTCTCTGAGAAAAGGGCGTAGGAAGAGTGGAAGCTTGAGACATTGCACTTTAGTTGTGAAAAGCAATGCATTTGGCCAGATCCCAAAAGAAGGTTGTATTTTCTGCTTGAAGAAGAGAAGCAGAAATTCAGCCCCATGTTTTTACAACAAGGATTAAAGCTTCGCTTATTTTCTTTGGCACCTTAACGTGAAGTAAAGCTAGAATCTTGGCAATTTGCCATCTCATTTTTCTGATGAAAAATTATGGGTTAAATTATCACACATACCATCTTGGCAGGAGATGTTCCAGGTCTTGGAGACAGCATTTAATCTTTGCACCTATTGATGTTTGAGTGGGTGTTGGGGGTGACTGTGGCTCTGGTGGCCACTGTGCTAAGCAACAGTCTCATTCATTTCCACAGAACAGAGTGGATGCTATACATATTACACCCAAGACTATATTATTAGCAGTGTCCAGTGCAACAAGAAAAATTGGGGTCCTTCCCTTGTTTACAAAAAGTATTAATAATTTCAAGATGGTGAGAAGAGCATTAATCCAAGTATGGAGACCTTCTGAGCATGGAGCCCCTCCCAGCATGAGGTTATTCTGAGTCAGGGTTCTATGCAGACTGTACATGATGTTGGCCCTGATACAGCTATCCTTCTCGGCTTGCATCCATATCCCTTCTTCTCTGAATCCTCTAATAAGACTCTCAGCCTATAACTGCACTCTAGGCTGGTCCTCAGCACAATTAAAACTAGTGACTTCTGTTTCCAGCTCTTCTTCTCCCTCTTGCACTCCTTCCTGCCACTCCCAGAAGCTGGTTATTCTCTGCTATTACCTGATTGCTCAGAATCTTTCTTCATGACTTCCCACACAGCATGACATCCCTCACAGGCCAGACTCTCCAAAAAAGATCCCTACTTAAACAGCATAACGTTTTTATTCTTTAAAACTTAGCCAGATTGTTCTCCATATCTTCACATCAGAAAATAAAAGAGCTGACAATGCCAATGAAGACGTTTCCCAGAATAATTGCATTTAGCCAGAATCACAGAATGTACAAAACTTAATGTGAGTAGAGTAAGATGGTAGAATTGCCACTTCTCCCAAAGGTCAATGGGAGGCTTCTTAGGAATAAAGGGTTTGTTTATATCAAATCACAGCCCTTGTCTATAGCCAAGAATAACCACATCTAACCATACCACTAAAGTCTTTTGTCTTAAATGGTCTTCTGCTATAAGCACAAATAGGGAGAACAGCAGAGAGACGACCTGGCATCAAATTGATGAGCCATTTTGTTGTAAAGATTTATTCCAAGAGAATTGAATTGTCAACAAACATTCACTGAGCAGCTATTTTTCACACTATTCATTACTTTAAAAAATATGCACAGGACTATATTCAGCCCAATTATTAAGTAGATGTGGCTTGCCAAAACATTTGTCTCAGGTCAGATTCCTTGAGAAGCAGACTCATGTGGTTTTTAACAGACAGACCACTCACTAGGGAAGGCCCTTGAGATTTCACCTATGGAATAAAGGAGAAGGAAGCAGGATTGGGCAGAGGGAAAAATAAAGGAGACTGCAATTCAGGCCAAATGACAACTTTAGCCCATCCCATGGGCCTTCGGGAACTAGAACGCTCATTCAGAGTGATCCCAAGTAGGAGCAAAAAGGCCAGACATTTGAAGCCCAAGCATCCATCACTCATTGAGAATGGGGCATCCCAGAAAGTCATGGCTCTTTTCAGCTGAGACAAGCCCTGAACAGTCTAACAGTGCATCCACAACACCAGTTGTTAAAATACTGAAATGCTCTTACTATGTCTAGTATTACCAGCCACTGCCCTGTTGCCTGGGCCATCCCAGCATTTTGGGTCTCCAAAAATTATCGAATCTTGTAACTAGGTTCTGATTGATCAGTGTTGTGCTATACCAATTATTAAACATTTTTAATATCACCTCTGGACCACTATGAATATCAGCCAAGATGAAAGGGTAGGGCTATATTAAGAGAAGCTAAGATCCATATATAGAGCCAGTTGACACATTCTTAAGAGAACTTAAATTTGGTCTGATTTCCTATAAAGAGCTGAAAGCAATCCTATGTAAGAATACCATTAATCAAAGATAAAGTTTACTAGAAATTGGTATTCTGGATAAATTAGTGAAGAGAATATGAAAGATAAATGAGAAATATAAAATAAGAAAGAAGGTGAGTAGCTCTGAATGTAAAGAAAGCCTGAATCCCAATATACTAAATTCAAACTGTGGGGAATCCAAGTTAACCAGTTCAATTTTAAATGATGAACTCCAAACTTAATTATCCTTTTCCAGTTCTAATTCACTGATTACATGAAGTGTTCTTCATTTATTTCTGTCTTAATTAGAAAGGATGTTTCATTTAATATGGGCCTGGTGACTAAAAAATTCTTGATAGGTATTTAAACTTACAATGCACAGTGATGGCCAGGTTATGAGGATTTTCTCTAGAGTATTACAGGATGAATTCATTAAAGAGCATTCAAAACATTTCATTAAATAAGAATTTCTGAATCACAACTAATTTTAAAATTTACATAAACTATCTCAGAAGATTTACAAGCTCAAATTTACATTTCATAATTAACCTAGAGCTGAGGTTAGAAACCAGGTATTACTATGAGGTTGCTCTATTTCTGTGAAAGAAACATTTAGGAAGAGCAGACCTGAGATGAACCCAGACAAAAAGCCTTAAATGCTTTACTATTTCACTGGCTGACCCCATCACCTCCAACTACACCATTCATTCATTCTCCTATTCAGCACAGAGGCCCTCCATAAAAATGGAGAGATGTGAAGACCAGAACACCTTAAGGCATTATTTTCAAATGGTGCTCCTGTGAGCTTTAGGAATTAAGTGAGACGCACAGGGTAGTTATGGGGTGCGGGGGAGGATACGAAAAGGGGAGGGCTCCAGGCCTCTAGCCTCTACTTCCAATAAACCTTTATTTTTATATAGAGTCCTTCTACAAACTATTTACATAAAATAAAATAGTCTTGTGATTAAAAAAAAAAAAATTTACAGATTACTACCACAGTGGCCCAAATCATAACTGGAAAAACGTTACAAGTATGTATCCTTTTAAGACTAAATATAGGTAAGAGCTAAATATAGGAAGGTTGAACTGAGAACTCATAAATTGATAATATCTGGTAATTTAGACCTAAATCATGATCACATTGACCTTTTCACTATGTGTGTGGGGAAAAAACTAGGTCAGCAAGGAAAAGAGCTGAGTAGTTAAGAGGGCAGGTTTAGTAGAGTGACCTAATTTCAAACTAACTTTGCACACAGTTTAATACTTATAAGTGATTCTGATTAAAGCAAGTTAAATGAGCCCTTACTTATTGTTAGTAAGGAGTAATATTTGTATAGTTGTTTTGTTTTTTTAATTAAACAACATGTCAATATGTCTAATATAGGATATGTTTTTAATTACTGAGAGTGACTTTTTTTCAATTCATTCTAAATTAATTATACCTAAGTATCTGATAAACTAGATAATAGAAAATATTAGCTAACTATAATATAATCATGAAGGTAAACTCTGAACTCCCTTGTATTAGTGGCGATAATATGTCAAGAGGCCTTAAACTAAGGGATGGATAAAAGAATATTTGATCATAACAACGTTTGTTTTATTTGGAAAACAGTTGTTGCATATGACACAGAATAATATTAAATCCAACAGTAAAGTTAAACTGTATAGACCTGAAATTTGAAACTGCTTGAGAATTAAGGTGGATTACCCTTTCCTTCAAAGTATTTCTCTTTAACATTGAGTTAAGAAGGTGTTATCTGCAAAGAAAATTTTACATAGGAAAAATAATGGTTGAATTTATTCTTATAGAATGATTTCAATTCCTTAAAATGAAAAACCATTGCATTTGAACCTAAATGTAATCAAGCCTTCAGTTCTATCAGTTTTCAGAATAAACAAGCCACAGAGAAATATGTAAAATTATACCACAGAGATCCAGGAGATACAGACAGCAAAATGCCAACTATGGGAAATGCTGTTGAACCAGGATCTTTCTGAAAACAACTGCAAGGAAAAACAAAGAGGGAGAGGACCCTGTCGATTAAAACAGATTTAAGAAACATAGCAATGAATTACACAACATCCATTTGGATCCTCGTTCAAAAATCCTGGACAAAATTCAGGCTCTGAGGAAATCTAAATACAGACTGGGTAAAGAGCCCTAAATTTAAAGATACATACTAAAATATTTATGAAAAATGATAAGATTTCATAAATTTGTTTCAAAATTATCTTGGGGGAAGAATGGGTATGGCTATACATGAAACAAGATTGGCCGTGAGTTAACAATTGTTGATAACTGAGTGATTGCAACATGGTGGTGGTGGTGTGTGTGGGGGGTATGCTCTTTACTATTGCATTTGTTTGAAATTTCCCATAATATTTTAAAAAGTTAAAAAATAAAATAACAAGGCAAGTATTATTTGTCTATGTAAAAATAAAATGATTGAAATGTATACATAGTAGAAAAGATTCTACCTGTCTCACAAGCGGCAGAACCAGTCTTACTCTGCCTTGATTTCCACCAGTTAGCTGTGCATCAGCTTCAAATCCTAGGATTTCCTTGGCTGCAGTAAGTGGGACGTGGAAAATTGCCATCAGATTTGGATCATCCTATTGATAAAGTAAGCGGTTGAAGGTGTGTTACAGATAGACATGCAATGTTTCCCGAGTGTTGTCTGAATTGACCTGCCACAGGGCCCCCTACCTACATTGGTATCCTCAAACTCATTTCATGATTGGGCTCATTTTTCCTTGTGCCAGCTCTGTTACTCCCCAGCCATTCGAATGCCCTGGGACAGGTTTCTAGCCCAATCAACATTAAATTTGTGGTTGGAAAGATAAGCCCAAATAACACCATAAAAATAGACTTAAAAACTGCAATATCAGGTATGGCAAAAATGCCTCTCCAATATTCATTTTCCCTTTCCTCTTTCCCAGGAGACCTTCAATATGCTAAATTAAAAATCCTCAGCTTTCCAGACTCTCTTACAAGGGACTGTCCATGTGACATTGTCCTGGTCAGTGATATTTAAATGAAACATTTTAAAAGGGGATTCCAGGAATACTCTTTCAAAAAGGACCCACTCATTTGGTCTTTCCTTTCTCCTTTTCCTATATGGATTTCAGCATGATACCTGGTGCTGAAACTGCCATATTGCACCTCCCATACTGGAACCATGGGAACAAAAGTCATCACCATGAACTGAACCCCCGGCCCCATCCTTATAACGTGAGAAAAATTGATCCCTATTTTATTAAGCTATTGTGATGAGGTTTAGAATTATATAGAACTAAATGTAATCTCTGATATATCAGCCTATTAAGTAAGCAAAATGTGAAAAAATAAGACCCTTATTATTATATTCACAGGGGGAAAAATCAAAGTCCAAAAACTAAAAAGGCATTGTTTTACAAGTGTAAATCAAAGACGGTAAAGTAAAAATGTTATCCTAAAAATTTCTCACTTTGCTTGATCTCAATTAGAAGGTCCTTAACCAGATGCCAGGGCATTACAGATGTGTCTTCTACCATTAACAGTCATTGTTACACTGTGACTCAGTGTAACAGTCTCTTATTGAGAACATACTACCTCCCCACCTTTTAGTTGTGCTGGAAGAAAGAATAGATGTGGAACATAAACTACTAGTAACATGAGAAGCTCGCACTTTCCTTGGAAAGAGAAACATGCAAACCTATTGATTTAAAATAAGCAATGTATTGTAGCATCCCATTATCCATCCTATAAGTATTATAAAACGCCAGAATAAGGCAGCCCCACTGATAGCCCATGTTCTGCCTTTGTGCAAATTATAAAACTGTGCCTCTTTCACAAAACACTTTACTGCTATCTTCCACTGAATATTTACTGCTATTTGTATATCCATAAAATAATATACATAAATATATGTATATAAAAACACAAACGTACAAGTAGCATATACAAAAACATATGATATAACTAGCACCCCTACAGGTAACAGTGTACAACCTGCACAGGGACCTGCCCAGTCTGGAATAAGGAGAAATCACTGTGGTCTGAGGAAGTCAGAGATAACACATGTGGGGACAGTTTTGAGTTGATGCCTCACTGTATTACTTAGGCAAAATAAAGGAAAAGTCAAATTTTGTGCTTTAAGGATTTCAGCTTACGTTTTTATTATTTCAAGCAAGAGTATCTATTCCCCAGAAAACAGTAAACCATGCCTCCAATACCAATCACTGTATCCTGCTAAGTCTGCAAATGTAAAGAGCTTTTTAATCTTGCTATTAGAAATCCACGGATGCCTAGTCTCCCGTGCCTTAAAAGAACTCACTCACAGCATGGCAGTAAACCAAATTTCAGAAGAGCTTTTTATGGTCTCCAGAATCACACATTTGCAGGAGAATGAACATATGCAGGAAAGCAGAGTGGCAATTATGTGTCCTGTGATAATCCACGTGCAGCTGTGAATATCTGCATTGCCATCAGTCAGTCTGCAGCAATTCTGGCTGAGACACCCAAGCCGGGGGTGCTATTTGCAAATAAAAAAGGAATATAGCTTTTAACCCCTCCTGAACAAGGCTATAACAAAGTGGAGTGATTTAATTTAATGACTCTTTCCAATGAAATGCTCGCTTGAGTGCTCTGAAATCTACCCTCTGATATCTCTATGGTTCCTTTCAAATTAAAAATGGGACTGTTCTCATCTTTCAGTGTGATCAGGTGGAAATTTATTTTTAAGTAGTTGAAGACAAGAGGACTCAGTTTCGTAGGGCACCCAATCACCTGAGAAGATTTCAAAGCAAAATAGTTCTTAGCCCACCGGAGACCTTTCATTCCTGTGAGGTACCAAGAGTCTATAACTTTTAATAAGTTACCCACATGATTCAGATATTAGCCAGTGTGGCCCTGGGCTGACAGATTGACCTCTTTAAAAAGTAAACCACGTAATTATCCCAGTTCACATCTATTTTTCTATAGGACAGTGTTTCCCGGTCGTTCTTGGGCCATGTCACTCATCGAAAATAACCATATTTATAAAGCACACTGGGAATTGGATGAGGTTGTTCACAGCCAAAGGCGAAAGATCTGGAGATCTTGCCACTGTCATCTCTGACCAGCCCCCCAAAAGTTGAGGGTCTCAAGACCCTGGATCACCTACAACCCAATCAAGGAAGAAGAGGAAATCTCAGGGCAGATATTGATAATTTAGAGAAGAAAGGAGCCAGGACACTGTGATTGAGTCAGTTTTCCTTTCTTCCTCAATCCTTTAAATGCTTTTAGTCCTTCTTAAGTAGTAAAAAAAAAAGAAAATGTGTACCTAATATTGCTCCTGCCTACACTGTGATGTGTATAAAATATCTAAATTCCATTCCCTCTGGCTTAGTTTTTAGTATATAAACTCCAGCTCCCAACAAAACATGGTTACTGAAAATTAAAAGCATTAATTTTAGACTATTATCTAGCTATGGACTTTAAAACTTTAAAAACTCTACTTTAAAACTCAAAGACGAAGGAGACCACTTTTTTCTGGGTAGACTTCACGTTCCACTCCCTTGGATAATCCATTTCAGCTCCAAGGCAAATGCCTTAACAGAGAAAGAAAATAGTGGTGAAGTTTCTCATATATTTTTTTATTCATTTATTAGGTGAACAGGAGATATTTCATTGGGATAGACAGACACAAACACAATGAACCTTGATATGAAACCGATGATTACATATACTTGAGGACAAGAATACGCAAAGGTTTCTATCTGGGAGGTCTTTAACTGAAGTGATTATTCTAAGAGAGAAAGCAAAAATATTTTGGGAGATATTGACCTATTTACCAGAAAATATTCCTTGTAAGCACATTATTTTTCATTTCAGCAACTGCTTCTGTCTGTACACACAAGATACAGTAATACTTTTTTAACTTAACCATTGTCAGTGAACAAGAGTTCTGGTATATGAATTTTCCAGATATCTGTGGCCTACCTCCTAAAGACCTGCTTCTAATTTTCTGCTTTATTATTCAACTTATTATTATTCTGCTTTATATATATAACACTGTTATATATATATATATTATTCAACTTAAATTTTTTTTACCAAATATAAAAGCAAGATATGCTCCCCATGAGATAAAAATCAAATCATAAAACAAAATCATATAATAAAATCTCATTACTTAAGTATTAATAACACTTTAGACGTATCATCCAAATATTTTTACAAACATGGTTATTCATGCAGAGTATTAATTGTTTTGAGGTATTACTTAATATTGATGATGTTTGGTAACCTGCTTTTCATATTAAACATCATACAATGGACATTGAAAAAATGTTTTTAAAGGTTGCCCTAAGTTATTTAAACAATCATGTTAATTGTAGATTACTATTCAGTTTCTCATATTATAAACTATCTGGTTATGAATATGTGTGCACAGGTTTTACCACATGACTTCATGTATCCTATAGAATTCAGCTTCTTGAAGTAGGATCTCTAAAGTGTATGTATAGTTAACCACTGGATATATGACCTAAGTGACCCCCAGACCGGTTCTGTCACCATGTGGATAAGAATAACCATATCCCAAAATGGTCACCATCCCAATCTTTTCTATTTTGCCAATCCATAAAATGTTTTGATTTGATTACTAGAGAATCTGAATATTATTTTTACGCTTATCAAAGTACCTTATTTTTCCTTTTGAAAAATTTTCTCTTGACATGTGTATCTTTTTCTTGTTAATTAGAAAAGGCTTTTACAGATTACTTATAATAACGCTTTGTTATATGTGCAGCAAATTGTTTTCACCTTGTTTCTGACTTTTTAAATTATTATGTAGTAACAGCTATAAATATTGTCCTTGTCCTGATATTTGTGTCATGTTTAGAAAGTTCTCCAGAACTCCAACTTTATTTTTAAAAATTACATAATGATAAAAATAAAAGACACAAATAACTTTCAATAAATTTCTAAACCATCTTATGTCATGTATGTAAAAGTGCGGTGCGAGAGAAACAATTTTTTTCCAAATGGTTTGTCAGTTGTGCCAATTATAATACATTTATTGACAGACTCAATCTTTCTCCACTGATTTGAGAAGCTTCTTTTATTATATACTAACTTTCTTCATATAATTCTGCAACACTGTTATATATATATATATATATATATATATATATATATATATATATAATACATAATGTATGTAATGTATGCATTATATATAATATATATTATACATACACACACATTTGTATGTATATATGAGTATGTGCTTATGTATACATATTTAGTTTATATATGTATATATATTTAACTTAAATATATAGGCTTCTTTTCCTGAATTAGAATAGAATTTTGATTAAGATTATATCAGGATATTGATTCATTTGTAAAAAATTAATGTTACATTACTTATTCTTTACATCCAAAAACATAAAATGCATGATGCTAAGTAGTTCTCATATATAGTTCGTACTCACAAATATATTAATTACATTTATATATATATATATATATATATATATATATATATATATATATACATATATATATGTTATATAATAATTTTCTAATCATTTATTTTGGATGTATCAGAAAGCTCTTGATTTTAGGAGAGTTCACTTGCAACAAATTCTTTTACTAGAATCTCGTGTCATTTATAATGGTTTTTAGCAGATTCTCCTGCTTTCCTAGATCAGGATTATACCACTAGAAATTAAAGATAATTTTACCTCCAACTTTATAAAAATTTTGCTTCATGACTTTTTCTCTCTATTGTTGAAATTACTCATTGTTGAATAACTATGATGTATGACTGAAAATAATATAATATTGTTTTAGCTGTATTTTAATTTAAAAATCTTAAAGAAAAAAAGAAATTACTCAATTGTCAATCAATTTTATTAAGATTGGGTATAAATTTATCTTTGGGGGGAAGGATGACTCTGTTTTCAATTTGTTCCAATTAATTTTTGAGGGTCACATTGATGAATAAATGTGGACACATGTGGGTTTGTGCTAAATTTCATAGCTTCTAATCTGATTTTGATTTTTATAATTATCTTTTTTGTTAAACCCAATCTGCTGCCCAACAGCTCTAATTTTGGTTATTGTATAGTTCATTTACAGAGTTCTGTTCTTTTTTTTTCAAATTTTCTAAATCACCTTGAAAATATTGTAAATCTCATCAATTTTTCTTTAACTATCGTTCAAAAATCTGTGAATGATAATTCCAGCATTTGGATTATGCATCCAGCTTTTTCTAAAACCTATTATTTCTGCTGGTTCTTTTTCCTTTTTCTAGCTTTACTGAGATAAAATTGACATACAACATTGTGTAACTTTAAGGTGTACAATGTGATGATTTGAAACATGTGTATATTGAGAAACGTTTACCACAGTAAAGTTATTTAATACATCCTTCCCTTCGCATGATTACCATTTTGTTCTTGTTTTTATGGTAAGAACATTAAAGCTCCACTCTTCACAACTTTCAAGTACACAATACAACATTGTTAACTATAGTCACAATGGTGTGCTTAGATTGTCAGAACTTAATCAATCTTCTAACTGAAAGTTTATACCCCTTTGACCAAGAACTCCCCATTTCCCCCACTTCCCAGCCCCTGGCAACCACTATTCTACTCTATTTCTATGAGTTCAATGTTTAGATTCCACATATAAGTAAGATCATACAGTACTTGACTTGTCCATACTTATCCTGATGGTCCCCCATTGGGCAGTTCTCAGGCCTTGGCTTTTCTCCCTCCTACCCACGGGCTGCACATAAAGCCTAAGTACGCAGCATGGACAAATGCCGCAACACAAATGGCTTTGGTACTCAGATATGCTGCTTATATATCTGATTCAGGTTATCTTCCCAAACTGCTCTGGCAGCTAGTGACTATCTTTTTAACTTACCAATTTTTTAAAGAAATGGGTTTTGTTTTTGTTTGTGGTTATAGTGGCTTTAACCCAGCATGTTGTTGTTGTTGCTTAAGCAGGAGGATTGACCTGAATAACCTCGTCCAAATTGCCCAGGACGTGGTGGGGACCATTTTTATTCACTGAGGACTGAAGAGTATGTCTTCTAAACAATGTGCAGTGCTAGTGCTTATTAAGTGTCTGAAAAGGGAACAGCTCTGCGATAGGCAGATCTTCATCTGGCAGATATTTTTTTCATACTTTAAGCACTAGTAAATTGAACATGGAAAACTGGAGCTCTCATCACAGCTACAATTAATTTCTCCTTCCTTAGGACTCTCAAAGCAATTTGTAACTTTAATATGTCATTAAACCTTCCCTTGGATATAAGTTTGTATATACATGTCTGCATTTGCCTTTCAATACAAAGCTTCCTGATGCTTTATATGGTTTCGTGTTCTCACCTTCAGAGTCCAAACAGCTGTCGGTATGGTGTTGGCCTTGTCAGCTTTCATAATTGTATATAAAGAATTAGCCAACATCCTATTGGATATGTTTCTCTGAAGAACCTTGACTAATAGAAAAAAGATGCTTACAGAGGGTGGGGAGATGTCTTATCAGTAAACAGAATAAAACTAGCCCCACCCTATACCCAAGAGAATGGCCACATGTAATATTTTTAAATAATTTTCATGCCCAATTTTTCCATTTTCTTCTAGATGTGACTCCTAAGTCCTGTCATAATGTCTATTTTAAAAAAGACCATGGATAGGCACAATATTTGTGAGTTCATTGGACACATAATGTCCATTTCAAGGGGATCCAGTCCCTTGTCAAAATTGACTCCAAGAGATTTTTACAAGTTTTTGTTCTGTAAACATCACCATCCAGAAACATTGTCAAGTTTTACCATTATAGAAGGCAAGCCAGTTTTAAAAATATGATACCATTTGACTACACAATCTACGTGACTTACAGTCTTAAAAATATTTTTTTTTTTCAGAAATTTTGCTCAGATGGGATGGTTTGTCCCCTACCCTCTTTACTGGCCACATCTTTAAGAAACAGGAAGTAGAGGAGGAATGTGAGAATGATAGAGAGGTGCTAGCTCACCCTGTAATAAGCCTCACACAGAGACTTTGCATTTCAGGCTCAACCTCAAAAATCCCTAATTGTAAATATTTTACATATTAGACTAAGGAAAACAGTCTTTCTTCAGTTATCTTGCCAATGCCCAAATTTATAGAGGGCTCTACCTGAACTCAAAATCTGTGTAGACTTTAACCACCTGAACACAGGAAGAACAAAAGAAAGTCATGAGAAAGACACCAGTCTGACCCAGAAATTACACACCTACAAAACTTGAGTTCCTGATATCCAACATGGAGGAGTAGATAAACACTGTGCTTGCCTCATCCTGTGAACACATCAAAATTGGAACTAAATTATACAACAATCAACCTGGAGTACTGTCTGAAGTCTAGCTGAACAATTTTATAATTAAAATTATAGAGAAGAAGCCATGTTGAGACCAGTAGGAGGGGCAGAGATATGAAATGTGCGGTCCCACACCCGTGTGTGGCATTTGAAAATAGGGAGAGCTATCTCAGCCATAGAGGTTGCCCACGAAGAAGCAAGGGACCCCAACCCTCACACTAGGCTCCCTAGCCCGGAGTATTGGTGCCAGGAAGAGGAACTTCAACAACATCTGCCTGTGAAAAACAATGGGGATTCTGACCATCCAGGTGGGACGGAAGGCTAAAGAGAACACAGACATCCTCTTAAGAGGCTGGCACAGGCACTTACCCTGGGCTCCAGAGGAGAGACAATGACTCTGGAGGTGTTGGAGACGTATGGGGAGAGACTGAGCTGTGTAACTTCAGGGCTCAGACTAGAGGGACAGTCCCCATATTTTCCATGTGTGGCCCTTCTCTCATGCAGCTGCAGATGAGCACCATCTTTCCTGTGTTGAGCCCACCTCCACAGGCCAAATCTGAATCTGAATGGCCTGGTGATCTCCACAGCTCAATCCTGCTGACTCATTGAGATGCTGCCTCATCCAACTAGCCTACCACAGGAAGCTTTATCAGTGGCTGAACCTTACAGGAGCCAGCAGACCTTGCAGCAGGACTCAGCGTGTCCTGGTTTTTTGCAGAGCTATCCCTGACCTAGTACTGGGGGCAGCCATCCTCTGTTTACAGCGTGGCCTCTCCCACATGCTTCCACGTACAACATAGGCAGTGGCCAACTTTGGATCACTTTTCATGCAGCCTACCAGGTACTCCCCAGCCGCTCACAAGCAGTGGCTGACCTGGGCCAGCACCAGAGCCCCTCCCAAGAGGTCCCAGAACAAACATACTTGGAGTTCAGCTTTAGACCACAGCAGGGTACTACCCAATTAGCCCCACAAGTGGCACACACAAAGAGCAGTCTCCACAGGCACCAGAGCCCACTGAGGCGAATCCTGCTCCATGGAGTAAGCCTCCTGCACAGCAGCCCATAAGCTGTGGACATGGCCAAACTCCATAGCCAGTCAGTCTGAGGGTTACTATCACCCACTGATATGCCTACAGCAATCAAGGCACAACTATAACAGGAGGGCACACACAACCCACACAAGGGACACTCCTGGAGCACCTGGCTCAGGTGACCACTGGGCCCCAATAGAACATTTACTACATAAGTATTATGTAGTAAAGGCAAGACTGGGAGACATAGCAGCCCTACCTAATACATAGAAATAAACACAGAGAGGCAGCCAAAATGAGGAAACAAAGAAATATGTTCCAAATAAAAGAACAGGAGAAAATTCCAGAAAAGGAAATAAACTAAATGGAGACTAGCACCCTACCAGAGACAGAGTTCAAAAAACAGATATTCTACTGTTTCTTATCTTCATTCTTTGTTGAGGGAAAAAAAAATAATGTGATAATTTGCCATTCTTATCCAGACCATGTCTTCTGCCTGCCAGCAAATGAATAAATAAGTTTGAGTTTCTCTAAAGTACAAGAGAAAGGATTTTGAAAAAAGGTATTATTCTAGAGTTACTCATAGCACATTGAAAGTGAACTGCCTCTCTGCTACTTTTGGTGCATATGAATTATTATTTGAAAATTATTGCTATTGGGAGTAACAAAGATTTGCGCCTGCCAGGGTAATGTCCAGCTCTGAGAATCTGCTTTGGATTTCTCACCATAGGAGAAGGTCATTCACTATTTTCTGACCTTCCTGAGGAAGAGACTTATCCATCAGCCTGAACTTAGCCTTGAGAGGGAGAAACCACAGAGAGAGAACATTTCCTTCCTGACTATGAGGGGGAAGATATCTTGGAGGTGGATCTGTGTTGGGGGATGTTAAGATGGCAATCTTCATAAAGAAGCATCCCTGAAATTAAGAAAGGATGAACCAAAGAAAGGTGTACTGGAAGATGCCCAGTCCTTCTTACAGAACCTTTGTTGATTTCATAGTTTTTCTTGGTATTTCATGAGACTGTCTAAAAAGTTCCAGCTAAGCTATGTATGCAAAGGCAAAATAAAGAGAAGAACATTTATCTAGTGACTGTCACAGGAGGATCAAAGTGTCTTGGGATCCAAAGGTAGTGTGGTAAAGGTGAATCTGTTGATAGTAATGGGGGTTATAGTGGTGATGGTTTTATTTAAAGTGAAGAACCTATCTTAGGAGCAAAGAATCAGATGAGGTGGTTCAGCACTCCTCCCCACCAAGAGGATCTCTTTCAGAGTTCAATTTTATGGGCATTTTTTGTTTTTGTTTCACATTTTTGAATATGCAGAACTGTTAATCACTTAAATTGAGACCATATTTCATTTATGTTTCCCAGTTTTGTTGATATATAATTGACATACATCACTGTATAAGTTTAAGGTGTACAGCATTAGGATTTGACTTACATACACATAACGCGTTCAGAAAATTAAGTTCGTGAACTCATCCTAGAAAAAGTGTTACATAGCTCACTGCTGAATATCACTACGGTCACCTTCGAAGCACTCCCCTTAGGAAGCTATGTACTGATGCCACGTGCCTAGTCCACCCTTCAAAGCAATTTTGGACTCTTTTTCTGGAATGGCCATCAGAGCTATTGTCCTATTACCCTTGATGTCCTGAATGTCATCAAATGTCTTCCTTTCAATATTTCCTTTATCTTCAGGTAAAGAAAGAAGCCACTGGGAGCCAGATCAAGTCAGTAGGGAGGGTGTTCCAATACAGTTATTTGTTTACTGGCTAAAAACTCCCTCACAGACAGAGCTGTGTGAGCTGGTGCAGTGTCGTGATGCCAGAGCCATGAATTGTCGGTGAAAAGTTCAGGTCATCTAACTTTTTCATGCAGCCTTTTCAGCACTTCCAAATAGTAAACTTGGTTAACTGTTTATCCAGTTGGTACAAATTTATAACAAATAATCCCTGATATCAAAATAAGGTTAGCAACATCATTGCAATAAGTTCACAAACTTAATTGTCAGAACTCGTATCATAAAGTTTATATCATAATCTCATATAAGTAAGTTTAGTTAATATGCATCATCCCATATATAGATACAAAAAAATAAAAAATATTTTATTTTTATTCTCAAGCATTTAAAAATATGATATCTATTATATGAATATTTTATTACATAAACATGCATTTTCATTGAAAAATATTACTACAATTCATGAGCATACAAAAGGAAATACAAGTACTCTTTCAAACTAGAAATAGAAAGGAAGTTTCTCAATGCTCATTTGATAAAAACCTATACTTAATATGACATATAGTGATGAAAGACTGAATGCTTTCCCCCTAATGCCAGTAATAAAAAAGAATGCTTACTCTCACACCTTCTATTCAACATTGTACTAGAGGGCCTACAAAGTGTAATAAATATTTTTTTTTCTTAAATGTCAGTTCTATTTTTAATTTTTTGAGGAACTTCCAAACTGTTTTCCCTAGTGGCTGCACCAATTTGCAATCCACCAACAGTGCAGAAGGGTTTCATTTTCTTCATATCCTCACCAACACTTGTTTGTTGATTTATTAATGATAGCCATTCTGACAGATGTAAGGTGATGTCTCACTGTGGTTTTAATTAGCATTTCTCTGATGATTAGTGATGTTGATCATTCAGTACATAAAATAAGGAGTCCTTTATATTTTTTGGATATTAACCCCTTATCAGATGTATCACTGGTAAATATCTTCTCCCATTCAGTAGGTTGGCTTTCCACTATGTTGATGGTTTCCTTTGCTATGAAAAAAACTGTTTAATTCAATGTAGTCCCATTTGTTTATTTTTTATTTTGTTTCCCTTGCACAATGAGACATATTCAAACAATATTACTAAGAGCAATATCAAAGAGTTCACTGCCTGTGTTTTCTTCTAGGAGTTTTATGGTTTCAGGTTTTACGTTTCAGTCGTTAATCCATTTTTAATTTATTTTTGTATTTGGTGTAAAAGAGTAGTCTAGTTTCATTTGTTTGCATGTATCTGTCCCAACACCATTTATTGAAGAAACTGTCTTTACCCTTATTATATATTTTTGCCTACTTTGTCATAGATTAATTGACCATATAGGCATGGATTTATTTCTGGGTTCTCTATCATGTTCTATCGATCTATGTGTCTGTTTTATGCCAGTCCCATGCTTTTTTTATTATTATTAGTTTTGGGTGTACAAAACAATGTAATAGTTAAACATTTATCATTTATATCCCTCACACAGCGATAATCCCCTCCCTCCATCCACTATCCCTCTGACATCGCATACAACCATTACATTTTCACTGCCTCTATTCCTAATGCTGTACTCCACTTCTTGTAACTATGTATATATGTATGTATGTATGTATGTATGTATGTATGTATGTATGTATCTATCTATCTATCTATTTATCTATCTATCTATCTATCTATCTATCTATCTATCTAAAATTGTAGTTGACATTCATTATTTTTGAGCTTCAGCTTCAGGTGTACAGTGCAGTGATCAGGCATCTACATCATCCCTGAGGTGGTCTCCCTAATGAGACAAGTGTCCATGGGATACCCTACAAAATCTTTACATTATTAATTACATTCCCCAAATTGACATTCGCATCCTTGGGGTAATCTTGTGGTTACCAATTGTGCTTTCTAATTCCCTCACCTTCCCCCTCATCCCCACACTCCTCCCATCTAGCAACCCTCAGTTTTTCCTCTATGCCTCTGAGACAGTTTCTGATTGGTTCATTCATTTATTCTTTTCTTTAAATTTCACATATAAGTGAGATCATATGGTATTTGTCTTTCTCTGTCTGACTTATTTCATTTAACATAATGTCCTCTAGGTCCATCCATATTGTTGCAAATGGTAAGATTTCATTCTTCTTTATCTCTGCGTAATACTCCATTATATAAATGTACCACAGTTTCTTAATCGAGTCGTCTACCGATGGGCATTTTGGCTGTTTCCCTGTCGTGGCTATTGTGTATAGTGCTGCAATAAACATAGGGGTTCATAAATTTTTTCAAATTAGAGTTTTGGATTTCTCTGGATAGATACCTAGGAGTGGAATTGCTGGGTCATGAGGTAGTTCCATTTTCAGACTTTTGAGATACCTCCATACTGTAATCCCACCAACAGTGCACTAGGGTTCCCTTTTCTCCACATCCTCGCCAGCACTTGTTATTTGTTGATTTATTGATGATAGCCATTTTGACTGGGTTGAGGTGGTATCTCATTGTGGTTTATTTGCATGTCTCTAATGATTAGTGACTTTGAGCATTGTCTCATGTCGGTTTGCCATCTGTATGTCCTCTTTAGAAAAATGTCTCTTCATGTCCTCTGCCCATTTTTAATTGGGTTATTTGTTTTTCTGGAGTTGAGTTGAGTGAGTTTTTTATAAATTTGGGATATTAACCTCTTATCAGATATATCATTGGCAAATATCTTCTCCCATTCATTAGGATCGCTTTTTGTTTTATTGATGGTTTCCTTTGCTGTGAAAAAAACCTTTTAGTTTGATGTAATCCCACATGTTTATTTTTTCTCTTACTTCTCTTATCCAAGGGTATATATCAGTAAAAACTTTTCTCCGGGTAATATCTGTAAAGTTTCTTCCTATATTTTCTTCTAGGAGTTTTATGGTTTCAGATCTTACATTCAAGTTTTTAATCCATTTTGAATTTATTCTTGTATATGGTGTAAGGAGGTGGACCACCTTCATTTTTTTGCATGTGTCTCTCCAGGTTTCCCAGCATCATTTCATTTATTGAATAGACTGCCTTTACCCCACCAAAAATTCTTGCTTCCATTGTCATAAATTAAATGACCATATAGGCATGGATTTATTTCTGGGATTTCTATTCTCTTCCATTGATCTATGTGTCTGTGTTTATGCCAGTACCATGCTGTTTTGATTACTATAGTCTTGTAGTGTAGTTTGATATCAGGTAGTATGGTACCTCCAACTTTGTTCTTTTTTCTCAAGATTGCTTTGGCTATTTGGGGTCTTTTGTGGTTCTGTATAAATTGTAGCATTATTCATTCTATTTCTGTGGAAAATGCCATTGGTATTTTCAGAGGGATCGCATTGAAGCTGTAGATTGCTTTGGGTAATATGGACATTTTATTGATGTTGATTCTTCCTATCCATAAGTTTGGCATATGCTTCCATTATTTGTGTCTTCTTCAATGTCTTTCTTTAATGTCTCATAGTTTTCTGAGTACAGATCTTTTATCTCCTTAAATTTATTGGTAGGTTTTGTTTGTTTGTTTGTTTCTTTGTTGCAATTGCCAATGGGATTGTTTTCTTAATTTCTCTTTATAATATGATCCAGCAATCCTTCTTCTGGGTATTTATTAAAAGAAATCTGAAACACTAATTCAAAAAGATGTGTGCATCCTTATGTTCATTGGAGTATTATTTACAATAGCCAACATATGAAAGTAACCTAAGTGTTCATCGATAGTGAATGGATAAAGAAGAGGTAGTAAATACATACAATGGAATATTACCCACCTATAAAAAATGATATCTTACGAATTGCAAAAACACAGATGGACCTAGAGGGTCTTATGCTAAAAGAAATAAGTCAGACAGAGAAAGACAAATACTACATGATTTCACTTATATATGGAATCTAAAAAACAAAATAAACAAACAAAACAGAAACAGACTCATAGATACAGAGAACAAACTGTTCATTATTGGATGGGAGCAGGAGGTTGGGGGCTGGGTGAAAAAGGTGAAGAGATTAAGAAGTATAAATTTGCAGTTACAAAATAGTCATGGGGCTGTAAAGTACAGCATTAGGGAATATAGTCAATAATATTGTAATAACTATATATGGTGTCAGGTGTGTACTAGACTTATTAGGGGGATCACCTCATAAATTATGTACTAGGTTGGTGCAAAAGTAATTGCAGTTTTTGCAATTATTTTAACCCGTTAAACCACAATTACCTATTAAACCACCATGCTGTACACCTGATACTAATATAATATTGCATGTTAACTGTAATTGAAAAATAAAATTTAAAAACCTACAAAAAGAGAAAAAGTTATACAGATTTAAGAAAGAAGTAAAACTATATTTTCAGTCAATATGATAGTGTATGAAGGACAATCTAAGAAATCTACAAAAGCTACTGGAACTATTAAGTGAGATTAACAAGGTTGCAGGAGAAACGATCAATAAACAAAGATCAATTGCTTTTGTATATACTACAATACATGAAACTCTTGAAATTAAAATTAAATCAATAATTCACTTTACAATGGCATCTAAAAACATGAAACACTTAAGGATAATTTTAAAAATATGTGGAAACTTACTGAAACCATGAACCACAGTTAAAAAACTTCAAAGATCTAAATAAATGGAGAGGTACACAATTTTCATGGATTGGATAGGTCATATTGCTAAGATATCAATGAAGTCACAATCAACACTATTAAAAAAAGAAAAGGCAAGCCATAGACTGTGAGAAAATATTCATAGCACTTACATAACAGAAAACTTGTATATAAAATATGTGAAGAAATCTTCCATCTTTATTAGCACTTATTTAAAAGCACAAAAAGATTCCAACTGACACTTCAAGAAGAAATTTGAGTGGCCAATAAGGACATGTAAAGATGCTCACCTCATCATTCGTCAGGAAAATTCAAAATTTAACTGTAATAAGTGCCCACTTTATATCTATAAGAATAGTGGTCTGATATCTATTAGAAAGACTGACCATGCCAAATGTTGGCAAGGATGCGAAGCAATTGGAACTGTTAAGCTTTGCTGTGGGGCAGAATGTGAAACGGTTCAACTGCTGTGGAAAACAGAACAATTCTGCAGTTTCTTTACAGTTGCACATACACCTCTCATATGATCTAGCCATTCCACTTCTAGGCGTTTACCCAAAAGAAATAAAACTATGTGTCCACACAGAGACTTGCATACAAATGTTCATAGCAACTTTATTCATAATATCTCCGAACTGGGTACAACCCAAATGTCTGTCAGCAAGTAAATGGGTGAACAAATTATGGCATTTCTATATATATGCATACTATTCAGCAATAAGAACCAAACTACAAATACATGCAACATTAATAATTCTTAAAATTACTATATAGTGTGAAAGAAACCAAGATCAAAAGAATATATACGGTTACATTTACTTGAAATCCTAGAAAAGACAAATCTAATTTATAATGAGAAAAGGCAGGTAGGTCAATGGTTGTTGAGAGGCTGAGGTGTGAAGAGAGTTGACTGGAAAGTGGTAAAGAATCTTGTGTGGTGATAAAAACCTTCTGTATTTATATTGTAGTAGTGGTGACATGGATATACACCTTTATCAAAACTCACTGAACTACAGTTGACCCTTAACAACACAGGTTTGAACTGTGTGGGTCCACTTAAACATGGATTTTTTTCAATAAGTACAGTAAATGTATTTTCTCTTCCTTATGATTTTCTTCACAATATTTTCTTTTCTCTAGCTTACTTTACTGTAAGAATATAGCATACAATGTATATAACATATAAAATATGTGTTCGTTGTTTATGTTATCGGTGAGGCTTCTAGTCAATAGCAAGTTGTTAGTACAGTCAGCCCTCTGCATTTATTGATTCCCAACCACAGATTAAAATACTGTTTCCCATCTGTAGTTGGTACAATCAGCAGATGAGAAACCCATGGATACGAAGGACTGTTGTTAAGTTTTGGGGGAGTCAAAAATCATACACAGATATTTTTACCTGTGCTGGGGTCAGTGTCCTAATCCCATGTTGTACAATGGTCACTGTATACTTTAAATGAGTGCATGGTATTATATGTAAATTATACCTTAACAGTCAATAATCATAAACATCAAAACTTATCCCTCAAAGTATATTTTTACCTTCTTTTCCCATTCCTAATTTTCCTTCTCCCAGGCAGCCTGTCCATAATCCGTAGAAATAAGATTGTGTTGGCGTCTTGCTGATAGAGTCAATGGGGCATGTATGCAGAAAACTAAACATCTCCATAAACAGTGAAAAAGATTTCAGTCTATCATGAAGATAATTTAATTTTTTGGATGGTTAGAGTTGATCGCCATAAGTACTATTTAAATATTCATTTAATTAAACTGTTTTTCCTTCCTTTTTATTCAATTATAGAAGTACATCTTCAGAGCTTCTATGTATGCAAAAACATCCCAATCAACCAAAAAGTAATAGGGCAGTAATAAGCATTAAATAGACATTTCATTTTTTAAAAACAATTAACTTTCTGAGTTCTTTCAAAGACACTTCTATTTCACCAATGCTGGAAATAAACATATAGAATGACTGACCAGCCTGTTGGGCTAACATTAGCTCTTTCTTGTATGCGCTCTCAATAGTTCATACAATTAGCACTCTCAATACAATACAAAGAGGAAAACAGAAATCTACCTATCACCCTGTCCTCCTTTATCCATGAGTTATGTATCAAGTGTGGGCATTAACACTTTCTCATGTTTTCAACCCCAGCATGGGCAGGAGCTCAGAATGACCATCTACTATGCAGCTGAACCTTAGTAAAAGAGGGGAAAAACAACAATAACAAAAAAAAAAAAACACTGAGCAAAGTCTGCTGCTATTGCTTCCCCTGGGGCTCAGATTTTATATGAAGATGCTGATGCTGTCTGAAATGTTTGCTAGGACAGGATCTAAGAAACACTGTTTAGGTTCCCACTCTCTGGGAGATAAAACATTATGCCAGATTAAAAGAAGAAATAGCAAATATGAAAAAAATAACTTAAAAATACGAGCTCTCTCCTCGATTTTTTCAATATTTTTAATCTAGAAAATTACTGCTCATATGCTCTCTTCTAGCGAGTTTTCACTCTCGAGTCCTAACGTGCTAGCATGCGAAAAATGCTGTTACTGGCGTGGCTAAGGTTCATAAAAACAGAAAAATTCAAACCAAGAAAGATATACAAAAGTGGCTACAAATAAAGACAAAATATATATGGTGATAATATGACCAGACTTTTAAAAATGAGCCTACCAACTCTTCTTTGGCTAGCAGTACAGGATTGCCCTGGCCTCTCCCTTTCGACCAAAGTTGTTGGCCTGTTCACATATTGATCTCCCATGCATGTACACACACACACACACACACACACACACACACACACACACACACAGAGCAATCTGCACAAGTGCATTCAGAATTCCGTGTCTGCCATCACATAGATTCCTATACAAAATTAACCCCCAAAATGAATCACCAATAGTCATTTAATTAACATATTTTAAGGATCTGTTAGGTTCTTTACTGACCTTGTTTCCAAATATTTTTCAGCACATCAAGAATGCTTTTAGTCCTTGTTTATATAAGGTCCAACAATATTTGAAATTAATGGATTTATGAATGTCAGTATGAATATAAAATTTACCCTAAAGATGAAAAAATGGAAGAAGAGGGAAGAAGGATAAAAGAAAACACATCAAAAGTCAGGCACTGTCTACTACCCAAGTTGGGTCCTTGGGTAACATTTAGGTGAGGAATTCATTCTGAAATGTTTCCTTGGGGAGCACCGTCAACCCCAGACTGTAGTACAATTTTGGTGTGAGTGACTTTGTATGAATGATCTTTCCCTCCTTCTTTCCTGCCTCATTTCTTTCCTCTTACTTCCTCTCTTCTTGACTCCCTCTCTCTTCCCCTCTTTCTTCCTTTATTTTTTGAAAATTCAAATCACACATAAGTTTGAATTCATTCACACGTATAAAATACTTCTGTTTATTTTGCACTTTTTTATGTGATTCTTTGTAATGTTCCTCTGCCATTTTACTTGTCATATGCTGTTTTCTCTCCACCTTTTATAAGTATTTTGTCAACTCTGGTTGACAAATTCTTCTTGTCAATCTCTTCCATTTTGTACCTGTTTCACAGTCCAATTAACAAATATATGTAGAATCTTGCAGAAGATTCTGCTCAGAATTGGATCTCAGTAAATTCTTATTCTCTAAGTGAGGGGTATTAAATAAACCAAATAGAATTAGCTTATCATAAAGATTATGTAAATATATCAAAATAATAGCATTAAAAAGAAACAATCATGTTTCAAATGATATGGAATTATCTGAACATCAATTTAAATTTATCATATTTTCTAAAGTTGACTCAACAAGGAGAATCTTTTCTAAACTTGCAAAACAATGAAATATTTATAGGATTCATTTAGTAGGTTCAGCATATTGCATTAACTGTGAAATGGCATTCACTTGATATTACACATCACTCATTGATCATATTAAAATCCTAGGATTAAATTGGAATTACCTATAATTTTGAGAACTTCAGAAGTAGTTATGTATTCTACACTTGTAGCTTTTAAGAATTGAGAAGATCAAAGAGGTTTGTTCAACTGTGATTCTTAAGAGCTTTCTAAGACTCTACATATCATACACATTTCACATGTGAGACAAGATTTAGGAGAATTTAGGCCACAGTGGTATAAATGTTCAATTTATTTCCTTATAATATAAATAATGCAAATATTCTTCTATAACAGCAATGATCAAATTCTGCTTTTTGATTTAATACAGGAGCAGATGGTCCATTCAAGGTGATTAAAGCTAAGTATTTAAATATGACTAATTTAGAGAAAGAAGGAAAGAGGGAAAGTAGAAATTTGAAAGGGAGGATAAAGACAAGTAGAGATGGTTCATTTAAATAATATTTATAATTAGAGTAGTTGACAATGATCTGGCCCAACCAAATTTACTTTTTTGGTGGGAAAACTGTGGCCCAGAGTTTGAAAGTAGCTTACCACTTTGTTTATATTTCCGTTTGGTATAAGAACACTGTCTGCTTCATTAAATATATGCTGCAATATCCCAGAAAACAATCAACATATCATCTTCCAGATTTGAAGACAGAGAAAACTGCCTTCATCTTACTGAAATCCCAAGTTAAAATACTGTCATTCTCATTAAAACCTGGGTATACTTAATAAATAAGATAAAATAATTAGCCTAGAATCAACCTCTAGATCTCTAACATAAAAGTGGGAAAATGGTGTGTTTACCCAAGTATATTAAATGGAAACTATGGATACAGACACAATGATTCCTTAAGTAGGTATTCAAGAAGGCAGGGTAAAATAATGGAAAGTAAATAGGCTTTGGAATTTTAAAAAATAATAACTGAATTTGAATTCCTCATCATTTAATCCTTAATGGTTATGTGTTATGGAGCAAGGAGCATAACTAACTTGACCTCAGGTTCTCTCATCCTTAAAATGAGTATAATAATGTCTGTCATGCAACTATAGTGCAGACTGTAGGATATATCACAGTTAAAAAGGCAGTCAGATTTGGCACATAAAGCCCTCAATCAATTTTACTTATTGTTACACTTTCATTATTATTACCTTTTTGGTATCATTGCTACATGCAATGTTTTTGGTTCACCTTCAAAAAATTACCTAGTTTGTAGCCTGATCCTCATCTTTGCAGAAAATTATAAAGCTAAATTGACACTATCCAAACTAACAAGTGATTGGTTTAAATATTAGACTATTAATCTTTTAATTTAAAATGGAAATTGGCCATATAGAGAGGACACCACTATACTTAAGAGAAAAATGATATATCGAGACACGTTTGATAGTCATTACAAAAGGAATTGAAAAATGGTAATAATGGCAAATATCAATTGGATGGTTACTGTGTATGGAGCCATTTTCTCATATTGTCTCATTTGACCCAACATAAACTCTTTAAATTAGACATTACCCTATGTCCATTTCACAGATAAGATAAATTGAGACAAAGAGATTTAATACCATGCTCAAATTTATAGATCAAGCAAGTTATGGAGCCCAAATTCAACATAAGTCTTTCCCGAACCATTAATATTTATACAACTCTGGGCCCTAGTATCTATTCCCAGTGAAATAAAATACCCTGATTATCTTTTACATGTATGAGTTTGGACATGTACTATAACAGAGCAGAGAGACTCAAAATGGTGGTAATTCTTCAAAGTCATTTTATTTCTTAGTTATGCAAAAGTTCAGATAGGTGGTCTAGGGCTGATATGGCAGCCCCATAATCATCAAGAATGTAGGACACTTCTCTCTTGTTGCTATAAACACCTTTTATGTAAAAGTACATACACCTATCTCTACGTGTACCTTTTATGTAATAATACAAGATGGCTCCTCCAACTCCCTCCGTGCCTGAGTTTCTGCTGGTGGGAAGAAAGAAAAAGGACAAGAGTTAGGTAGGCACTTCGCTTTTAAATGCTTGGCCCAGAATTTTCCCAAACTTCTGCTCCTGTTCTAGTGGCCAACACTGGTCACACAGCACTACTAGCTGCAAAAGATGCTAAAACAAACAAACAAACAAACAAACAAACAAACAAATGTACATGCAATAGCTGATGGCATGTGCTCAGCTAACATCATATTACTATGAAAGACCATCATATTTCTATCTAATCTAGAAGTTAAGATTCACAGTATACTCTCCCTTGGGCATTGTTATAAATACACTGATGCATTCTGTACTCTGCACATAGCCCACCACAACTGAATTTGCGTTGGTATTAAGATTCTTCCTGGACAGTGATCTGTTACAATATCCATGATAATAGTTCACTTTGCATGATCATAATTTAACGTAGGTCTTTCCTTTACCTAATGTGGAATATGCTTTTATCTCATCAATGGATTTATTTGCCTTTTCTAGGCCCAACTGTCTCCCATCTACTTTCCCTTTATTTAAGATGATCTCCTTGTCTTATTCACAGGATATTTCTCAGTCTTGGGAAGATCAGACTTGAATAAAAACAGAAATTACCAGTATAAGTTTCTAAGAACAAGTACTTCAAAAAATGCTTATAAAAATCCCATGGCCTATATAGAATAGGTGATCTGGTTCTCTTTCAATAGTTACCTTTGGTTCTCCATTGACCAGCAACTACTTGACTAGGGACTTGTATTTCTAGATAGACAGATAGACAGACAGACAGACAGACAGACAGATAGATAGATAGATAGATAGATAGATAATGAATGAATTGGCTCACATGTCTATGGGGACTGACAAGTCCAAAAATTGTAAGCTGGAGGCCCAAGAGAGCCAACGTGTAGTTCTAGTCCAAGTCCATAGGCCCAGAACCAGGGGAGCTGATGGTATAAATTCTAGTCTGAGTGCAGGGGAATACCACTGTCCCAGCTCAAATATAGGCAGAGAGTGCAAATTCTTCCTTACTCTATCTTTTGTTTTATTGAACAAATTGGATGAGGCCTACCCACATTGGGGAGGGCATCTGCTTTACTCAATCTACCAATTCAGATGTTAATCTCATTCAGAAACACCATCACAGACAAAACCAGAGTAATGTTTAACCAAATATCTGTGCCCCAGTCAACTTGACACATGAAATTAAACATCATGGGACTGGAGATAGTGTAGGAAAAAAGTACAGAGTCCTGATGAGGGAACTGCCAGCTTTTGCTGAGCTTTTGGAAGAGAAGGCAGCAGCATGTGACCAAACCCCAATCATGTAAAGTGCCATGGAGAAGCAACTATCCAGTGAACTGAGACTAGCAGACAATCATCTTATAACATTTTGGACAAATGGGATTGGTTCCTTCCTCAAAATAAAACAAAAACAAAAATGAGTGAACAAACAAAAGTACTATGAAACACTATTCTGTCCTGCCTGCATCGTTTTTATTTTCTTCTCTTAATCAATGTCTTCATCACAAATTCATAAAATCATAGCCTAAATCCCTCTTAACTCTAAACTTTAAAGTGGTCAAGCCTTCTTGTGTCCTTTAAGGTCTGAAAACTCAGCTAATACCACATCAACAGGATCAAGTATGCTACTTCAAGGGGACTTCAAGTGTCAAAACATAATGGCTGTTTCAGTAGCGAAATTTAGTTAGAGAGTAACTTCATTTTATTTTTCCTGCTGGGTCACAAAACAACCCTACCAACTCACTTTAATAAGAATCTGAATATCAAATGGAAAACCTGACAAATACTAGAATGAGCTTTAGAACAAAGTCGAAGGGCCTCACTGTACCCAAGATTTTAAATATTCACATCTTGCTAGTCAGAAGCAGAAGTGAATGCTGCTGTGCAGAAACTGATGTCCTTTCAGTTCTCCAATGGCAGCGTACTCAGAGGCTGAATGAGAAGAGACACACAGACTCAGCTTGATCAGTAACCTTAAAACAGGCATCTTGGTATGTCGCCATTGGAGAGCCCTGCTGCCCCGAGTAGCAAGATACAAATCTTTCCGGAAGAGGGAGAAAGCTTATGGTAGCTTATCACCCCGACTCTGATAAAGATAGCATATGGCACTTAGTTTTAACACATGGAATTGTGTCATTTTGGTACACTGTAGATTTTCAGAGCATCTCTAAATGTTGTCTCAAATGGTATCTCTCCCTCAAATGGTAGAGATTCTCCATGACAGAAGATGGACCCAGGGGAGAAAGGCACCACAGACAAGTGAAGATACAAGTAGCTCTTGCTGGAAGCTGAAAGCAACCTGACACTGGCTTGTCAACTGAGGCTAAGATATTGTTTTATTGAGCTTGGAGGAGAGTATCTACTTAACAATCTTGAAAACCAGATTACCCAGAGAATGGTATGCTTTGGTCTATTGGCCTTTTGGTTATCTGAAAGCCTTTGATATTTCAATACTTCCTATTGGAATTCTTTGAACTTGAAAGTCAGCTTCCCATCTTAGTATATGTTTTAGGAGTACACTGAATATAACTAAACTAGTGGATGGGGATTCAGCACAGACACTTGAATTGTCAATAGACATGGATGAGGAACTTATGAGTAATACTGACCCCGGACATATACCAAAACCCACTTATTTATTAAACAAATAATTATTGAATATGTATTCTGTGCCAGACATGGAAGACAAATATACCTGAAGGAGGAGGCGAACTTGATAAAATATTACACAAATACATATTTAATTACAGACAGCTGTGTTCAATGCTTAAAAACAGTGAGCAACTGACAAATTACAATAAGGGTATCCTCCTTTGCTAGCAGTTAGAGAAAACTTATTTTGGAAGCTGACATTTAACTTAAAACCAAGCAGAAGAAATAGCACTTACAATTATTTTTAACACAAAATTTCTATTTATTTTTTAATATAAGCTGCAAAAAATACAATAAATAGAATAGATTTTTTTCCATAGTCAAATGTTGCATCAAAATAGCATACTTTATTAGTAAAAAAAAAATTTGCAAATATTATAGGTTATTTTAATTTGCATTTCTGATAATTTGTGAGATTGAACATCTTTTCAGATATGTATTGGCCATTTGGGTTTTCCCTTCTGGATATACCTATTCATATCCTTCATTCATTATTTTGGACTTTTTCTTTATCCTACTGATTTGGAAGAATTTTCCTGCTATAGAACACTTTATTTGCTGCAAATCTTTCTGTTTCTGATGTTACCATTTTGATTATGGTCTTTTACTTTGGGCAGAGATTTTAATATAAACATGGGAAAAAATAACAATCTTCTTTAAATTGTGTATGTTTTAGACCTTGTTTAAGATATCATTGCTTACTACAAGGTTGTAAAGGTATTCTGTGTATTTTTAAACAAAATTTAGGGGGTTACTGTTCACATTTACTCCACATTTAACTTGCTGGGTATGAACAAGGCAGATTCTTTTATTTTGGGGTCATACAGTTAACTAATCATCACAGAATCGTTTTTTGAAAACATAATACTTTCTCATTTATTTGAAATATTTTGTCTTTTATCAAGTTTCAATAGATATTTCTGGGCTCTCTACTCTGTCCCCCCTTCCCTTTATTTCCATTTGCTTATCTTATGACCAATACATGTTATCTTTTACTATAGTTTCATAATAAGTCATGCTATCTAAAAGAGTTGTTCCCCAACTTTGTTTTTCAGGAGTATTTTAGCTATCTTGTTCTACCATATACATTTTAGGGTCATGAGGATTTTGATTGGAATTAAACTGAATTTGGGGACAGAATAATCATCTTTACAATACTGAGGCTTTCAGTTCATGGATCTGGTGTATTTCACCATTTTCTCATTTTTAACTTTGTATTATTTGATTCTACTTTAAAAGGACACATTAAAAACAATAAAATTCTCCTTCTGCTATGTGAGGACACAGCAAGAAGATGCCTTCTATGAACCCGAAAGCAAGTTCTCACCAGACACTCAATCTGTCGGTATCTTGACCTTGGACTTTCCAACCTCCAGAATAGAC
Source organism: Rhinolophus sinicus (assembly GCF_057876585.1). Lineage (NCBI taxonomy): Eukaryota > Metazoa > Chordata > Mammalia > Chiroptera > Rhinolophidae > Rhinolophus > Rhinolophus sinicus. The sequence goes on along the minus strand of NC_142517.1, from coordinate 133,493,670 downwards.
ACACCATAAACTCTACATGTGTTATGATGTCTTTGTATATAGACTCAGAAATAAAATACAAAACAGGTTTCAAGGTGTAACAGCATCAAGGAGGGAACTACTTAAACACAATTGTAGCAGAATCACATTCGCTCTTCAAGAATCTTCCTTGCATTCATTCATTCATCAAAATTTTAAATTAACTGTTTTAAAAAAAAAAAAAAAAAGACAATCCAGGTGATAACCAATGGGCCGAAAGGTCACACAGTGTCCCAGAACTCTCTCGTTTGCCTGGCAGAGGCATGACCATAGATGTCCATAGAAACTTGGTAAAGATTTTGTTCCCACTTGGCATCATTAAGCTCACCCGTTCTCATAGGACCATTTGTTTTCCTTTTGCCTTTTTGCCCAGTTTATGATTTCATTTCCTAAGAAAGACAATGAAGTATTTCAAACCAAATAAATAAATAAATAAATAAATAAATAAATAAATAAATAAATAAATAATAAATAAATAAAATAAAAATTCTGGTTACCTTGGTGTTCAGTCATCTGAGTTTTGAGCTTCAAAACACAAGAGCTCCCAAAGTGCTTGTCATTCTCGGTGTCTTTGACTTGGAAAAGAGTTATATTCCTTGTTCTGAAGTGTCTTGAGATTGAGGAGATAAAACCTCTAGTAAACTCGTGGTTCATAGCAAGTACAATGTTTTTTTGAGCCATTCTTGGGGATTACAAACACCATTTTATCTCAGGAGTTATATTTTACGGTGATCTTTGTCTGCTGAATCTTGGGCGAATTTTTTCCCTACTGCCTTTCTTATTTCTAAATTGGTTTTGGCCAAGAAGAAAATTGCACATCTGCAGGAGATAATGCTCAACTTCAGTCTAATTCAATACTACAGCAGGTATTTGATTTCAGTTCAAAACTTGTAACCACAAGTATAGCAAATGTTGAAAAGAAAATGAAAGTATAACATAACTTTATTACTTTTATTTAGTCATTTTGGTCTTGAAATAATCTTCTCAGGCTTACTTCTCTAGCTACAAACATCTGTTTTTTGGGTTTTTTTTTTCTTTCTGTTTTTCCAGCTCTCTGTTAAATAATTGTATTTACAGTATTTTCTAATAAAAACTCAAAGAAAGCATCTTCTCTAGAATTCCAGTAGATGGCAGCATAGAGCTGCTGTTCTGGCAAGGATGTGCCTTAGGTTTTGCTGAACAGTGTGAAGATTGAAAAACCGCAGTTGAGTCCCTGATACAGAATCTGAACTGAGAGTGTAAGCCAAGTCCAACCCAACTGACAAATATAATATCTCCAAATTTCCTGTGTATCAATCAGTTAACGGGTATTCACAGTGAAAACTGTAATTGCAAATAGCAAATAAAAGGAAAACAAATACATTTCTTACACACTGGCTGGTTCACTGGAATCATTTGGAAAGAAGTAAAAAGAACATTTATGAATTTGAACATACTTTATTGGTTAGTTATGGGATAGAAAATGAAGATTAAGTGCTTCCTGCTAATTACTTTGTTACTGGGCCTGATATTAAAGGTAGTTAACTGCTGGTAGGACACAGGACCCCCAGCCATCAGGAAGTTACCTAACCAATCAGCAGAGGATACAGAAACTCACTGCCCTATCATGTGTGAGGGCTGAATCTCAGCCCTCTTCCTCAAAATAACAAGATCCCTGGAGTCTGATTCCAGGAGACCTAGGGGTGACTTCCAACTCGTTCCCCAACAGCCATCTTTTCTGACCCTAATTACCTTACTTGTAAAATTGAAAGAATAGATCCTTCCATTTAGAGAGCTGTGGTGGGGACTGGAGGAAGCTAAGAGCACAGTACCAGGTATCAGGAGATAGGCTGAGGCAGCGGAATCCGGTTGTACAAAGGTGGGCTCTATAGGCACCAACAAGGACTTGAACCCAACTCTACACCATTAACTGTTCAAATTTGGACAAATTATTCAATCTTTCTAAGCCTCAGTGATTTCCTCTGCAAAATAGACCTAGCTTATAAGACTAGAATATATTTAGTCCATGTTCTGTGCTTAATACATTTTTATCTATTATTATTAGAAACATGAATTTTGCCCTGGGCTTGCCATTAACCATCTCTAGGGACATGGGTACATCAGACAGCCTCGCAAAGTCTCAGTTTTCTCATTTCTAAATAAAAAGTTGTATTTTAACCACACTTGATTCAAATATGTACTATACATTTATAAATTTAAAAACATCATACAAATGAGAAATATCCTCACTAATTGGAAATCTGGAGGTACTAGATGAACTGGGTTGACAGATGTTTTCATGGAAGTGGCTAGGTTTGTGGACTGTTAATGTGAGGGTTGTCCCATGGTCTATAAATATAGCTCAAAGTAATTGAACATAATCATGCACGAGGTGGATGTTAAACAGGAGACAGAGGCCAGAGGCAACACAACCGGGCCTGGAACACTGGCCAAGGCTGGGTCACTTGTGCCTTGCGGAGATGCAGGTGCTTCTCCTGAGTGGAAGACACCTCAGATCCAGCCACTGTTTGACCATCCACACACAGAGAAGACTCTCTCAGAAAAGTCTTTACCAGAATCCCATGAATGTCAAGCCCTGGGCAGTCCACAACCTGCCTGTGTCATCTACAGATACAGATTTGTAGCAGTCACCCTTTCCAGAAAAAAAAACAATCCCACACGTCTGCCAGAAGTTCCCAAAATTCAAGTAGTCTTCAAGGAGAAATGGGCTTCTTATTAGGCAGACATGGCAAATCTAGAAGGACTTCGATTTAGCTGGATGATTCTTTACTATTACTTATCAACAGATCAGAGACTGAGGAAACATCAAGCACACGTTGAATGGAGTGGGGAGAAGAGACCATGGTGGGGAGTTCAGACCCAGACCAGGCTGGTGAAATGGTCTATGAGGAGCCTAGGAGACAAGGAGCAGATAACTGGCAGATATGGAGAGAGATCACCCAGGTCGGAGGAGAAAATGAGAAATTCACCAACACTTGTCAGGGCTTCAATGTTTAGTCTCCTAGCACCAAATGTCCAAAAACTCAGTGAGGATGTAAACAGGAGATGTGACCGCCTGATAAAATTGATCATAGTGGTTAAGCCTCAGTCAAGAGCAAATTGTATTTCAAGATGTCCCAGGCAAACCAAAGTACAACCAGAAGGCTTCTTCGTGAGTGTAGGGAATTGGAGCTACAAAGGTACATGGAGATGGTCCAGGCCAAGGATGCTGGGGAGAGCACCATCTTGAGCAGGATCCACAGACACTCCCAGACCCCCCACACACACACACACACACCATGCCCTTTACCTCAGCAGGGTCCTCTCATGGTCAGCAAGCACAGAGGAAGGATGCAGCATGCAGGATGGAAGGCTTTCCCCTCGCTTTCCCGACCATGCCAGCGGCACCCTGGAAGTGTCTATTAACAAACAGCTTCTTGCTCCTGCCTGCCTTTTCTCTGACATTATCAAACATGGTTTCCTGCATGTAGTCTCTGATAAATGGTAGTAAAAATTTGGGAGCACTTCTGAAACCCTTTATATGTATTAACTTACGGGGTTATAAACCCCATATTATTCACAAGGAAAATAATTTAAATAACCCAATACATGATATTTAATAAACAGTGTACAAAGGTATGATCCCAGAGAGATTGATTCCGGAACCCATGTTTTTAACTATACCAAGATGCAGTAAACAGAAAAGCTGCCCTTAGAAATAGAGAGTAGAAATTTCAGTGAAATGTACTTTAAAATGCCTTCTTTTATTCCCTTCAGTAACCTTCTGTCTGTTATACCCTGAAATAATGTTATCAACCTAATACAGATTAAATAAATTAATAAATTAGATTATTCATCATATTAAAAACTTTAGACATAATTGACATTTATAGAGCACTTCATCCTAAAACATCAGACTACACATTCTTTTCTAGTGTACATGGAGCATTCTCAAGGATAGACCATATATTGGGACATAAAATCAGTCTCAACAAATTTAAGAAGATTGAAATCATACCATGCATATTCTCTGATCACAAGGCTTTGAAATTGGATATCAACTGTAAAAAGAAAGCGGGAAAAAACACAAACACATGGAGATTAAACAACATACTTTTAAAGAAGGACTGGGTCAAAGAAGAAATTAGAGGAGAGATCAAAAGATACATAGAAACAAATGACAATGAAAATACATCCTACCAAAATTTCTGGGATGCAGCGAAAGCAGTTTTAAGAGGGAAATTTATCTCATTACAGGCCTATCTCAAGAAACAAGAAAACTCCCAAATAAATAACCTCATGGTACACCTTAAAGAACTAGAAAAAGAAGAACAAGTAAAACCCAAGGTCAGCAGAAGAAAGGAAATAATAAAAATTAAAGCAGAAATAAATGAAATAGAGAACAAAAAGACAATAGAAAAAATTAATGTGACAAAGAGCTGGTTCTTTGAAAAGACTAACAAAATTGACAAACCCTTGGCTAGACTTACTAAGATAAAAAGAGAGAAGACACTGATTAACAAAATCAGAAACGTAAAAGGGGAAGTTATCACGGACACCACAGAAATACAAAGGATCATCCAAGAATACTATGAAGGACTATATGCCACCAAATTCAACAACCTAGAAGAAATGGACAAGTTCTTAGAAACATATAGCCTTCCAAGGCTGAACCATGAAGAACTGGAAAATCTAAACAGACCGATCACCAGTAACGAAATTGAATCAGTCATCCAAAACCTTCCCAAAAGCAAAAGTCCGGGACCAGATGGCTTCACTAGTGAATTCTACCAAACCTTCAAAGAGGATCTAATACCAATTCTGCACAAACTCTTCCAAAAAATTGAAGAAGAGACAGTACTCCCTACCTCATTTTATGAGGCCAACATTACCCTGATACCAAAACCTGGTAAGGACAGCACAAAAAAAGAAAACTACAGACCAATATCTCTAATGAATACCGATGCAAAAATCCTAAATAAAATTCTAGCAAATCGAATACAACAATGCATTAAAAAGATTATTCATCACGACCAAGTGGGGTTCATCCCCGGGGCACAAGGATGGTTCAACATCCGCAAATCCATCAATGTGATACATCACATAAACAAAATAAAGGACAAAAATCATATGATTATATCAATTGATGCAGAAAAAGCATTTGACAAGATACAACATCCATTTATGATTAAAACACTTAATAAAATGGGTATAGAAGGAAAATACCTTAACATAATAAAGGCCATATATGACAAGCCCTCTGCTAATCTCATAATTAATGGAGAAAAGCTGAAGCACTTTGCTCTACGTTCAGGAACACGACAGGGATGTCCCCTATCACCTCTGCTTTTCAACATAGTGTTGGAAGTCCTTGCCAGAGCAATCAGGCAAGAGAAAGAAATAAAAGGCATCCAAATTGGGAATGAAGAAGTTAAATTATCACTCTTTGCAGATGACATGATGCTATATATAGAAAACCCTAAAGACTCCACCAAAAAGCTATTAGAAATAATCAACGAATACAGTAAAGTTGCCGGCTACAAAATCAACGCACAAAAGTCCATTGCCTTCCTATATACTAACAATGAAATCTCAGAAAAAGAAATACAAAAAACAATTCCTTTTGCAATTGCAGCAAAAAGAATAAAATACGTAGGAATAAACTTAACCAAGGATGTGAAAGACCTATATGCTGAAAACTATAAGACATTTTTGAAAGAAATTGAAGAAGACACAAAGAAATGGAAAGACATTCCGTGCTCATGGATTGGAAGAATCAACATAGTTAAAATGGCCATATTACCCAAAGCAATATACAGATTCAATGCAATCCCCATCAAAATCCCAATGGCATATTTTAAAGAAATAGAACAAAAAATCATCAGATTTGTTTGGAACCACAAAAGACCCCGAATAGCTAAAGCAATCTTAAGAAAAAAAAAACTATAATGGAGGTATCACACTTCCTGACTTTGGCCTGTACTACAGGGCCACAATAATCAAAACAGCATGGTATTGGCAGAAAAACAGACACATAGACCAATGGAATAGAATTGAGAACCCAGAAATAAAACCACATAAATATGGACAGATAATTTTTGACAAAGAAGCTAAAAACATACAATGGAGCAAAGACAGCCTCTTCAATAAATGGTGCTGGGAGAATTGGATAGCCACGTGCAAAAGAATGAAACTGGACTGCTATTTGTCACCATGTACCAAAGTTAATTCAAAATGGATCAAAGACTTAAGCATAAGACCTGACACAATAAACTGCATAGAAGAAAACATAGGTACTAAACTTATGGACCTTGGGTTCAAAGAGCATTTTATGAACTTGACTCCAAAGGCAATGGAAGTAAAAGCTAAAATAAACGAATGGGACTATATGAAACTTAAAAGCTTCTGCACAGCAAAAGAAACCATTGACAAAATAAAGAGGCCACCAACTGAATGGGAGAAGATTTTTGCTAACAGTGCCTCCGATAAGGGGCTAGTATCCAGAATATACAAGGAACTCGTGCAACTCAACAACAAAAAAACAAACAACCCAATTGAAAAATGGGCAGAGGACTTGAAGAGACATTTCTCCAAAGAGGACATACAAATGGCAAATAAACATATGAAAAAATGCTCAACATCACTAATCATCAGAGAAATGCAAATCAAAACCACAATGAGATATCACCTCACCCCAGTCAGAATGGCTATCATCAACAAGACAAATAGTAACAAATGTTGGAGAGGTTGTGGAGAAAAAGGAACCCTCATACACTGTTGGTGGGAATGCAGACTGGTGCAGCCGTTATGGAAGGCAGTGTGGAGGTTCCTCAAAGAATTACGAATAGAATTGCCGTATGACCCAGCAATCCCTCTCCTGGGTATCTACCCAAAAAATCTGAAAACATTTAGAGATAAAGACACGTGTGCTCCAATGTTCATTGCAGCTTTGTCTACGGTAGCCAAGACATGGAAACAACCAAAATGTCCTTCGATAGATGAATGGATAAAGAAGTTGTGGTACATATACACAATGGAATACTATTCGGCAGTGAGAAAAGATGATATAGGAACATTTGTGACAACATGGATGGATCTTGAGAGAGTAATGCTGAGCGAAACAAGTCAGACAGAAAAAGCAGAGAACCATGTGATTTCACTGATATGTGGTATATAAACCAAAAACAACAAAAGAACAAGACAAACAAATGAGAAACAGAAACTCATAGACACGGACAATAGTTTAGTGGTTGCCAGAGGGTAAGGGGGGTGGGGGGGGGAGGTGAGGGTAAGGGGGATCGAATATATGGTGATGGAAGAACTGACTCTGGGTGATGAACACACAATGGGATTTATAGATGATGTAATACAGAATTGTACACCTGAAATCTATGTAATTTTACTAACAATTGTCACCGCAATAAATTTAATTAAAAAAAAAAAAAAAAAACTTTAAATATTGATGTACATGATGTCTAGTCAAAATTAACAAATAGGAGGTTAATACACAGAGTCAGTATTTTATTCATAACCTTTGTTTAATTATTTTGCAGAATGATCAAAAGGCAGGAGTATAATAGTGATTGTTCTATATTAATAATTTTATATGCACACTTTTAAAGAACAATGTATATAATTTTTAAATTTTCTTTTTTTTCTTATGTTGCTTTTTCTAATATTTATTAAACTATAATTTTGCCTGTTAAATCTAATAATAAAGAATTGGGATTTGCATTTTGTATGTTTTATTTATTTTATTATTCTTATAATTAATTTTTACAAAAAGTATGTTTTTACAAAAGTATCCACCCTTAATGGATTGGAGGCAAAGGGAGTGGGGTTGGGGATTAGGGTGGAGAAGCTGGTATTTATTTGATCAGAGATAATTAGAGAAACACTGCTGTTAGATCTACAAAGGTGAGTTAGACTAAGAATTTCCTTGCAACAGAGTCTAATGGATCTATCAACTAAGGTAAATTTATTTGTATATGAACAAAACCACAATAATTGTATTTTAACCAAACTAGATCTCGAGGTCTTTTCCTGGGCCAAAGTGGCTAGTGTATTTCAGCTATTATCTGCATTCCAGGCAGCACAGATGAAGTAGTGACAAGGAATGGCTTGCCTCCCAGCTTTTATGGAGATTCCCAGATGTCTTACACAGTGTTTCTGCACATGTATCTTTGGACAGAACTTAATCAAATGACCAGTTACAGCAAAAGGGGTCTTTTGCTTATCCCTTAGTTGGAAGCACTAATTCCTGAAAAATGTCAGGGTATATTACTAATAGGGGAGGGGGAAGAATAGATGATGGAATAGAAACCTACCGTGTTTCCCTGAAAATAAGACTGAGTCTTATATTAAGTTTTGCTCCAAAAGATGCATTAGGGCTTATGTTCAGGGGATGTCCTCCTGAAAAATCATACTAGGGCTTACTTTCCGGTTAGATCTTATTTTCAGGGAAACACGGTAGTAATCTCTGCCTGTTTATGTGAGATACAAATTGTACGTTAGCAAATAAAAGTAACATGCCATCTAAAAGCCATGAAAGAAGTACAAATAAAATGTGAAGGGATTGTGGACAGAAAAGGAGTCTACAGAAAGTAACCTCACAGGGTGATCTGATCATAAATTCCTAATTGAGCAGTCCATGGAGGCCTGCTCATGAGTCATACTCCAGGCATATAAGTTCTTTAGTGAAAGGTTTTTAAGCCAGCCATGTCCATTGTTCTCGTGCATCTAGGTTAATATACTTTTGAAATACCCCTTTTCAGACCCCTGAAGAGAGCACATAATCTTAACTATATTGTAATGCAATCACCGAGTTGCTTCTGCCCACCTTTATGTAATCTTCCTTAGTTTCCTCCTTAATCTCAAATGCAAAAAAGGAAACTGCAAACTCTTATTCTCTGAAGCATTTATCTCAGTCTGTTGAGATCTTGCTTCCAAGTGTATCCTCTCTTTGGCTCAAATAAATTTTTTAAAAATTCTCTACAGGTTTGGAAGTTCTTACACCGACTCAGGAAATTCTATAACATGATACATACATACATTAAGAATTTATCTCAATATCTATAAAAGTAAGTAGATGTATTATCTTTTGATATAAGGCAAAGAGTCATTAGAATTCTTCATTCTTTGTTGCATAAACTACGTTATAACCCATCGTCTATAATTTCCAGATTTTTCATAGATATTAATAACATTGTGATGCAAACTGAGTACAAAATCCTTGTAGATTTTTATAGTTCCCTAAAAAGCTTTTAAATATTACTTGATATCAGATTTTGACAACTTGGCTTTATTGATTCCAAAGCATTAAAGCGATTTTTCATAAAAACAATTCTCTTCCATTCTTATATCAATTACTTATTATCTTACTAAGCTATGTAATTACAATAACAAGTACAGGTGGCATAAACAGATTTGGGAACTAACACAAGTGACCCCTGGTAAGTATATGACTCTACTGATGGATGTGTAACTTCTTAGGCACCTAATCAGCCATAAGGTAAGTAAGGAGTGCATTTGTGGGCCTCAGCCAATATAATGTTTTGCAGAAAAAAAAAAAAAAAAATGGAGCTTCTCCGTGAATCAAGTGAGTTGGCTAAGTAGAAATCATGTAAAAGAGCATATTGTATTAGATATGAGGTGCTGCTATTCCTTTTTCTTACATTTTTCTTATTGTTTTTTTCATTTTCCTCACGTAGTACCTACGCAAAGTTATGTTATTTCTATTCACCAAAACGTAATCCATGGAATGCTTCTACACTAGCCCCAAAATATATTTCATCCACTCCCTATTTTATATCATGACACATTGTGTATATTCTCGTCTCCAAAGAATGGTTGAGCTAGAAAAACTTCAGAGATCATTGAGTTAAACGCCTACATCCTCTACGTAAATCAATACTGTCCAATGGAAATATAATGTAAATTTAAACTAGTCATATTAAAAAGTTAAAAAGAAACACGTGAAATTAATTTTTTAAATATATGTGTTACTTTATCCAAGATAGCCAAAATGTTATCATTTAACATGAAAGCAATATAAAAACAATTATCAATAAAGTACTTCATATTTTTTTTGTACTAAGTCTTTGAAACCCAAAGTGTACCTTACATTTACAATACATCTCACTTCGGACTAGCCACATCTCAAGGGTTCGCGGGCCACATGTTCTTGTCAGAGAACGGGTTCTTGGTCACGCCGCAGGCAAGAATTCAAAGGTGCACTGAATAAGCCCAGCAAGCGGTGACTTTACCGAGAGACACAGGATGGGACAGTACACTCCCAGGGTGGTGGGAGTGGCCAGACTGAGAGAATAGCCACTGCGCTGAAGAGGGTTGGGGCTTGGAAATTGATTATTTTCATAATGAGGGCGTGAAATATTCAAGACTTGGGAGTGGCGTTATAGGCATACGCAGGAGGGTCTTTGCTGACCACTCCTTCCCGGCAGGAGGAGGGATCTTTTGTCCCTATTTGGCTCTTGTCAGAACTGTGATGGCAGCCCAGGGGGTGGAGATGTTCCCTGCCTGCAATGCTAATCATCTTAGAATCCAATACAGTTAGCTAAAGTTCACTTTGAGGGGCAAGATGGTGTCCTGGGTCTGCCATCAGTACTGAAATCGAGTCCTGGCTGGTCTGGTAGCTGCACCTTTTCTTAAGAATGATCTCATCTCCTCCTTCCTTTGTTTCCCCACCTCTCTCCCCTCCGCCCTGTTCTTTCTGCCTAGGGTAACAATGACTAACATCTACTATATTGGAAGCACAACTCTGGATGATTTGAGACAATGCATCTCTGGTTCAAGAAGTTTAAATGATTTGGCCCAGGTCATCTAACCATGACCAGTCTTAGCTCAGTACCCATTCCCACCCCCAACCTCATGACTTAGGAATAGTGCTAATGTAGATTGCCAAACCTAACAGAAGTTTTACAGATCTAATGATTTAACCTAATATTGCATTTTTCTATAATTAAATATAATCTTAGTGTAGAGAATGTAAAACTAATCTAGAAATATATGTAGAAGAAAATAAAAATCACTCCTGAGAATGATCACAAATATTTAAAAAACTGTAAACAATATCACACATGTTAAAAATACTTGTTGTCCTAAATATTGTTTCGAGGTTTATTCCCTTCTTTTTCTAGTCTTTGACATTTCTTTCTGTGTTCTTGAAGCTTTCTTTCTTTTTATTTATTATAAATTATTCTTTTTCTTTCTGCATTTAAAATGTTGTCACATTTTCAATCCTACTATCAAAAAAACAGCAGCTGTCCAAAATATCAGTTTATTAGCATGGATGGGTGGAGAAACACAGCCAGGATCTGGCATCATTGGATAGTTAAATACTTTTAATGATCCAAAAGTAAGCCTGCCAGAGACTTCCAGCTGTTAAGAAAGGTAGATGCCAGGTTTATGAACTCATCAAGCCCAGAATAACTTGTTCTTACAGTAAAATATTTTTTTCAATAAAATAAAATACCCCTCTTCAGGACACACTCTGAAATGTGTCACCGGAACTGTAACATCTTGTATTTTAAATATATTATGTTCCTTATGTTTAGTTTTTACATGACAACCGAATCAAGGTCTAGATATAATAGAAACTCAGAACGTTCTACTTAAGAATCATGTTCTGCCACTCTCAAATAAAGAGCCATTCTATGCACTAGAATAAATTATTATTACGATTTAAAATAAAATCAAAACAAGGATACAGAATGAAGAGAATTTGGAAGCGCATGGTATCTAGGAGAAAACTCAGGACATCAAATCACAGCAGAAAAATCAAAAGAAAATTGAAAAAGTGAGTTAGAGGAGGTGAAGGGATAATTGAGTTATTTCTAGCTTATATTACAGAAAATGAATTGCACCTAATTGTGACCAATCCAGACAATAACAAATGCTTACGCTAATTTTAAGGCCCCTTGTTACAGATGGGGAACACCAAGGCATACATGAAGTTTTTGGACATATTTGTAGGGCGGGCCAGGATTCTGTTTCCAAAACGCACCCAACAGTCAGCAGGCAGCACCCTCTGAACCATGTGAGGTTTAGCATGCAGAGCCAAATTCTCTGGCAGCCAACCAACTACTCACCACAGTTTTTCATATTTGGCTTCACATTTCTCAGGCTGTTCTGGAACATATTTGACCTGGCTTTGATTGTGCATTTAAACGTGATCTGTTCTGACTAGGGCTCCCCAGCTGGGCAGGAAGATTTCCTGGCTTCAGCCCACGCAAAATAGGCAGCATCTCTCCATCTCTGCTTATGGACCTTCAGCAATGCTTTTACAATGTAAATGCAGGCAGAGGAACTCTTAGGGAGAGAATTTCTCTTGTATGTGTAGTGCCTTCAAGAGTTTGAGGGGCTTGTTGTTGATTAGAGCAGTTTCAAAGAGTAATTTTTGTTACTCGGTGCACTTAGATGGAAAAATATGCCTGGCACTCAAGGCTAAAATTTACTCGAATTATCTGCCAGTCTTATCTTTTCATAAATACTAACATAAACCTCATCTGGTCAAATTGATTTATTTAGTATCACCTCAATAAATGATACTATTCTAACTTTTGCACCATTGTTCACACATGAAATGCCCTTCCACTGTCAGCTCTGGCTCTTTAAATTACACTCATTCTTCCAGGAAGCCTCCCTGGGTTTCCTTTGCCTATTTGCCCTGCCTGCATTCCCAAGGCACTGGCTGAGAGGAGGTAACACATAACTAGTGTTTTATGAACTCTCACCAAATGTATTGACTGAATATTTACCATGAACCAGGCACTGTGCTGAGTGCTAGAGATACAATGGTGAGCAAACCAGAGCAGGACTCCATTTTCACAGGGCTTAACAGACTATAGAGTGAGACACATCAACCTAATCAAACTGTAGCTCTCTCTCCCTTTGAAGTCCTAGCTATACCTTTTATTTTACACTTACTATAGATTATATTTTTATTATTTGCACATATGTCTACTCTTCCCAACTAAATTCAAAATCTTTTTTTTTTAAAGAAGAAAACATACTCCCATTGACCATTGCTGCATTCCAGATACTGTGAAATCCACTTATGCATGTTATTTCTAATACTCTCAATAACTCTATAATTCTGGCATTATTCACCTTTTTTGCACATGCAGGATCCGAGGTCCAAAAGAACCAATGACTCGTCCATGGCACCAGCCAGGAACATGCATTCCTTAAGTATTTACTGAATAAAAATGATTGACTGAGAGTGACTGAAAACCAGACGTAGTAATATTCTGGCAACTCATAAGTACACCATCACACCATGGAAATAAAAAACAATAACAAAAATACATACTGTTATAAAAATCTTTACACGTAACTACAAGAGAAAACAACAAACAGAGCAAATTGTTGTTTCTTTTTACCCCCAATGTTTTTAGAAGCTTAACTTTTTCTATGCAAATACACACTTTTATTCTTTCTCAGTGTAATTTTTCAGGGTGATTTGAAGAAGTCCACCGATTGCATGCAGTAACTTGGGAACATATATTGTATTTTGAGAGAGCCCTTGGATCCATGAGGATATGTTTAGTGGAGATGGCTGTGACATGTCCTTCAAAAGATACACTGTATACCATCTGATAGTGCAAGGTGGTGTAAAAAGATTTACTCTTGTAGCTTCAAATTAGAGTTTAAGGACCACTCAAGAATTAGCAGAAATCCTATCTGAAAGCCTGGCATCTATTTTTCCCTTTATGCTGGAGTTTGATCTGGTATTAACCAAATCAATGCTAAAAAGAAAAATCCTATAGATGTTTTTGGGCTTCAAGCATAACAAATTCAGAAGGAAAAAAAAAAACCAAAAAAAAAAAAAACACCCAGTTCTCTTTACAATATAAAGTAGAGATATCCATTTTCACTTGTTTGGGTATTTGTTTTCTTGTTATTTGTTTGTTTGGAGTTTTCAGGACAGAAAAGCCATCAATAACTAGTTGGTTTTAGTAATAAGTCCTATCCTAGGGCAGTGTGACAAGATGGAACCTCACCATATTTAAGTCAAAGTAGGAGATGTGAGTAGTTTCAGAGGCAGGAAGGAGAGTTTGAGGATGGAGAATATAGTATTCTACTTTCTCCCTTTTCCTCTAAGTGGAAAAACAACAATTTAAATCAGGGAGAAATGATGGCAAAAGCAAAAGAAGAGGAGAGAAGGTATACTGAAGTGAAGAAAATGGGAGGAAAGGACTCATTTTCCTCATCTGTAAAATGGGGGTAATATTCAACCTCAGAACCATCACATTGCAAAACTCCAAAGGATACCATTCACATCAGGACTGGCCACACACTGTGGCCCCAAGTTACCTCAAAGAGTATTCAGAACAGTGCCTGGCACATAGTTAACATGCAAACAACTGCTAGTTATTTTATCTCCCCGGTTGTTTTTTCTTCTCTACTGCCTGGTTGCATAGTGACCAATTTCCCTTTATCCACCATTTTTCTCAGCAATGCCACTTGTTATTGAAGCTATAATTCTCCATAACCTCTTCCCTAAGGCCTAGATCACTGAAAACTTCCCATTGAAAAGTCTAATTCTTAGCTCAGATTATCTTCTCTACTGGAGCTCTGACAATTCCTCATCAATGGATTTAAAGCAACGATGCAATATGAAAGCCACTAGCGACATTCAACTATTGAGCACTTGAAATGGAGTGAGTCCAAATTGAGATGTGCTGTTAGTGTAAAATACACACTGATTTAAAAGACTTAGCATGAAAGACGAAAGTAAACTATCTCAATAATTTTTCATATTTATTACCTTTTAAAGTAATAATATTTGTGACATATTGGGTTAAATAAAATATTAAAATTAATTCTGCCTCTGTCTTCTTGGGTTTTTTTTAATGTACCTACAGGAAAATTTTAAATTGCATGTGCCTTGCCTTGCATTGTGTTTCTATTGGACAGCATTGGCCTAGACCGTTTTTTTCTTTTTTTGTTTTGTTTTCCAGATATACTTAATCAATGCTTGCTTGAGTCATTTATTAAAGGTGTTTATGTCCTTTCTCTCCATTCCTCCCATGAACTGAACTCTCTCTGTCCTGTTAATCTGGGTGCTCCTAGGTTAGCCTTCACCAATTCCCAGGGCCCCTAGGAAGCCCTGACAGAGACCCGTCACGCTCACACTGCAGCCCTGGGCCTCACAACCTTGATGACCCAGTAGAATCACTCACGAGTGGAGCTTTTCAGAATATCCAGGGGCAGAGCTCAGGCACCTGAAGTTTTCAAACTCTCCATAGGTGATTCTGAGGTGCAGCGAGTTACAAATTACTGCTCCACTTTCCCCAAAGGTCAATGTTTGAGCAAAATACAGCTATGAAACAGTTGCTCAGTAGGAAAAATATATAATAGGAAGTTAGCGATTTCTGTGTTACTGCTACACAAATAATAGAAGAAACAGTGTGTTTACCACTGGAGGAGCCCTTGCCCATAGGTAACAAAACAAAAAAAAGCAACAACACAAACTAAGCCTTGTTCCTTATGTCCTCACACCAAAGTTTACTGAAGTCAGAATTAACTTGTTATTTTAGCTTTTTAGGGGAAGGCAATAATTTAAATATTAATACAGCACATAAATTGAAGAAAATAAATAGCTTATAACATTGCAAGTGGTTGGTTTTCTTTCATGCTAAATACTGAAAATTTTTATTATTTGTTTTCCTTTCAGCTTATGTCTTTTCCCTCATTACATATCCCAGTGAGCTGCTCATTGATTTTTTTCACTGGTGACTACAGAGAATGATTTGGAGCAAGTCCTGTTACAGCTGGGAATCAGCCAAAAATTGTTGATTTAAGATAGGTGTTTGATTTCCTAAGCCAGACCTCGCTGGTAATTTATTACATTGCCTGCTGGTAGAATGCCCATCATGAGCTTGCAAGACTGGAGAGACTGAAAAACTATTTACCTCCCAATGTCACAGCTAAAGGAACTCTTGGCATTTAAGAATCTCCCTTCTGAGCAGAGAAAGTAAAGATGAACGCACATCCAAATCCAAAATAAAAAAAATCAAGAATTTATCACCCTAAAATTCTCATTGGATTACCAATGATTGTCCAACAAATAGTACAGAGTCTAAAACATAGTAAGTGCTTATGTCGTATCTGTTGAATATTGAATTAATTCATAAATAAGTTAATTCCTCCTGAGAAAATGCTGGCCAATACTACCAGAAACTTGGAACTTGAATATCAGTAAGACAAAAATAAAACAAGTTGGATAAACTTTTATATATAATTACCATTTATATGTGTCCTTGGTTGCAAAAGACAACCTAGGTTAATAAAATGTAGTATAGCAGAGTAGTTAATAGTTTGGATGTGAGGAAGAATACTGGATTTTACACTATTTAAATGGATGACTTTAGGCTACTTAACCTCACTGAACTTCACATTTTACAATAAATATACATTAATTTCATAATTAGGATAATATTAATACATTTTAGAAGTAAAAGCTCTGCATTATGTAAAGGGCTGGGTATCTGTCGCTAAAAGAGCATATAAGTATGATAAGGTGCTAGATATCTAGGTTTACAAGTGGTTTAATTATTTGAAAAATTAGATATCAACCAGAAAGGAAAGAGAAGGCTTAGAAAGTGCCCCCCCCACACACACACACAAAAAAAAAAACCAGAAAAGAAAAATGCAGAAAAATGTAAAGAAAGAAATGTTCCAACTGGGAAAAACTGCAAATGGTAGCTCCAGTAATTATAAAGACTTTGTATATGAAAATTACTTAACTGGAGACCCAGTTAAGATGGCAGAGTAGGTAAATGCTGTGCTTATCTCCTCTCATGAACATATCAAAATTACAATTACAGAACAACCATCATTGAGAATCACTGGAGTCTGGCAGAACCGAAGCCTTACAACTAAGGACATAGAGAAGCCACATAGAGACTGGTGGGAGGGGCAAATACACAGAATGGGCTGTTCCCACACCCACATGTGACCATTAAAAATCAGGGGCAACATCTTGACTGCAGAGGTCTCCCTCAGAGAAGCCATGTGTCCCAGGCTTATACCAGAGTCCCATATCTAGGGTTTCAGTACTGGGGAGAGAAGCCCGATAACTTCTGGCTGTGAAAACCAGCAGAGATTGTGGCTAAGTGAAATAGAGGCTGTTAGAGTCCCAGGAGTTCCTTTTAAGGGCCCACGCATGGACTTACTCATTGATGGACTCACTCACTCTGAGTTCTGGTGCTGGAGCAGCAGCTCGAAAAGTACCAAGGACATACAAGGAAGAATGAATTGCCTTTCTCCAGGACGATGGCTAGAAGAGCAGTTTTCTCCTGAACAGAGGAGCTCGTGAGAGTCATTGTTTATTTGTTGAGCCCTCCCCTTTCCAGCCTGCAAACGCAGGTGGCTCCCATATCTGAGTCTCCATCAACCTAACTAACACATTTCTTTTTCCCTGATTCTCTGAGACCCCACCCCATCCAACTTTCAGGCACACCTAAGCAGCTTCAGTGGCTTTTCCATATAAATGACTTGTCTTGGTTCATGCTTTAGACTTTCTAAAATCTCTCAAAGGTTCACAAAACTCAAACAAGCAGCATCTGCCTTTGGCAAGTCCTGTACCTCCAGCTAGCAGCCCTAAGCCCAGCACTAGTGACAGCTGGCCTCAATTTTCAGCTTAGCCTCTTGAGGTACCTCCAAGCCCAGCACAAGCAGTGGTTATCTGAAGATCACTTTGTGGCTCATGACAGATGGCCCCTGGTGGGGCATAG
Source organism: Rhinolophus sinicus (assembly GCF_057876585.1). Taxonomy (NCBI): domain Eukaryota; kingdom Metazoa; phylum Chordata; class Mammalia; order Chiroptera; family Rhinolophidae; genus Rhinolophus; species Rhinolophus sinicus. Next base: position 133,475,914 of record NC_142517.1, on the reverse strand, counting down.
ACTGCAACTGAACTTGGCCTGTGGTGGGGCCCTTCCAGGAGGCCATGGGGCTATCATGTCTGGTGGCCAGCTTCAGATTCAGCTGGAGCATCACCCATCCACCTCCAGAGATGGCACACCCAACGGGCACACTGGGCAGGCATCAGACCCCACTAAAGCAAGTCCTGCTCCATAGGGTCAGCCCCTGCACTACAGCTCTTTCACTATTCCTCAACCAGTCCTTACAAGAAATCAGCCCAAGGATCAATCCCTTCCATTGATATACAAAGAGAAAACAAGGTTCAACTATACAGGAGGGCACACATAACCCACAAAAGAGACACACCTGGTGCACCAGGCTCAGGTAATGAGGAAGACTATACCACTGAGCCCCACAGCACATCTCCTACATAAGTCCACTCCACTAAGACCAGGAGATATAGCAGCCCTACCTAATACACAGAAACAAACACAGTCAGGCAGCCAAAATGGAGAGACAAAGAAACATATCCCAAATAAAAGAACAGAACAAAGCTCCACAAAAAGAACTAAACAAAATGGAGACAAGCAATCTACCAGACACAGCACTCAAAACACTGATTATAAGGATACTCAGTGATCTCAGGGATAACTTCAACAAAGAGATAGGAAACTAAAAGTAGAGATAGAAAACATAAAAAAGAACTAATCAGAAATAAAGACTACAATAACTGAAGTGTAGAATACATTAGAAGGAATCAACAGTAGATTAGATGAAGCAAAGGACTGAATCAGCGATTTAGAAGATAAGGTAGTATAAAACACCCGAACAGAATAGAAAAAAGAAAAATAATCTAAAACAATGAGAATAGTTTAAGGGGCTTCTGGGACAGCATCAAGCATACCAACATTTGCATCACAAGGATACCAGAAAGAGAAGAGTGTTAGCAAGGAATTGAAACCTATTTGAAGAAATAATGATGGAAAACTTCCCTAACCTGGTGAAGGAAGTAGATATATTATACAAGTCCAGGAAGTGCAGAGAGTCCCAAATGAGATGAACCCAAAGAGGCAAACACTAAGCCAGATCATAATTATAATGCCAAAGTTTAAAGACAAAGAAAGACTCTTAAAAAGAGCATGAGAAAAGCAGTTATTTACCTACAAGAGAGCTCCCATAGACTGTCAGTCAGGTGATTTCTCAACAGAAACTTTGCAGGTAGAAGGAATTGGCAGGAAATATTCAAATTGATGCAAAGCAAGGACCTACAGCCAAGATTGCTCTACCCAGCAAAGCTATCATTTAGAATAAAAGGACAGATAAAGAGCTTCCCAGACAAGAAAAAGCTAAAGAATTCATCAACACCAAACCAGAATTACAAGGAATCTTAGAGAGACATCTTTAAGATGAAAAAAATAAATAAAAATAAAAATATGAATAATAAAATGGCAATAACTACAATCACTTTAAGTATAAATGAATTAAATTCTCCAATCAAAAGATAGGTGGCTGAACGGATAAGAAAATAAAATGCTTACATAAGCTGCCTACAAGAAACTCACTTCATATCAAAAGACACACAGACTAAAAGTAAAGGGATTGATAACATATTTCATGAAAATGGCAACAAACAAAAAAGCTTGGGGTAGCAATACCAGACAAAATAGACTTTAAAATAAGGGTTGTAACAAGTGACAAAGAAGGACACAGTAATTCCACATCTAGGTATTTATACAAAGGAATCCAAAATGTTACTTTGAGGGGACAGGTAAATCCATATGTTCATTGCAGCATTGTTTACAATGGCCAAGATGTGGAGGCAGCCTAGGTGTTCATTAGCGGTTATATAGTAGGTGGTACATATATACAATGGAATATACCTTGGCCAGGGAAGGCAGTGGCATGGATGGACCTGGGAAGTATTGTGCTGAGTGGAGTATGTCAGACAGAGAAAGAGAGATGCAATGTGATTTCACTTATATGTGGAATCTAAAGAACAAAATAAATAAACAAAACAGAAACTGATAGATGAAAAGAATATTTTGATTGTTGCCAAATGGGAGAGAGTTTGGATTGAGGGTAGATGAAACAGAGGAAGATATAAAGAACTACAAATTGGTTGCTACAAAGTTGTCATGGGGATGTAGGGTATAGCATAAGGAATATAGTCAATAATATTATAATAACTAAGTATGGTGTCAGATGGGTAGTACATTTATTGGTGTGATAGATGGGACAGGTGTTGGGGAGCTGGGTGATAAAGGTGAAGGCATTAAGAAGTACAAGTCAGTAGCTACAAAATAGTCATGGGGATGTAAAGTAAAGCACAGGGAATATAGTCAGTGATATGGTAATAACTATATATAGTACCAGGTGGATAGTAGACTAGTCAGGGGAATCACATCTTAAATTATATAAATGTGTAACCACTACGCTATACGTGTGAAATTAATATAAAATAGTATTGAATGTCAAATGTAATTGAAAAATTAAAAAAAGTGGGGGGAGGTGAAAGGGAATAAGAGGTTCAAATTTTGATATAAAACAAATGAGTCATGGAAATGTAATATACAGCATAGGGAATATAGTCAATAATATTGTGATAGCATGGTACAGTGTGAGTCGGTTGCTCGACTTACCATGGTGATCACTTCTTTAGGTATATAAATGTTGAATAAGTATTGTGTATACCTGAAACTAATACAATATTGTATATTACCTATAGTTTAATACAAATCTTTAAAAAATGAAAAAAGAAAATTACTTAACTAATAATATTTCGCCTGGGAGAAAATGAGAATCTTTGGGGCAGGTTTGTTCTTCTATGTGCCCTGGAAGAGTCATTTGCTATTCTGGGAGGCTCCAGACATGAAATTGCAGGGAGACTTTATAGATCATATAGAATGCTTGGAGATCTGGAAACAGAGGCCAGCCACATCTCTGGATCAGTGTGGACCCAGGAAACTTCAGGGTGAAGAAAATAACCCACTGCTTCATCAGGCTTTGGACATGAAAAGAGTTAGAAGCAATTGCACCTCAGGGAGGAACAATAGGGCCCCTGAAACAATCAGATGAATTAAGGCTTCCAGCAAAGTAAGCCAGACTAAGCAGCTGGTCTGGGCTTAAGGGAACAAGATGTCCCGGTTCAGCTGAGAAGAGCGTATGAGATGGAAAGAATAAAAGTAAATTCTAGTTAAAAATGGCAAACAGAAAACATCCATTTAGTTATGCTCCCTCCCAAACCCCTGTTAAAATAACCATAAATGGAATTTTTCATAATTTTTTGAAAATTTCAAAGTCTAAATTTATAGGGTCAAAAATAATGGGAAAACAGAGGCTTAAAAAACGCAACTTGGGAAAAAAGGAGGACTTGTAAAAACTGTTGTAGCAGACATAGGAAAGCTGAATCCTAAGTCAATAGTATTAAAACTAAGAAGAAAAAAAAGACTCACGACTCCTGAAAATGTTTCAGAAATAGATGGCTTCAGACATCGCTGGGAAATGTAATAAAAAACAGGCAGGTCAGTTGAAAGTGTGTTTAAGAAAGAGATATTCCTCAAATCCTCTCCTTATCCCCATAGTGATGGGTAAATTGCCCTTCCTCACTCCTGAATACTACCAAACAGAGTTTCTGGACTGAAAAATATCAGACACTCTGGAAGTTTGGAGATACATAGTCAACAAAGATTAAGTGAAAATTCAGATACTGAATTTTGACACCATTCCATGCAAGCTCATATCACCAGTCAGCTACTAAGACTACAAAAACAAGGCTTGGACCCTTCATGAAGGAGATTGGGAGAGTCTTTTCTGAGCATTCTGATGAGGCCAAGAGAAAACTGCTAATGGTATTGACTTTTAGGCTTTTCAAGGAAATTATCAAAGTAAATTAATTTTCAGTGAAGATCAGAGTTGACAACTTGAACAAACAGCATTTCAATCAGCTTTTCAGTGACTCATTCCTTAATATGAGCAGATATCCAAGGACCACTCTGCCACTTGGAAAGCCCTTCACATGAAAGACTGAAACCAAAGCAATTTGATGAAAATTCAGAGGTGCTACAGGGAGAACATTTCAAAAATAAAACCATATTCTTAGAAATCTAAGAGAAGGCATTTCATCCATAAACCAGAAGAGGATGAGAGCTCTTATAATATAGCAGCAAAACATAAAATGAAAATTCCATAGAAGGCTTGGGAAATGGAATTAAGTAAATCGTTCAAGGAGTAAAGGGAAAAAAGACAAGGAGATGGAATATAGAATTGAAAAGATGAAAAAATAAGAGCCTAAAAGGACCAATATTCGAATAGGCCTTTCAGAGAGAAGGAAAAAAATGAAACAGAAAAAGAAGGGAGAAAATAATAAAATAAATAATTCAAGAAAAGTTTCCAGCCTTAAAGGGCGTGTTTTCAGTAGCAGAGAGCCTCCCCAGCTCTCAGCATAGTGGGCAAATGTAAACCTACATGAAAGGCACATCATCATGAAATGCTGGAGACAAGTAAAACAATTTAGAGTATCCAGGAAATGCAAACCAAAGTAGAAAGTCTGATTGGAAGGGAGATCCCAGTATGTACCTGTGCCACAGGACAAAATGAACCAGGGCAGATTGGAGCAGGTCAGAAGACTCCTGGAGAGACTCCCCTTACAACTGGAATTGAAAGACTACTAATTATCTTTGTACAGAGAGATTAAACAACTGGGTGAAAGTTTGTGGTTGGACCACCAGTAAGTACATAGAAATTTGAACAAATAAAAATATGAGACAATTATTAAGTCTATGAAAACAAAATGTGTAGGAAATAAAAAATTATTACAATCTTCCACGTAACTTATTCATGAATATCACTTATAATAGTCATAATAGTATAAAAATGGAATATGTAATCAGAGATTTGATGTAACTATATTAAAGGGGTAAAAATGTACGAACTAACAAAAGTAATCCATACAGTCACGCATCATTTAACAATGGGCATATGTTCTGAGAAATGCATTGTCAGGTGATTTCATCCTTATGGGAATATCATAAGAGTGACACTTATTCAAGCACTTATACAAACCTAAATGGTACAGCCTACTACACACCTAAGCTGTATGGTACAGCCCACTACTCCTAGGCTACAAGGCTTCATGTTACTGTACTGAATATTGTAGGAAGTTGTAGCACAATGGTAAGTATTTGTATTTAAACCTAGAAAAGGAACAGTAAAAATACAGTAGAAAGGATAAAAAATGGTACACCTAAATAGGGCACGTCCCATAAATGGAGCTTGCAGGACTGGAAGTTGCTCTGGGTGAGTGAGTGTATGGTGAGTGAATGTGAAGGCCTGGGACATTACACTACTGTAGACTTTATAAACACTGTACACTAAATTTATGAGTATTAAAATTTTGTTCTTCAATAATAAATTAACCTTAGCTTCCTATAAATTTTTTATTTTATAAATTTAACTTTTTGACTTTTGTAATAACATTCAGCTTCAAACACAAATTGTACAGTTCTGCAAAAATATTTCTTGCTGTATATGCTTATTCTATATTAATAGTTGTGAGTAATGTGCTGTGTTATGATGCTGCTACAGCTACAATGTCACGAGGGTTGCAATGTCACCATGCCTGTGTCACCATACCAACTACAGCTACAATGGTATTTTTCAGTTCCATTATAATCTTATGGGACTGCTGTGTGTTGTGGTCCTTAGTTGACCTACATGTCATTATGCAACACATGACTGTATAGCTTTATCTTCCACAGTAGAAAGTCAATAGAAAATGCCTACCACAAATTTTTTTTTAAAAAATGAGGAATGGCAATATAATCACTTTATTTAGGAAAAGTCGTATAGGAAAAACTAGAAACAGAGAATAGTAGAAAAATAGAAAAAAAGGAAATAGAATTAAATACCAAATGAACCAGATACAATAGATTGCTGCGTTTGATTGGGGGAATTTGCGTATGTAACAGGGTGGCAGGTAAGCAGGAGACTACTATTTTTCATAATAAATATTACGTAACAAGTAAGCTTTTAAAGTATGTGTACCTTTGAGAAAAATAAAACTAAATTTAAAAGGAAATAGAAGAAGGTGCAGACAAAACAGGGGAGACGCATGTCATTAGGGTTCTTCACTGTGCTTTTCTGAAAATTGTGGGTGCAAGTTGGCCACAAGATGCAAAAGTCCTTTTTCTGAGGGCTAGAGAAGGAGCCAGGCCCCAGTGGCTGACGCTTCAGAGAAGGCTGGCAGCTCAGCAACTGCAAGGGTCTGTGGGAAGCAGAGCCACAATAGTCACCAAAAGGAACAGAACCCAGAAAGGGACAGCTACAGAAGTGCAAGCAGTAGCTCTGATTATGAATAACCAAGTCCTTTTCTACAACCTCCAACTCTAGCAAAACTAGAAGACGCATCTCACTAATCAAGCTGGGTCATATTGAAAGTGTCGTGTAATGAAGGCATCACAATATTCAAAGTCCAACAGAGTGCTATGGATATATAAACATATTTTGCCCAATTTAAATACATACATTTAATAAAATTACAAGTGATTGTTAAAGGCAACAGGTTCTTGGGGTATGGTCTATAGGGCAGATGAAAAATCATGCAACTTAAAATATATATCTCCCCACAAGTTTGCTAGCCTTTGAATGTTCCCGATTCTTGACCTCACACACAGAATTTCTAAGGACACACGGTGCATATAAAACTAGTGAGACATGATAATATTAAAAAAAAGAAACAACCGGCCAAAAAGTCACTTTTGCTTAGCCACGACACCAAACCAAAACTTAATAACTAACCTAATGGCAGTTTCAGCCTCTCCCAGGAGTGGAATTTTAAAAGAATCAGTCTGGAATTTCCAGATCAACACTAGTAATCTGAATGATAAAACCCCAGCTATTCTCTTCCCCACAAAAGAAGATGACCTTGCCTAAAAATAATTATTTTTTTTTCCCTTTTGCTAATAACTCCCCCGTCAAACTCCTCTGCCTATAAAAACTTCCATTTTGCACAACCTCTCAGAGGTCCCTTCTAGATACTAGATGGGATGCTTCCTGATTCATGAATCACTTAATAAAGCAAATTGGATCTTCAAATTCATTTGATTGAATTTTGCTCTTTAATAGTATCTAAGAGCTCAGATCTTAGAAGTAATCAGACTGAGGTTCAAAGGCCAACTTCACTACTTCCCTGTATTATGACCTTATAAAATGTTCTCTGAACTAAGGTTTTGCTTGTTTTTGTGAAAAAATGGTACAATGACATCAAAAAGTTAGATTGTTTTAAGAATTATGAGAAAATGTATATAAATTGCTTAGCACTGTGTCTGGCATACATAAATTGTTAAATAAATAATAGCTATTACTGTGTTCTCAGGGCAGGGTTATAGAAAAACAGGAAAAGAAACTAATGTGTGCTGTGCTCCTCACATTCTAGAAATATTCTATTATGTGCTTTTAGTTAAACTTCACAATTTCACCAAGGTCATAAAGATGGTACCTGGTAAAGTTTGGATTTGTATATAGGACTATCTAACTTCAAAGACCATGCACTTTCTACTAAAATTCTTAACTTGAATTCTGTTAGTGTATCATCAAAGATTAATCCATCAGATCAAAATCCCTTCTCTCTGTCTGATCTCCACACGTCACTTACAAAGAAAAAGACCTTTGAGGACATGGTACAGCTGAGAAAAAAAATGTTTGATCAGAAGAATGAAATAAGCAAAGCCCCAGAAACTTTGGTCCAACATAAAGGATCTAATGCAGGAGACTCCAAGTACCAGATGAGCTCCCTTAGAGGCCAAGGGACGTGGGGGAAATTAAGAGGAATGAGAAGAAAATAAGACAATTTAGATCTATGGAGATGAACTACATAAGAAGTCCTATTCAAATCCAAACACTTCCCAGGCCAAATATTTAAATGTGGACTTATATTAGAAGTCTTGCTATTTTTTTATTAGTATATGAAACATTGAAAGGTAGTTTGTTCTAATTAATACTTAGGGATATCAGTCATGTACACTGCATACTCTCAAATTCTGTAGAGCAAGAAAAGAACATAAATCTGGTCTTTACATTCAGGAAGTTTAATCACATAGTGCTTCTGATAAGACATTCTCAGACAAAAATGACACCAACAACACACCACAATGCTTGAGAAGCTTCTAGTGAGTGGTACTCAAAATATCTATGGAAGGAACTCAGAAACCAAAACATGACTGTCAGTTGGATAAGCTAGGGAGATTTTTACTTGAGTTAAACCTTGCAAATATATTTGAAATAAAGGAAGAGGCAAGATTTTGGAGGAGGCAAAAGAGTGAATTAATGGGCTACCACTGTATGTTAGAGGGTTAGTGATTTGCTTTGCCTGGAAACAAGAACCTAGGCTGAAAAGTGATAAAATATAAGGCTGGAAAATAGGTTGTTGCTGAATAATAGAGAACGTTGAGTGTCAGGCTATGGTGTCCGAGCTTTACTTTCTACTAAGAAGAAGCCATTAAAGTTTGGGTTTATTTGTTGTCTTAGCCAAGAAATGATCAAAACTCCGCTCTTTATCTATTCTTCCCTGTAAGATCTATAGATTCAAAATGCAATCCCAATATAAATCCCAGAAAGATTTGTTTTGTAGACATTGACATGCTGATTCTAACATTTACATGGAAAAGCAAAGGAACTAGAATGGCCAATCCTGAAATACTGAAAAAGAACAAAGTCAGAGGCTTTACTTTACTTGCAAGATTTACTCTAACACTACAGTAATCAAGGCAATGTTGTACTGTGAAAAACATAGGCACATAAACCAAACAAACAGAATAAGAAATCCAGAAATAGATTATAGAAATATCGTCAACTGATTTTTGACACTAGTTCAAAGGCAACTCAATGAAGAAAGACTTCTCAATAAATGGTGGCAGAACAATTGGACATCCTGCAGGAAAAAAAAAAAAAAAAGAAGATCCATACCTCACACTATAGTTTTAAAAAATAACTTAAAATGGTCATACACCTAAAGGTAACCTGTAATAGTACTCATATAAAACACTCTTCTAAGCGAAATCTGCATATAATTGTGTTTTTCAAAGAGTTTTTAGATACAACACCAAAAGCACAATCCATAAAAAAAAAATATTGATTAATTGGACTAACAAAATTTTTAAATTTTGCTCTGTGAAACACACTGTTAAGAGGATGAAAACCCATAGAATAGGAGAATATATTCATAAATCACATACCTGATAAAAGGCTTGTATGGAGCATATATAAACATTCCCCAAACTCAATAATTAAAAAAGCAAAACACCACAATAGAAAATAGGCAAACCATTGGAACAGACACTTTAACCAAAGAAGATATACAGATGGTAAATAAATACATGAAAGTATGCTCAACATAAACAGTTTTTAAAGAAATGCAAATTTAAAACACAATGAGATATCACTACACACCTATTAAAATGGTTTAAAATGTTAAAATCTGACAATATCAAATACAGATGAGGATGTGAAGCAATTGTAACTCTCATACACTGTAAGAATTCAAAATGATACAGACAATTTGGAAACAGTTTGTTGGTTTCTTTTAAAGTTGAATATACACTTAACATATGACCCAGCAATCCCACTACTGAGTATTTACCCAAGTAAACTGAAAAACGAATGTTCACACAGCTTCATTTATAATTGCCAAAAATTAGAATGAACCTAGATGTCTTCAACAGGAGAACGGATAAACAAATTCCAAAACATCTATACAATGCAATACAGAAACTAGGTATTAATTTGCTCAACAATATGGGTAAAACATAAAGGAATTTTCCTAAGTAAAAGAAGCCAGATCCCATAGGCCATATATTTTTTGATGTCCAGAAAAAGGGAAAATTACTGGGATGGAAAAATAAATCAGTGGTTGTCAGGGTTACGAATTGTGGAGATGGGTTGACTACAAAGGAATAGCATGAGAAAATTATGCGAGAATTGGAACCATAAGCATTTGCCAAAACCAGTGAAATGATACACAAAACCAGTGAAACTATCCTACTGTATGCAAAAAACAAAAAACAAAACAAAAAAAAGACACCCAACAACAATAAACACCCAGTTCTATTCCAAACTGATTATTATTTATATCCTAGTTACAATTAAGAAATAAAAGCAAATATTATAAAAGTTGGTCTGTATCTTACCAGACCAAACACAGAAGTCTAACTCACAACCCTTATGCTCGCTTTTTTCTTTCCCATGATCAATACAAAGACAAAAACCCAGACACATTTGACTGCCTATGATCCCACTGAATCTCTCCTGTGAGCAGGAAGACATGGTTACTATGCGGTTCTCTTTGAGTACTTCAAAGTATATTTCGATCACAGTAGTCCCAAAAGAGGCCCTCAAAAAGCTCCAAATAAATAAATAAATAAATAAATAAGGACTTTAAATAGCCCTTGAATAAATCAATCTGTTTAACTTGGGTTGATCTAATGTTTCCCAAACTTGATTGAACACAAAATTTGTTCTTCATATACATATGTATTAACTTTCTTTGGGGATAGTTTAGTAAAATATACTTTGAGAAGCCTTACAGATGTTGGCATGCACTTTTTGCACTTTGGATAATACTTAAAATATTAATTTTGGATTCAGAAAAAGCGTTGAGGTCTTAAGAAGTTTGAGAAATTTGGGTGACTTATTTTTACTGCCAACTTAGAGACCTTGTGATATTCAGGAAGTCTATTTATATACATATTACCCCTTACAAAGCCACAGTCCACATGGTCCAGTCCCAGGAAGGTGGCACAATTCAAAGAACCCAATCTATGCAAATGAAATTAATTTCAAAATAACTCAAATTCTTTTTTTTATTAGTTTCAGGTGTAAAAAACAATGATTAGATATTTATATACCTCACAAACTGATAACCCCAACAAGTCTATTACCCGTTTGACACTGTACATAGTTACTAGTATATTATTGACTATATTACCTATGCTGTACTATACATTCCTGTGACTATTTTTATTATGGTTGATATTCAATATTATTATATTAGTGTCAGTGTGCAGCACAGTGGTTAGGCATTTATATAACTTCTGAAGTGATCCCCCAATAAGAACTAAAGTTCTTAATACAAATTTTTGAATACCGTGAAAAGACCGTGTAGTCCCTGCAGTATTTTTTAGAATTTCCCCTTTTCTCCTCTCCACTGCTTTTATATACTAAAACTACTGCCACCTCTCTCTTCTTAATCACTCTTGAAAAGCTCCTCCAACCTCTGTTACCTCATGTCTCCTTTGGTTCTGCTTCAGTCCTCATTTACTATTGAACCACCCCTGCTGAGAGCCTAGAAGGCTGACAAAGGAAGACGATCCTTGGGGAGGAAAAGAGGGGGAAACAATCAGGCCGAGGCCCAGGCCAAATCCTCTTTCACTGGCAGAGGAAGGAAGGAAAACCCAGGAAACACTCAGTGGTAATATTTATTCCATTATAATCTACACACGGGACATACGTAGTCCTCCCTGAGGAAGGCATTTTAGCTGCAAATGATCAGCCAATCAACATTAGGGGAACTGAGGGCCTCTGTGCTTGACCAATTGTAGCGAATTTTCAGCTGGGTAAATAAAAAGAGGATAAAACTTAGAGATGATGTCAGTCAAGGTTCAGTCAGGATATTCTAAGAGCCAAGTGGGGTCTGGAAGGGGAATCCATGGGGTGACTGAAGGGAAGATATCTGTGTGACCAATCCTGTGGACCCACACGAAGCATCTTATGGTGGGCGTGGGGCCGCTGTGGGCCAGAGGGAGAGCCCCTGCGAAGAAGGGCCAGATGCAAATGGAGGACAGCAGGACAGGCTGGACCTGCTGGTCTAGTCTGTGTCTGTCTTTTGAAAGTCAAAGATGTTTAGAGAGGAATGGCTGCCACGGAGTTTCGGCCTCCTAGATCTCATGCAGATCTAGGTCTCTTGGGCCAATTCTGCCTCGGCCTGCTGATTGCTTCCCCCTCTTTTCCTCCCTACAAAAATCTGACTTTGCCAGACTTCTTAGATTTCAGCAGTGCAGATTCAATAATTGAGGACTGAAGCAAAACAGGGAAAAGAAACTGGGAAATGTGGTTTCCAGCTTGGTTACACAGAGTAAACCATCAGAGGGGTTCTTAGTGAAGTGTAAAAATAAATAAAACTGTCATGCAGGGTCTCCGGTCTCACACCCTGCAAAAGCGCGTAGGATATGGTGAGGACAAAAAGGAACACCAACGGAGCCATGGGTAGGGGGTTCATACCACTATTTCTCACTGGTAGCTGTATTGGAGTTACAGGAAGCAGACTCCACACGATGTGCAATCCGCCGTCCATTTCTCTGCCAACCAACCAACCCCCTAGCGTAGCCACGGAAGTTATATTAGTGGCTACTGGCCAACCTGTAACAGCTGATAGCCACCCAGCTACAGTGGATGGCCATCTGATTACAGCTGATGGCCATCTAATAACTGAGCCAGCACCTTTCCACATGAGGCCGAGAGCCTGGAAACTGCTCTCTGGGACTCTGTCCACACAAAACCTATCTCCTTTCTGGTTGAAAACAGCTTTTACATGATTCAGGTTGCACAAGCTTTAATGGGGTTTCTCACTCAGTGTCAGACATTGTGCCAGATATTTACACACACACACACACACACACACACACACACGCACACACATCCTCTTTGGTAGCGTTACACTATATGCCACTTTTTACCATTTCTGTTGGTCACAATGAGAGGAAGATGAAGAGGAGTGTGGACAGTTCTGGAACTTTACTGACAACATGTAAATAGCAATACGGTTTGATACAATGTTGTGTAATGGTTAGGAGAGGAAGCTTCAGAGTTTCTGGGTCCAAATTCTGGGTCTTATCCCATGAGAGCTAAGTGATCTCAGGCAAAATACTTCATTCTTCTATTCCTCAGCTTGTCATTGCAAATTTTAGATAATACCCACCTTACAGGGTTGTTGTAATAATTATGTGTAATAATATACGTACAGCATCTGTGGTTAAAAATAAACAGCAAGCTCAATTTAGGAATGATTGAAAATAAATATCAGTGAGATACTTACTTGTGCCTTTCAATACAATTTTTAAAATATTCTGCTGGAACCAAATGGTTTGAAATTATGGTTATATATTTTTAACTCATGTTCTCTTTTTCATTAAAAATCAGAATGTATATAGCTATCATTATTTAATAACATATAGATAACTGAATATGTTATATTTATCATGTAGTCCCAGAATACTAGATATTCAATTTTTTTTAACTATAATTTGCAGTAGAATACATGGGTATGAAGCAACATAAGTAACTCCAAATTACTGAATACACAATTAAAGTTAATTGAGTTAAAGACAGCGTAAGTTGCACTTTAATAACTTATAAATTAAGAGAAGGCAATCTATGTCCTCGTATATTGTTAAATCCATGTGTCTGCACGAAGTTCCTGCTAACTACAGCTGCATAATCTGGATCTTTGCCTAAGTTAATGTCAACACATTAGGCCTTTCTCTCCATCATTTCCTGATCATCGGTAAGGTCTCCTGTCCTTGGTTCTCCCTTTATGACTATTTGTCCTAAATGGGACGATCATTCATTTTGCTACAATAAGTAAGATCACACAGCTCCGACTATGTCTTTCAAATCACTTGGCACTGACTCTCAGCTGTTCCCTGGTTTGCACTCCCTCCTGATTGCTCTTTTCTGCAATCCTGATTAAAGCATAATGTACATTTCTGGATAATTTACAAGATGCTTCAAAACAAAAGACCCTGGGCAGAAAATACGATTTAATTAGCATAAATTGGATGAATTTTAATTCATACTGGATATTGGCTATCTGTTACCTTTTAAATATTCTGATCAAATCCGTTAGTATCGGCATGTGGGCCTTCCCTAGGATTGAGTGCAAACTAACTGGAAAGGATTTTTTAACTTCTTGTTCTTCCTTTTTATACACATGAACACAAGGATTATCAATCGTTTCTGTATAGCACATTTTTAATTAATGATTTATTTTTATCCATTCACATTATTCAGCGAAGTGAGAATCAGATTTAAGCTATTCATAGTCATCCATTTCAAGGAAGGACAAGCGGGCACCTGCCCACCCATTACACTTCACTGATATTACAGCTTGTATGACCCTTAATTGAGGGGTCTTTAATTCTAAAAGGCAATGAGTGATCCCTAGCTAGCAGTGATAGCATTCAAGAATGTAGGTCCTCAGTCAGTATGTGTTAAAACATGGCACCTAGTCAGCCCCTACACAAAGTTACCCTCAAAAAGCCATGACAATTTGTCTGAAGCTCACGCTTTGTGAGGCAATGCCACATTTGGCCAGTAGATAGCACTCAAGATATTCCAGTAAATGAAGAGAAGGATTCTTGGTGCCATTGTTATACTCTGCCAGGGAAACACTAGACAAGTTTATCTTAAATCAGCAAAGGTAGGAAATAATGCCCCCAGATGCTTTGAAATTTGGATTTTTGTATCAAACACCAGTAGCCTCTTAATGTCAATCTGCACTTTATCAGAGAAGGAAAATTAGCCCACTTGTTTCCTAACACAATTTCTGTCTGAAGGCAAGGAAAGCACCACTCACTTGACACAGTTGAAATAAAACATGAAAGCAACACTTGAATGGTAATGTTGATGGCTGAGAGACCACAAAGGGGAACGTGCCAGCTGTATTTCACAAAGAGACTCAAAATGCAACCCCTCGTAGTGCCCGTCCATCCTGCCAAAGAGCACAGTTCAAAAGCCACACGTATTTCAGAATGCAATGTTTAAATAACTAAGAATCTGGCTGTAAACAAAAAACGAATCGTAATTGCTTGAAAATGGTGGACAGTGCCTTGGCGTGGTTACACCTCCTAGGATGTGTAGCTGCTGCTATGTTTTGATAAATGACAGCTTCTATGGTGCATAAGGAGCCTGTTCCTTTAGAGGTAGGAAGTGGTAAAGCCAGCTGCTCCTGTGATTTGGGGCCATCTTCCACATGTCACAACCTCAGTCCATCTGACACAGCAACTATAAGTCTCTGTTAAACGAGGTGATGGGTACTGAGTTGCTGTCCAAGCAGACACAGAAAGCTGTAGTGTGAGAAGTTAGGAGATAGAGTCACTCAAATATCTATCAAAGAAAAACTGGAGGTGACTGAGAGAGGAAAGACTATGTCAAAGATAAAGGCATCTGAAAAAGAATCAGTGAAAAACCCTAAAGAAATAACTTCAAATTCCTTCTGCAAAAAACTGGTGGTCGGGTTCTTTTAAAAGTCAGCTCCTGGAAGGATGGGTTTTCATTCCCTGCTCTCCAGGGTCCAATCTCAAGCTCTCTGCAGCTGCTGCCCCCAGTCCCCTTCGATGGACTTACACCCAAGGTAGCTGACCCAGTATCCTGTTCAAAAATGTCTTCCTTTGACCTCAAATTGCCTGAAACTACCCTTTAGCCTTTGAACTTCCTATTCATATGAGCCATTAAATGTCTTTCTAATGTAGTTGTTTGACTTGTTTGTGTCCGGGCACTTGCAACCCAAAGTGCCCTACTGATATGCAGGGGAGGTGGGGTTCATTCCAATCTATTTTCATCCCAGATTTCTGTCTTCCCTCTTCTAGGAACCATAAGCAGTCTCAGATTGGAAAATTTCCATTTGATTAGCTAAGACAGTGTTCTGTAAACGTGTTTTTCTTTCAGGAACACGTTAAGAAAGGAAACGTGTTCCTTTCTTAATCATTGTGGATTTAGCGTCAGGCACACCCCAGCAGCACCCTAGCATAGTCAAAAGAGCCACTGAGTCATCTTTTTCTGCCATGGCATGGCTGTATGACCTTAGGAATACCACTTTCCCTCTCTGGGCCTCACTTTCTTCATGTATAAACAGGGGTTAAGCTACATGTCCCAATTCTAACCATCTATGGTTTTGTTCTCCTATCTTCTTTCCATATGTGAAGCAACATTTTGAAGCAGGTTCAATGATTTCCTAGTAATGACACCAATCAAATTTGAGGTACAAGTCAAAAAGCTGATTATTCAGTCAAATTATCATGCATATATATGGACAATGCGTGAGAACACACATGGAAAGATAATGACAGGTTTATCAAAATCAGTCTGATGTGATTGGCAGAGATGTACGATGAGCATGCAGGGAGACTCTCCTGCTTCGTCAGTCTTGAGTGATGTTCTCCTCAACCAGTTGCCTCTCATCACAGGACCTGCTCAGAATCCTGGGCTGACTCGCTTCCCCCTGTCCCTAGCCTCTCCTCTTGGCTGCTGACAGTGGCATCAACCACCTTCACACTCCTGGTAGCACCTCCTGACATACAAGTGAAGAGATGATGAAGAGAAAGACAGAGAAAAATTGTGTGGCCACCAAAGGCAGAGAAAAACAAATTTTACTACAGAGGAATCCTTCGGTGTGTGTGTGTAAACTTGGAACAACTGATAAGTTTATGTGATAAAATTTATAAATTTCCCCAGTCATAGCCACAAAGAAAATGTCCAGGCCTCTCCTGAAAAGTCCTATAGAATTAAGAACATAACTAGGTTCTAGTGATATTCTGTAAAGGCCTCCGTGCATTTCAAATGTGGGGGCTACCATTCTGTAGGGGAGGGAGAGAAAGAAGGAGGGAGGGAGGGTGGATGGATGGAAGGAAGGAGGGAGGGAGCAAGGAGGGGAGGAAGGAAGGAAGGAAGGAAGGAAGGAAGGAAGGAAGGAAGGAAGGAAGGAAGAAAATAAGGAAGGAAGTAGAAATAAATAAGCTTCTGTTAGAGCAGTAGTCCTCAACCATGACTGTATAGTGAAAACTCCTAGATGAAAAGTCTCAATGCTCAAGCCCACTTTTAGAGACGTTCAAGTTCCCAGTGATTCTATGTGCAATCAGGATTGAGAGTCAATGTTATACAGCATCATGTTTTATTAAATAGTGACTCGAGAATATTCAATTACTCAACAAGAGTGTCAACTGAAGAGGATTTTAGTAGTTCAGAATTGCTATCAAAAAAGCCCACCAGCTTCTTATTACACAGGTCTAAGAGGCCCAAAGGCTCCCTGAGAATACTCTCTCTCCTTGGGGTAAGTACTGCCGGACCCTTGAGTCTCAAATCCCACTTCTCTGAGGCTGCATGGCAGCCCTATGCCATGTAATTCTCCTTATCTCTCACCTTCTAAAATTATTACCGATCAATGCTTCAGGCTCAGTACCGTCAAACCTCTTTTCCTGATAATAAGATAGACTCTGGGGCTTTTAGCATCCATAGATCATTCCCACAACTCTTATTAGCAAAAGGTTCATTCATTCACTATATCAAAACCCCTTGTATAACTGCTGGTCAGTTGAAAAATACCTGAGGCAGAATGGTGAATTGGAAAGAGTATTTATTGTACTGAGACACCGAAAGCCTTGAATCAAGTTTCAGATTTGCCCACACCTCTCAAGATGACCTGAAGCAAGTCACATAACCTTTTGGGCTTCCGTTTCCTTAAATGCAAAGTAAGAAAGTTGGTTAATGTCTAATATCCACTGCAATTCTGAAATGTTACACTGCCTATTATGTTCTTATCCACTTTCTGGTAATGATGCTAATGAACAGTTAAGGGTGAGAAAGTAAGTACAAAGAAGCACAAGAAAAAGAGCTGATGGTCCGGATGAGCCACTGACAACAAGCTGACAATTTGCTCTCAAAGCATTGACAATATCCCTATAAGTTGCCTTCTTAAAAGACTACAATGGAATCATATGGTAGTAAAATTTGGTAAGTTCCACTTTCTGCTACTTGTCTATATGAAGTGGCCATTATCACTCCCCTAACACTGTAAAAACCACCCTGGCAAAATGAAAAGGCAATGATCTGATTGTCTAGTTGTTAACTGCCTCTAAGAAAGAGATATTTAAAGAAATCCTCTAATGTACCAGGAATGTTTTTAAACATTCCAACCCCAAGTTCAGTTCACTATTTCTTCATAATAGCTCTTACACCTGTGTCTCTCCATTCTTTTTTTTTCCAACTACGATGATAACTGTCTTCTCATGAGACTTCCTCAAAACCACCCTGCACATTACGACTGCATCTAGCTTCATGCTACTCGATGTATGACTTGTCTACTCCAAAAATTTTTAAGATTCCTTATTTTCTGCAAACCAAGCTAAACTGTTTAGGTCAGCATTCCCAGATCTCTACAACCTAGCCCATAACCTACCTTTCCTCTCACTTTTTCCTCAACACATCTCTTCTAGTCAGTCTGGTCCACTTATTGTCCGCCCCTCAGTTATGTCATAGGAGGTCCCTCCACTGTGCTTTTGCTCATGCTGTTCCTCCCACAGGGTGTGGCTTTCCCCATTTTTTCCCACATGTTTGCTAGATATTTCCTGGTTAGACTGCGTGTTCTGAAGGGCAGAGTCAATCTATTAAACTCTTCTATCTATCCTTCTGTCTTACTCTCTTCCTTCCATTTTTGCACAGTATGTAAAATTTTTGCATAGTTTGCAAAATTTGGAAAATACAGTAAATTATCGGTAGTCACCTCATAAATACAGTAATATGGGATTTCAGTCAACGGGGTCCTCGGTGTTTCTCTTACACAGCTTGATCAATGGGACACACATTTCTCATGTGTCCCTTAGCTTTTAGCTTGGAATTCAACACTCTTCAGCACGTTCCTTTGTGACAATACTTAGTATTATGAGGACACACGACCAAGATTAAGTTTTACTTTAAAACTTAATGTGCAAGTTTCCCCAAAACACAGAAATGGTCTAAGAAACATGAAAAAAAAAAATGTTTTAAAAGAGTGAAGTATTCCAGCCATTAAATCACTTAATTGTTTATTTCAGTAGTGTGTTAAGTCATGCACTCTTCATTGAGAGAGTGATAACAGACTTGGAAGCTATTAAATCAAGAAGGGACCCCGCCTTCTGGTTTCCTAGATAAGTCAGTTGAGGCTTAGACAGAGAGAACACTGAGTCTAAATGAAATCTAAATCTTGCAAAGCTGTTTGTCCTCCTTCCTCTTCCAGCAGCACCTCTGCTAAAGGGGCATCCTCTCTGTCTGCCAAACCCTTCTCCATCAAGTCCTTCTAATTCCCCAAAGATTGTCCGTAAATACAATGCAGACCTATCCAGAGACTTAAAGTTGGACAAGAAGATCAACCTATGGAGATCTCTTCCAATTTTTGAAATTATCTTATTTATGCTAGGATAGAATAACTTTCTAGAAGTGGGCTCTAAGCATTGATAAAGAGAGAACTTTTGTAGAGATGAGGGGTAGCCATAGAAAGTGAGTTATAGATTTAGATACACAAATAGTGATTTTGTTTGTTTTTGAGAGTCTGTTGCAAGGAAGAGGACAAGTCTGCGGACGAGCAGAAGTGGGCTAGAACTGGTGCATCCTTTACCAGAGGGCCCTGGAAGCTCCAGGTCTGGCTTGGCAAGGTGTTAGGAAGGATACATGTCCCTGGCTTGCCCCTCTCCCTCCAGACAGAAAATGGAGTTGTATTAGAGAGATACTCCACCTGTAGCCTGAGGAACAACTCTGAAAGTCACACTGGGATCCCAGAACACTCTGGAATAACCTCCCTCCTCGAGTCACTAATCTAGTCACACCTGTGAAAGGAAAGATGGGATCTTGCTCTACCCAAGTCAATCCTCCCACTCTTAGGATCTAGGACAAAGAAACGTGGTCCTGGGCCACTTACAAACTCCTTCATTTCTATTTTGGTGTGCTGTGGGTAGTAACAGAAGGAGAAGGAAACGTTCCCCCCCCCCCCTGAAAATTCCAACCCAAACTTCATTTGTTGTTGTGTTTTATTTTTTAAAGGCTGAAAATCAACCACAATTCCATTCCTTTGCCTCCACATGTTTTTCTTCTGTAAGAGCTTTGTGGTTCTGGATGTGGAAATAGCTTTGCCTTGCTGTTCTGTTGAAGCAGTTCCCTAGAGACTGACCCCTGGAGAAGTGACTCTACCTCTCTGGACCTTAGATTTCCCATCTGTTCAATTAAGGGGTTGATGGATGATGTCGAAATTCTTATCCACGGTAAACGCGTGGGAGTCTGCGAACCCTGTTACCCTTTGACTTTTCCACTCCAGTGTCCAGCACAGAGATAGGTAAAGGTTACGGATTTCTTGAATGGAGAGTTGTTAACATGGGGGTGAGGTTCACTGGCAGCGGGTTTGCAGCCTCTCCTGCCTCGAAGATACACCTCTCCAAGATTTCCCGAGTGAGAGGTTGCGGCGGGGTCTTCTCTCTTTCCTCCTCTCCTCCCGCGCCAGGGCAGAAGGTCCCCACAGCGCAGCTGAGTGGGTCTCCGGGACACCCAGCTGTCTATACAATCTTCAAACCTGAGTAAGCCAGGACTCTACACCTAGCTCGGTTTCTCACAGCCCAGGTTCTACCCCTTATCAAGGTCTCTCTCGGTTCCCACTACTTCCCACTTCCACAAAGCCTTTTGGCCGCGCCAGCCACACTTTCCACCCCTTTCTCGGAGCTCCTTGAAGGTAGGGCTGCCGGGGAGAAGGGTGCTCCTCCGGGGTGTCCCAGGCTGCAGCCCTACCTCCCGGACCTAGCCATTCCTGTTCGCAGCCCCCACGCCCCGCCCAGGACCCTGCCGTCGCCATCCCCTCAAACTCCCTGGGTGCTCTCTCAGTGCACTCCTTCCCGCATCCACGCAGGGAGATCTCCCCGCTCCCACCTCCTCAGCAAAACAAGAGCGGGTCAGCAGGCAGGGTGTCTAACCCAGCCGAGTCTCCAGGACACTGTGCTGGGCGGGAGCGGAAGAGGCACCGGGTCTCACCCGACTCTCGAGTGCGCTCAGTTCTGACCCGCAGCAGCGCGGCGGGGCCGGATCGCTAAGCAGCTTAGCGCGGGAACCCAGCACCAAAGCGCAGAAGCCGCCGTCTCCGGCCCGCGGGCGCTTCGGCGCTCACCCTGACCGCGGGACGCCGGAGTCCTGGGCGCTGCTGGAGCCCCAGGCAGCGTGCCGGAGCTCAAGGCGCCCCGCAAGCTCCTTCCTGGCCCCCTCAAGGAGGGGCGCGCGGGGGCCTGAGAGGCATCGCCCGCCCTCCCCTTTCCCCGCCCGCCCACCCGGCCCGCGCCGCGCGGCGCTGCGCTCGGATTCCGAGAGGGAAGCGCCTCGCTGTGTCCCTGGCGTCCTCAGTCCTGCCCCTCGAAGTGGAGATGCGCGAGAGGCAGGCGAGGGCGCGCAGCTCTTGAGACGCCGCGCCAGCCGGCACCATGCGCCTACGGCCGCTGCCCCTAGTCGTGGTCCCCGGCTTGCTGCAGCTGGTGAGTACTTATCCGCCGCGCGCCTCGCGCGCTGGGGACGCGTTTCGGCGGGAAAACCGCGCCGGTGGCCGATTCGGAAGCAGAACCCGGGGCTGTTTGGGATGTGGGGTTGGGGGCGCGCGGAGTGGAGAGTTTAGGGTGGCCCTGTGGGCTGGAGGGTAACAATCGGAGAACTGAATAGAAGGGACCTGGTGGAGGTTGAGGGGTCTTAGCCAGTCTGGGACTTGAGGACCGGGATAAAGTAGGCAGAAAGTGGCCGGGAAGAAGGTGCAAGAGAAGGAAGAGGTTTATTGTGAAGCATCCAGGAGGGGGTAAGAGCACAGGAGTACGATTGGGATGGGCTCGACCTGCCTTCAGCCCAGAGTTTGAGGGGCTTGGTGATTTTTATTTTTCACGTGTTTTGACCGGATGCCCGCAGACACTTCTTCCAAACCACCGCATCCGGCATCCTTGTTCGCAGGGCCAGTTAGTGGAGCCTTGCTGGGGAAAAACTCAGGTCAAAGACCGGGAGCCAGTCTGGATTTCTCTTCCTTTTCCTTCCGGCGCTGGGGACTGGGATGGAGTTTTGTGCGGGCGGGGATGCAGGATGTAACTTTCACACCCAACTCCACGCAGCAGCCCCCTCTCGGGTATCTCTAGGCAGTGTGTTCCCCGAAGACCTCTCCATCCTGGTCTGGGCCGCTCGGGGCGCTGAGGAATAGGAAGGGGGTTAGAAGGTGGTTCAGCCAGATAGGTTCTAGGCGACTGTCGGCGTTGTAATTCTCATTTCTCCTCGCTTTTCCCGCGTGGCACCCCGCTCTCCTCCTTCAGAAATATACCCATGTACTGTACATATTGCTAGTTAATTTCATTTAACGACAAGTAAGACTTTCAAGAAGACGACTTGTAAAGTAAAATTATAGAAGGGGACGACTTTGGCTCAGTCTGCCTCTGTGATGGATTTCTCTTCTCTGTTGGCACTCACGCTGATAGGGTGCTGTTAAGAGGGCTTTCTCCAGATGCCATGGTTTCTTGGGCCTTCGTACTGAAGACCACCCAGTTAGGTCTGGGCTGTTAAAACAAGATCAAGGAACCCAAGCACTAAGAGAATGATGATCTCTCCCTTTTTTTCCTTCCTTCTCTCCTCCCATCCTTCCTCCCCCTCCCTTTTTCCCTTTCTTCCTTCCTTCCTTCCTTCCTTCCTTCCTTCCTTCCTGCCTCCCTTTTTTCCTTTCTTCCTGCCTCCCTTTTTTCCTTCCTTCCTGCCTCCCTTTTTTCCTTCCTTCCTGCCTCCCTTTTTTCCTTCTTTCCTTCCTTCCTTCTTTCCTTCCCTCTCCCTCCCTCCCTCCCTCCCTCCCTCCCTCCCTCCCTCCCTCCCTCCTTCCTTCCTTCCTTCCTTCCTTCCTTCCTTCCTTCTCTAGCTCTATTAGTTTTCTTTAGAGGAAAAGATCAAGTAACTTATGAAACTTTCCATGATATGTATATGCAGAGATACTTTACAAGTTTTGAGGATGGAAGTCCCTCTAAAAGGTCTTAGGGGCAGGGAAAGGTCACGAAAAAGAAGGCCCTGTCCATTCTTGTCACAACAAAGAATAGCATCACCTGCTCAGCATTAACTAAGAAATTCTTCATGGCATCAAGAAGGAAATGCAGTGATGTTCCCTAGTGCCCTCGAATGAGCCAGCACATATCGGCTATATGCAATACTGCATGTTAAAATAAAATTTATATCTAAGTAAGGCATTATGCAAGCAACATATATGCCACATTAGTTTTTAGTGTCACTTGCTTTTTAAAATGTTTAATCTGGATTCTGGTAAGAGGTGATCTGACAAAGCAGCATTTATATGGTGCGTGTAAATAAAACTCTAAAAGCCTGGGGAAATCAGATGCTTAGGTAGGGTCTTCAGAATATCTTCAGGAATTTCTTAGTTCATTAATTTAATTGTGCATTCAGTGATCATTCAGTGCATTCAGTGATCAGTGAAACAGAAACTGTGTATCTGTTTCACTGTGTTCGACTCTTAAAGATATATTTTGGCATGTGTTGGGTAAAAAGTTTTCTTATCAGATACTATATTGCAAATATTAGATTTTTTCCCACACCACCATATTCAATAGGTAATACGAAGTACATCTTGAAGGTATTACATACCCTCTTTAAGAGCTAGATTCTAATATTACAGCATGGATTGATTGATTAGTTTTTAAGGAAGCTTATGTCAAATTCTAATCCGTTTTTGGATTGTGCTTGGCTTGTAATGTTTTCTTTTTCTTTCTTTTTTTTTTTTTTTCTTTTCCTGGAGCACTTTATCATGGTAAGTGAGGTGGGGAGCTGCAGCTGTGTGATAAGCACACATTCTTTACACCACCATCCTTTTGGACAATAAAAGGCTGTTTACATTCTCCACATTCTTAGAGCTGTTTCCAGCCTCAGCACAAGGGGGTTAGAATCTGGAAGAAAAATGGGAGTGTCTGGGGAGGGTAGATCTAGATTAAAATATCCCCCAATCCCACCAGTGCCCCACCCCAGCAGGTATCAAAAAGGACAGATCATAATTTGGCCCTTTGGGTGGCTTATAGTTTTATATTTTTCAGCTAATATTGAATTTCTTTGTTAAATCCCAACAGCAAATGGATAAAATATTTTCTAGATTTGAAAACTAGTTTTTAAATTTTCTAGAAACCATATGTACTTAGTAGATCTGCCCTTGGGGGAGGTGTGGGGAGTGTTATTGTGGGAGTTGGATTTTACTTTTCCTTCCACACTGCCAGCCTGAAGAATAATATACTTTTAAAAATGCCAAATATGTTTAATGAGTAGTGGATTCATTTGGGGATATAGAAAATTTAATTTTAAGAAAATTGTCTGCTTCATCTGAAAGCAGTCACAGGGAGTTGGGCCCCCAAAAATCACTAACCCCGTAATACTGGTACAATAAGTACAATGTCTTTACCTATTTTTGTGATGTTTACAATTTTTAAGAAAACAAACTGACTTGATAAATACTGCAGGTGGTCTATGAAGTACATGTTTATGTCACCTATCCTTGCCCCATTTTCCTGGCCTGTGTCCAGGCTTTTAATAAACAGGTTTCTATACCTAAGTCATAAGGATTAACCAGGTACTTGCAAAATTTTAATATCAATTCTAAATGTATTATTTTCTTTGAAATTTTTATTCAGCAACATATTCTTCATAAAAATATTAACAGCTCATTACTTTTTTCTGCCATCTAATGAAAACTAGCATTTGAAATTAATATTATAACAAATTGAGTGTTATTTCATGACATGATCCAAGGTAAAGACTTCGCCAGTTGACAACTTCTTACAGATTTGCATGATAATTTGTAATTCATAATAAGTGTGATTTTTGCCTTTAAGTAAAATGCAGATTGTAAAAAGATTAAATTTGAATTTAAATGGATGATTAGCTTGAGTTTAAGATAAAATTTAGCTATGATTTTTAAAATAA
The DNA here is from genome assembly GCF_057876585.1 of Rhinolophus sinicus. NCBI lineage: Eukaryota > Metazoa > Chordata > Mammalia > Chiroptera > Rhinolophidae > Rhinolophus > Rhinolophus sinicus. The sequence goes on along the minus strand of NC_142517.1, from coordinate 133,451,196 downwards.
GTGTGTTACACATTTCAATTGGTTTTTCTGTGATATAATGATGAGTTTATAAAGTAAAATATAAATTAAAAGTAATATAAGTTAGTGAATTTTTAGAATCCTATGAAGTCAGAATACTTGTGATGTAAGGTGTTACAATTTTAAGTTCATTCTCATAATATCGTCCCACATGAATTTATTAAGGCTATTTTTGTTTATTTTAACAAACTGATAATTTTAATATTTGTTTAGTGTGATATTCATAGCATATTTATTCTCAGTTCTGCATTTGTAAGAAGTGCTAACTCATGACTGTCTTTCATTTAAAAATTACAATTTTCCTCATACAGTTTTGATCAATAAACATCAAATCAGTATTTCCCAGTGTAGGATCAATAGTTGTCTGTTGGCAGATGACAGTGCAGAGGACAAAAAACACCATATCATGGTTATAATTTAGAGTTGGCTGGACTTTAAAATTAACTCCTCCTTAAAAGCATTACCTTAGACATTTTTAAAAATGAGAATTAGGATTAGACAATTAAATCCTCTATTCCAGCCACTCACCTCCCAGTATAAATTGTGTCCCCTTGGCCTGTTCTGAGATTATGTTATTTGGTGCAGTTTTAAATGCCTTCCACATAGGAAACGGACTCCTCTCGGGAATTTATTTTATAGGTTAACTAGATTTCCAAATGGAAAAGCAAAGCTTTCTTAATCTCTGTTCTGTGTTTTTTTTCTTAATTTTCTTTTTTTTTATTGTTTCTGATTAGTGGTCAAAATGCTAAATAAGGCAGAAGGCTTTTTTAAAAAACCTTTTAGAGGTTTTACATTGTCAGCTTAAAATGTGTAGCTCTTGCAAATTGAATGAATTATGACATGTTGATTTTTTTAATAATACGATGCCCACCTTTTATCTATTAAAGAATTAATCGATACATTTTTAATGATTTAGTCATTTAGTAGAAGCAATCAAAGATAAATATAAATGTGTCAGAAGTTTGTGATTTTGTAAAAGCTTTAGTACTATCTCTTATGGTTTACATATTCTGCAGACTTCTTTACCTGAAGGTTTGTTGAGTAAGATTTGAAAAAAGAATTATAGCCGCATACTCAAGAGCCTACAGTTAGGGCTGTGTCAGCATTTCTGTAAAGAATCTCATTTCTATCTTAGCCATAAGTGTTATTGCCGGTTAGAAGTTGGCATTTAATATCTTGATTTGGGAGTCAGTTATTTTAAAGCTGCTTTAAAAAATTGGTCCAAATGATTTTGAGCACTCATCCATGTGAGGCTACTCTCTAGGTATTATAGTATGCAGGATGATGATATAACTAATTTCTACATCATTCTTGCACAGTAGTTATAACTTAAATTGAATTATGTTTACATTATTTTAAATAATCTTTTCCCAAATCATCTTTTTCTTGCACAGCTGTAAGATTTTGTAACACTATTTCATTATGAGTACTTTTAATTGTGCCAAATTCAGACGCCCTAGTCAGTGTTTTTATGAGTCCTTATTTTTAACAATTTATTTGAACTTTTTATTACTTGTGTTATGACCAATGGTGTGATGACAACTTTATTTTTCAGTTCATCATCCTGCTCAAAAACAAATGATCTAAAGCAGTTTACAGTATAGGCTTTCATATTATAGAAATAATTCAGAGATATGATTGAAATCTTTCATTTTGTTATTTTTAATTTATAAAAATCTAGATAAAAACCTTGAAATAAATAACTGTTTGGTTCATTATGCTGTAAGATTAGTGTGTAATAAGGAATTCTGTTTCTGTAACTACCATTAAAAATGAAAGTTTCGTTATTCAAACCCAAGAGCTATAGAAAATATTTTCCTTTTTCTTAGCCAGGTTATTCAAGAAAATAAAATAGATTGTCTTTAAAATTGTAATTCTTGTAAATTTGGCCTTTCTTAAAGTTGAAAGTTTTATAAACTTAAACTACACTGATAATAATTCTGTCTTAGATTTGCATAAACTTAACATATTTTCAAGTTTTTTCACAGTTTATCACATTCTATTCTCCCAATAAAACTGTAAGACAGAGAAGGCCATTTTAAATGTTTCCATTTGTGTATCAGAAAGAACTATTCATCTGCTGAGAAAGCACTGGGTTCTAGTTCTAAATAAATTGCAAATTCAACCAGTAGTTGCTAACTGTTTGACTCAGACTTTACACTGAGGCTAGAGCAGACGTTAAGCATATAGCAGTAAGCAAAGAAGAGCTGGTCTGAGAGTGTATGGGTATATGCACTCGTGTGTATGTGTCTTGAGCGGGTCATTTAATGGTCTCAGACCCTCATCTGTAAAATGAAGTCATTAATAATAAAGTCAATGAAAAATTACTTCTAACATCTATTTCCTTTAAAAAAAAATGTAATAACAGTGTTTCTGGATTTTTCTTTTTATGAGCTACATCTTAAGTTACTATATAATTTAAAGAATGTCTTACAAACATAATTGTTTTACATACAAATTTTACATGGAGTTTATGCTGTTAACCACATGACAAATGATACATATATTTAGAAGTAGATTTAAAACACTGCAAAACAGCTTAATGCTATCCCTGCTTATGGAAAAGGAAAATTTAGTGAAACTAGGCAAAAGGAATTGATGAACACTTATTTAATATATATATATATATATATATATACACAAATAATCAACAAAATCAATAAAATTTAATTAAAATGGTACATTCAGGGCTTTCCCCTCGATACCAGTTTTAAATTGTAAACTACTAATATCTAGTCATTGCTTTAATTTAAATAAAAAGATAAATTCTTGTCAGTTAAATTCTAATAATTAAGATAAGCAAACTTAACAGTTTAGTATTGTACTTCAACCAGGAAACTAGCATGAGACTTTTGTACGCCTCAGTGGAATCCAGCCTATTTAAATCAGGAATACTTTAAACTAACTTCAAAGGTCTCAGGGGTTCCAATGTAAATGGTACAAACTTTGTACAAGAAAACCAACAAAGAACTGTCATGTGAGACCTATCAGAGATAAGAAAATTGTTAATAATCTTAATACGAGAGGACATGCTAACTGAAACAGCCTGACTAATCTTGGGGCTCAATCCAGCTATGCTTGAAACAACATAAATGTTTAAAAATGAATCTTGACCTTGTGATATTGCTGGTTTTGGTCAAATAAAGTGATTCTAAGGTCATAAAAACTTGTGTAAATTCTCTTCATGCAAGAATATGCAAAATGTGATTTTTGAACATTGTCATATATACTGACAATTTTAAAATCTCATCAGTTTCATCTTAAGTTACATAGCATACATATTTATTCACTCAAAACAGTAGGTCACCAAAAAAATAGTCAGATTATTTAAGGGAAGAGACCACATGTGTAATTTATATGGCTGTTAAAAGTCCATGTGACTTTCTTTCCAGAATTCTATCCCGCATTTGTATGTGTAGACTTAACCAGTGAAAGTAGTTGATTGACTATGACAATGTTCACAATATTTTAAAGGGATAGTGGATATAATAAGAAAATAAGGACTCTGAAGAGTGCTTTAACATTTTGTAGTAATGATAACAATAATTTTTATGAATAAAGTTTTGCATTTGGATAATCCAAACAGAAGACAGTTGGGATCGGTATGAGGATTAGGGCTACGGAAATGCAAAGGGAGGTGAAGTTTTCAAAGGGGTGCTTTTCACAGTCGTGAGTTCACTTGTTCCCATGTTGATGACTCCCAAATTTGTACCTCAGTTCCCACCCTATTGCTCACTGTCCAAGGCCATATCTCCATAGCTATTGTTCACCTTTACTTGGTTATTTTACTACCAACTCACACTCAACATATCCAAAGCCACATACATATTTTCTGAATGAGTGCCTTCATGGAATCAGCTCTTGAAACCACCACCTTCCCCTTTTTAGCTTAGTGTCTTTGTGTTCAGACACGTGACCATGTGACTTGGTATAAAGCATCAAATGGTTTACAAGATTCTTTCACATATATGACCTCACAGTTCATCTTCACATCAGCTCTGAAAGGTAAACAGCAGTAGTTGTTGTAACCATTTTACCAATGAAGAAAAAAAAAACATTGAAGGTTTCAGATGGGCTGTAGGCCACACAAAAAGTGAAACATGAATTGCCCCTCCCCCAGTCCAGCCCTTAGATCATGGTGACATCCATTTGTAGCAGAAGGTCGTGAGACCCATCTTTAACACTCAGAATGATGGGCTTGAGAGACATCTCTAGAAAACATCCCATTCTGCTCAGCAACCACGCTGAGGTAGAAAGCCCAAGTCATTTACTTTAGGATTGTTTGAAACAAGTTTCTTATAAAGTTAAACAGAACAAATGGATTATTGGATTATGTCCCTCAATTGGGAATTCTATTTAGAACTTAGCCTCACAGAGTTTAGTTGACAAGTGCCCCAGTTTTTTAGTGTTAGGGTTATATTGATGGCCATGTAATGTGGTTCCAGTTAGGATCAGATAAGGACTTGAGAGTTCCTCTAATTTCTTAAGATATCGACCTGTAACACTTCCGATTGGAAAGATTAACAAAAAGAGGCCCTCATTCCTATTAAGGGCCACGTAATCCTGGTTTTCTAATGGACAGGTGGGGATATGAGAAGGATCCAGTGTCAGGGGCAGGCTATCTAGTACTGTAGGCGCTCACGCTTGTGCAGAACTCCCAAGCATTCATATATAATTTTGTTTTACCAGTAACATACTTGTTCTTGCTCTCTCTCTCTCTCTCTATTTCTTACTTTTTTATGAAAATGTGCATTTTATTATAAAGTCAGTATATCGTAGCAGATGTTGTTGGCTCTCTACTTAGGATCTCTTTTTAGCATTTCTGTGCAACCTCCCCTTTTTTGGTTTTTATTCTAACACTGGGTACCTGTAACTTTCCCTCAGAGGATTTTCTCAGGTGTTGGATGCACCTTGCCAGAAAACACTCAGAGTCAGACTGCTGTTCCTTTCCCCTCAGGGCAGTTCTTGACAAATGACTGGCAGTGGCCAGGGTGTGAAAAGCCAGCTTCTCTGCTCTGAGGATTAACTAATACTCTAGAGTGCCCCTGTGGGATGATGCTGAAGTACCCTGAAGAGGACTTGGCTGAGATCACACACTTCCAAGGCTCGCTCCCTCCCAGTCTCTAACCTGCTGCCCCATGCCCTTCCCAGACTTCTCCGAAATGCTTTGTTATAAATCACATGCACTCAAACATTTGGCTTGGTATCTGCTTCTAGGAAACAGAACCTAAGATTTCTGTTTATTTTTTTTATTAATATTCATAAATTTTTAAAATAGTCATCCTTATCCCTGCCTGCTTTCTACCATCTCACACTAAGAGATAATCACTATTAATAGGTTATAATGAGTATCTTTCCAGAAATTTGGATATAAATGCTTTTATCATAAGTATATCAACACAATATAAAGTTCTATAACATGTATTTTTAATGCAGTAACATATTGTGGCCATTTTTATACAATATAGAATAATTTATATTTTTGAGGATTCATAGTATTTTGTGGCATTGATGATGTGCCATGTAATGTATTTTTAATCAGTCCCTTATTAATTTTTTGATTGTTTTTAATTTTTTGAATGCCCTTATTAATTTTTTTATTGTTTTTAATTTTTGAATGTATTTATGAGTACATCTATAAAATGAATTCCTAGAATTAAAAATACTGATTCAATGCTGGGAACATACAATATGAATTTGGAAAAATAGAAATTTTCTCCTAAGTGACTGTACCAAAATACAGTACCAGTCAGTGTATATGCATACCTAATCTTTATTTGAATAGTGTATTTTTTTTTTAAACTTTGCCACTCTAATTAAAGGAAAACACCTCATTGTTTTTAAAATGCGTTATATGTTACTTATTAGGAAGGTGATGTGTGTTTTCATATTTAATAACAATTTGTATTTGTATTTTGTGATTTTCCCTTTAAATAATTCCCTATTTTTTTTAATTCCTCATTTTTCAACAGCCTATAAACTTAGTTTCATTTTTATATTCCTCTTTCACAATTGTTTCTTTTGTTATTCCTGGATATTTTATATATTATGAGGTTGTTCTGGATACCATTTCTATGCCTGACACTGAAAATTTGTTTTTTGCTGGAATATAAGGAAAGCTATTTATTTTAGTATATTTATATTTGTATCAATTCTATTTCTAAACTGAATTGTTAACTTTAATAATTTTTAATTGTATTCTTCTGGGTTTTACATATATAGACATCGTATTATCTGAAAATTATTTTCTATTTGCTCTTTCTATTAAAATTTTATGATTCTTAAATTAGAATTTATTCTCTTAGTGTACTGGGTAGAACTTTCAGTATATTGTTGAATAACACTGTGAAAGTATTTTTTTATAATTCCAACTTTAAAATTTACTAACTATAATGTTTGCTTTTATTTTATAATAAATAATCTATCAAATTAAGAATATGCTTTTCCATATTAGAATACATTTATGTCAATCATAGAGGTTGATTTCATATTTAATATTCATATTCAAATATGTTTTTATCATTCCTCAAAATGATCATATATTTAAAAAAATGTTAACTTGTTTATGATTCTTATTTATGAATAGGTTTCCTAGTGTTAAGCTGTTTAAATAAAGTTAAATTATCTATATTTTAATACACTGATAGGTGTTTTTATGTTGTTACTATTTTATTTAGGAACACTGATTCTATACTCATAAGTAAAATATAGCGAAGAGAAACGTGTCAGGTTTGGCATCAGCATTATTCTAGGATCATAAATAGAAAAACTTCTATTTCTCTCCCTTCAATTCCAAGAGAAGTTAAAAATAATTGAGAATTGTTTTTCACTTGGAATTTTGTGAGGAATCATTTTCATTCATTTGAGCCCTTTTCTTTAGGAGAGATCTTTTATAAACATTTCATTTCCTTTATGGCTATTATCCATTCAGATGTTTTTTTCTTTAATCCTATTGAATCCCTTTTATTAATTTTAAAACAAAATCATGCATTTTTTGTGTGTCTTCAAATTTATTTAGCATAAAATTATGTATACTATTACCTTAATTTTTAAAAAATTACTTAAATTCTGTGAATTTACCCTACATTTCCCCCTAAGTTTGTATTAATTGTTTTGGAATTAATTGTTTTGGTAGTAACTAGGGGACTGCCTTCATTCTCTCTCTAGGTCTACCAGTGTAAATAGAAGCTTTCTGTGGCAGATTCCATAGTCAGGCCCAACCTGAATGAAGCTTTGCGTGAAGGGGTGACCCTTAGCTCTCTTCCTGCTCAGTGGAGAATGTTGCAACCTCCTGGTAGCTGCCCTAGTTAGTGCCTGCTTGCACTTCTCTCTCTTCCTGTACTAAGCTTGGTGGTGGGAAGAAGGTACCTTGTTACTGCTTAGACACTGTTCTCTTTTGCTGTTATTTGCTTACAGGCTGCTCAGCACGCTTGATTTTCTATCATCTGATTCACTCTTTTTCATATCTTCTTGAGATTTTCAAATTTTGTCAACTCTTGGCTTCCTTTCCTCTTTCTAGCACCACTACGCATTCATTCTGGTTTTTCATTCCTATTTCATTTCATTGGAAATGTGGGGAGGAGGCCAGGTAAACACATTCACTCATCTTTCCTCATTGCAACTGGAAATCTTTTAGTCATTTTTGGCTCATTTTTCTTTATCCTCTACAATATCCATTCAGTCACAAAATCCTATGAAATTTCCTTCCAAATCCCTCTGTAAACTGTCTCTTCCTCTCCACTTGCTGCCATTTCATCACTACAGCAGCCTCCTAGCTGGTCTACTTTATTCCAACGTGAGACTTCTAAATTTATTCCACATGTCACAGAATCATCTTTCTTAAATTTTTTTTTGATGTACTATTCTACTCCCCTACTAAGAATGAGATGGTGGTTCCTTTTTTCTTAACACATTGAGTTTAAGTTTCTCATCCTGGTTTTCCAGCCTTGAATATCTCATCCAATATTCAACATATACTCTTAACTGCAGCCTTAATACTCCATAAATACTTTAGAATACAGATAAAGCATAGGTTTTGATGTCAGACTGACTCAATGCTTTATCTCTAGTATTTTGGTCAAGCCGATAAATATACTGTATTTCTAGTTTTTTCCTCATAAAATAATGGTAATTATAGCTATCTCATAGGGTTATGATTATTACATACAAAAATGTAAAATGCCTAGTACATAGCATTAGCTTAACAAAGGTCAGTTTTTATTTCCACTTGCAACCACTTAGGTTCCTTGTATGCAAACAACAGAAAATGACTGAGGAACTTAGGCAAGAAGAAATTTATGAAAACAGGACAGCTCACAGGAAAGGTTGGTGAACCGGGCATGTCTAGAACAGCATCAAGGGTCTAGGTATCAGGAAAGTATCAATTAGCCAAGACAATGAATAATGCCATTCTTTATTTCTCCAGTCCACTTCATTTAAGATGTCATGTTTTGGTTGAGAGAGCCTGGTTGGCTTGGGTCATTTGTTTTGGCTTGAGAAGTGTGGGATATTTTGATGAACAGTTCCACACGTACTAGGGAATAAACACTATATGTTCCCATTATAGTACGTGTGATTAAGCCTCCCACTAAAGGAAGACCCAAACACTTACATAGAAGACCTGTCTTTATATTAATCAACCTAGTCTTTCACTGACTGTGAAACAGACAAACAAAAAACAGACAAACAAACAAACAAACAAAAAACAAATAAAGAAGGATAAAGAGAAACTCACAGAACCTACTACCCTGGAGGGAACAAAGAATATAGGGGACAGACTTCAATTTTAGAGATTCCTAATTAGTATCCTCTGAGAGTCAAGAAGATATTGCATCCTGAAAATATAAGAGCAGCCTGCTATGAAGAAAGATCAACTGGGCAACAAGAAAGAATTTTTGGAAATGAAATATATAACTGACAAAGTTAAAAACTCACAGAGAAGGTTGAAAGGAATAGGGCTAAAGGCCATGCTGATGAACTGTAAGGTGAAGTCAAGGAAATCTACCGTAACAGAGCAAAAGAACAAAATGGGAAATATGAGAGAACAGTAAAAGATACAGAGGATAAATCCAGAAAAATCCAGTGAGGAGCCCCAGGAACAGATAGCAGACTACGAGGGGAGGGAACATAGAGAAACAGTGTTGAATGGGCTGATTAAAAAACAAACAAAATCCTGGTGAAATTTCTGAACTCAAAGGAAAAAAATAAAAATCCTAAGAGCTTTCATAGAAACAAGATAGATTATTGACAAAGCAAACACATATTTCAGTAACCCCACTGGATGTTAAAAGCAATGGAATCATGCCTTCAAAGTTCTAAGGGGAAAGAGATATTGACTCTACAGCCAAATTATCAATCAAGTATGAAGGAAAAAGAAGGGGGGAGAAGAAAAAAAGACAATCAGAGAAAATTGAAAAATGATATTTGGAGCATGCAAGAGTGTCAGGGAGTTACCACTTGTTCCATATGGAAAAATCCTCAGAGAGGTAATTCAGCAAAGCCAGAAAGAATACAAAATAAAGGGATGATGTGGGACACAGTGGTGTCTGAATGTGACTCAGAAGAAGTGACAGAAGCTAGAGAAGGATCCCTTAGCCTCTGACCCTGGAAAGGTGTCGTTCGCTGTGGTCCAGTCACACTGTGGCTCTACAGGAAATTCCATTTAAATCATTTCAGTTTTATAAATGCTGTTCATTAGTTTGCTGTGTTTGGAATATATTCCTACAGAAAGTGTCAATGATTTAAATATAGCTTAAGAACAGAATGTAACTCTAATAAATATTAATATAATATAACAAAAATTGGGAGGTATAGGGAATATAAGAGGTGAAGTTAGGTAAGCATTCTAGTTTTCTTATCTTTCATAGTAAGAAGTTAAGAGAAGCTGTTTAATGTTAGTAAATTAAGAAATAGACTTAATAGCTTAAAACCACGTAGCAATAGAAGAATTAAAAATAACACAACCAACAACAGCAACAAAAAATCAGTATATAAATCTAATTATTTACTATGTGCTTTCCTTTCTTCTGTAATTTAAATAGATTAGAAAAATAAAGTTAAAATTGACATCTGGAAAAGGCATTTTGACCTTAAAGTGTGATTTCATATCTGTGTGCTTTTTTTCCTGCAGACCTTTTGACAGATACTATTTCTATGTGTATTTCAAAATAAAGAAGTTATCATCAGGGAGAGCTGCCCAGCAGTGGTGAAGACATGCTCATGAGCATGAGTTTGCCTTCACCAGATGATGAATGTGTTTATGGCATAGAATGTGGTGATGGTTTCATGGGTGTAAACTTACCTTCAAACTCACCAAATTGTGTACATTCAGTATTTACAGCTTTTTGTACGTCATTCATGTCTCAATAAAGTGTTTAAAAAAATGGGTAAGCAGAGGTGATCTATTGGGTCAGGCTATGGGGCAGGGTTTCTCAGCCTAAGCACTATTGTGTTTCTGCTGAGTAATTACTTGTTGTGTTGGCTAGTGGGAGTGGGAGGAGAGTGGGGAGGCCGCGTGCGGTGCATTGTAGGATGTTTAGCAGCATCCCTGGCCTCTACCAATTGTGACAACCGAAAATGTCTTCAGACATTGGCAAATGTCTACTGGGGGGCAAACACACCCCAATAGACAACCATCAGTTGGGGATTCCTAACTGTGAGAAGCTGAATCAACTGACTTTTTTGGCTTCTCTCAATTAAATGCTTTGTGTTTGAACTGTTGGGAAGGGGTCAACGTTTTGCATAGACCTAGTTTCTTTCTTAACACTTTTTTTCCATCTCAGGCAAGTTTCCTCCAGTTTCATTCAATTCAACCAATGTGTTTGAGTGCCAAATCTGTCAGGCACTGTGCCCAGTGCACACATCTCTATTTGATAAATTTTCCTTTTTAAGGGAAATGAATGATGAGTGATCCTCTGATATTCCTCACCAGTGGAGATTTCCCTCTCTAGTAGAAATTCATGCATTTCCTTTTGCCTTAGGTACAGATCCTACCAGTTGTTAGGGCTGGATCAGAGAGTTTTAGTAAAGCCCTTGAATTTCCATATTTTAAAATGCAGTAATAACAAAATACTTTGTAGAAGATAGCAAATAAAACAGAAAATGACAATTACAAATAAAAGTTGGTTAGTAAAACTATGAACTAAATCACACTTGACATGCATATTTGTTACAATTAAAATATAGTGGGACCAAATTCTTCAAAGAGTTTGTCCCCAACCCAGGTTATATTGTGTATTATCAAAACTGGAGAGCAGCAATTTTGACTGGAAAATCTGATCCTGTGTTTTTGAGATTTATAAAAATAGCTTAAAACTCTTAAGTTCAGTTCTTAGGCACTAGAACATATTTCCTTTTTATTGGAAAATTGGGGTTGTTCAAGTTTACCGAAATTTAAACTGAGTTAGTCTATTTTTATAAGTGGTATAAATCACTTTCTTCTACATTGGGATGCATTTTTAATTAAGTTTCTCCTAAAAGGCAATTCTCATTTAAAAAAGAAATATACGTCTATGAAACTATACTGTGAGAGTTACATCTTCTGCCCCGGAGACAAACTTGGTAATTAAAACATAAGCAGAATCCCTTGTGGTGTTAAAATGCGAAATATAATGTTTTTTCATGAAATTATAACTATGCGTAAATAACGACCGTACTTAGTGGAATAAAGTGGAAACCACAGTGGACTGCGGCTGGACTGCCACTCTGTCCCTTTATGTCATGAATGATGAGCCTCCACGTAGGCTTCTGTAGCTTTCACAGTGAGTGTGTTGTGGACATCCTGGGCACGCCAGTGCCAATATCAAACTAAAAAGGATTATATCAAACTAAAAAGGTTCTGCACAGCAAAAGAAACCATCAACAAAGAGGCAACCAACTGAATGGGAACATTATTTGCAAACAATATCTCTGATAAGGGGCTAATATCCAGAATATACAAGGAACTCATACAACTCAACAATAAAAACCAAAGAAACAATCCAATTAAAAAATAGGCAGAGAACCTGAACAGACACTTCTCCCAAGAAGACAAGACATACAAATGGCCAACAGATATATGAAAAAATGCTCAACTTCACTAGCTATTAGAGAAATTCAAATCAAAACCACAGGGAAATAGCTATCCTTGTTAGAATGGCTATCATCAACAAAACAAGTAATACTAAGTGTTAGAGAGGCTGTGGAGAAAAGGGAACCCTCATACATTGTTGGTGGGAATGTAAATTGGTACAGCCATTATGGAAAACAGTATGGAGGTTCCTCAAGAAATTGAGAATAGAATTACCATATGACCCAGCAATACCTCTCCTGGGTATATACCCAAAAAAATCTGAAAACATTTATCTGTAAAGATATAGGTACCCCTATGTTTATTGCAGCATTATTTACAGTGGCCAGACGTGGAAACAACCAATGTGTTCTTTGATGGATGATTGGATAAAGAAGATGTGGTACCTATCTGATGCTTCTGTCACTCTCTGTAGAAATGCATAAACAAGTCAGTATTTACTGATATACTCTTAGCTTCCATCAAAGGTTAATTAATGTAGGAAATGGGCATAGAAAAACATTTTTTGTAACACTTATATTCATATTTTCATTCATTATTTCATTCAACAGTTTAAGTGCCTGCTATAGGCTTGATACTATACTAAGCTTTCCATTAGAAGTGTTCCTAGGGACAAAAATCTTTTTTTCCCTGGTAAACCATATATCCTTATTTAAAAAGTGAAAGTTTCAACTCAGTGTTTCCTTTGTTACTTTTTCTACTGGGAAGAGCAGAGCTAATTTTAGCTCAATTGCAACAAGTACCTGTACTAAACCCAATTTTCTTGTTGTTTTCTCTCAATAGGTCTTGACCACATTTGTATTCTTTTATACATGGTTCTATTATATTTGGCTTATATAATTTGCCTCGGAAATACTTTTATTTTCTTTTTTCTTTTTCCATCTTATACTTTATTTTCAATTTTTTTTTAATTAAATTTCTTGCAGTGACATTGGTTAATACAATTATATAGGCTTCAAGTGTACATTTCTATAATACATCATCTATATATTGCATTGTGTGTTCACCACCCAAAGTCAAATCTCCTTGGAAATACTTTTAGAAAGTATACGGGCTTGAACTTTTTTACTTGATGTTTCACCATTGCTGTCCTGAAATTTGATGGAGTCATTTCAGTTCTGTGGGTATGAATTTCCTCTAAAATGTTCCTTCTGAAAATTGAGGTGGTTGGATTCAGTAATTCCCAAATGCTGGTCCATGGGCTACAGCCATAGTGGGAGTATTTTCAAAACCTTCAGGCATATTATATCAGTGTCTCTAGGCTGAGGCCAACGCACCAGGTGATGCTGGGGCCCAGCCAGCTTTGGGAAACCTTAGACCAGATGGTCTCTTAGATGTCCTTTGGCTTTATGAATTTATGATGCTGTTGGAAATGTGGCCTCTGGTAGGTAGTATATAAGCCAGTCTGTAGGAAAAGAGCTGCAGCTGTACTAATTACACTATCAGTGACAGAGGAAGGAGAATGCCTCAGAGCACAATTCATTTTCCCAGCTTTTGCAGATCTCCCCTCCAAAGGTGTGTTAAGTGCTTCTCTCTGGCTCCTGCACACTCGGGGCACCCCTTCACTGTAGTATTTATTTCATGACATTGTAACTTCGGGTGCACATTTTTATATATTCCACTTAACTCAGGTGAAATCTATGAATACAAAATGTGGATGTTAATCTATGCAACACCACAGCCAACCACATCGTAGGCATCCAATAAATGCTAGAGTGAATGAATGAATGAGCTTTTGAAAGAAATCACTCAGTATCGCCCCCGCACCCTAGGCTATGCTTTGAAGCCAATATAAAACTAACTGACATTACAGGGAAAAAGTTTGGGAGTTATATTTAAGCCCTTAGTCTGCTAATTCAGTGTCACTGATGTCCTTCAAAGTGTGTCTGAAGCCCTTTTATTTAGGAAATCTGGGTTTACGTAGGCAAAGGCCCTTAACTTTTCTTATTCTTAAGAGTATCATCATAAGGATCCTTTGAAACAAGACTTCTACACCTAGGTTAAAGCACCAAACTGAAATAGACTCTTTGCTCAGTCTGATTCTCTCAAGACTACATGAGTCTGTTTTCTTTTATTAGGACAAGGAAAGGATATTCGCATTAGCCAAGGAACTGGTTGTTTACCCTTTTAGAAGAAAATATAGATAGCCACAAATAAAATGTCATGTTCATTCACAAACATCTACTTTATAATGCTTTATAATCTCTTCCTATCATTCTGATTGACTCGTGTGTTTCTAGTACAATGTGCCGTGCTGTTTTTTTTAAATATTTTGATATTTATATAATTAGATAAATAATTAATACAGGAAAAATGTATTTCTAAAGTTTAGAATCAATTGTTTGAGAGAAAAAATATCAGGAAAATAAGGATTTAAACATTTCACAATTTTAAATTTATGATCAAGATTTATAGTCATGGTTTCAATCCCGATATTTTAGTGCTTCTCTACATTAATCTTATTATTTCACTTATTTATTTTTTCTGTGAGGTAATCAGTTTAATTAAGTGCCCCTGTTATTTATACAAGGCACTTTCTTAGTATAGCTTAATTTACTGTCTTTTCAAATTATAATCACCATGTGTCAAATTTTTATTTAGCATTAACTAAGGTGATTATTTCATGATTGAGATTTTTTAAAACTTCAAAGACCTGATATGGTTTTAATAGTCATCACTTTATCTATCAATAAGCACTGTAACTTTCTTAACTGTGAGAGACCCCCAAACTCTCTCTCTTTGCATATAAGTAAATGTCCTGCAGGTAACGGTGCACATAAGTAGGTGTGGCCTGACCCCAGGAGCCACGCAGGGCTCTGTAGGGAATGGCTCCTCTTCTCATTATACTAAAAAGCATATTTCCAGCAGAGAAGCAGCAGATCTACTTTCAGTTGAAGATAGTTATGGTTTAAGTGGAACACAATCTGCATGCTCCCTCCCAGGTGATAAAGGCACCCACTCTTTATCCACAGTATCCCCATATAAGCTGTCAGGCAAATACTTGCATTTTCATCCAGGAACAACTTCTCTTCTGGGTTCTGAACAGCATAAATATTAGGGTATAATAAGCCCTTCTTATATGTTGTGCAAGCTGTAAGTTAGTAGACCAAAACTGACATGGGTAAGGCCCATGACCAACTAATTAAGTAAATTTCTTCTATAATATTTGGTTTTGATTTGTTTGTCTTTGGATTTATATTGGAGAGATGGAGAACCAAAGCAACTGTATCCAAGTTGTTGTTAATTAAAATGCCTGCAATGTAAGAAGAGTATTTTATTAGTACCTGCAGTGGCCAAAAGCTGTCATCGTTGTTATCTTTGGATGTTATTAATGAGAGATTTGAAGAATTCTGGGATGCCAGAGGCTTCTGGGTAAAATGTACATCGTGGGCTGCCAGTATTGGTGCAAAATCTGGTTCTTTTGGTGATGTAAGAAGTGTAATAGCCTATGGACTCCTATTATCTTAAGTTGACAATATAACAGAGTGTTGTTCAAGGCTCTCACTTTCAGATATGTCAGGGATAGGCAGGAGTGTGTGCTATAAAGGAAGAAGAAGTCATGATTTTTTGTCCTCTCGTCTGCTTCCTTCTCTTCCCTCACATGCACTTAGCTCTGAATCTGTGTAAAATATGCTTTCCAATAGAAACTACTGCTAAGCTCTTTCTCTGGGGACCTATGTTGTCTTGGCTACTTCCCAGTTCTCTACATACCATAGTTCTTTATTCAGGAAGGAAATTCTCTAAGTTTCATTTGTGCCCAACCCTTACACTACTCTGGATTTCAACAAGCCTAATCTAGGCTTCCCACCTTTATCGCCATGTACGCTCTGAAATGTGATAACATTTTGTATGGTTAGCTCTCCTCCCATGTCACCCTCTTTGAACACCGACAAAACAAGTACTTTAAATGGTTAGCTTCAGATGCCTGGCTTTTAATTTTCTCAATCTCAGAGCTGCTAGGTTTCTTTTCAGCTGAACCTGCCAACCTTCCTTTTCACCTTCAGATAATACCTACATTTGAATGCCTACCATGAAAATGCATTTTGCTTAGATATGTACTTCAATCAGAATGTTTGAACATTAAATATTCTTATATCTCCAAACAGCCAGAAAACCACTTTCCCAACTTTATTTTAGTGAACTTTGGGGGTGGAGAAAGATGCACTTGGGTACTAAAACCCAAGCCAGTATCCTTTCTCAGCTTCAAATGGCACAGGAAACCCCTTCAGATTTCCAACATATTATCTCAGAATAGCACCCATTTCTGTGCCACAGAACATGCTTTAGCTTCTTGATGAAAACCAACAGGAGGCATAGCAGATGTATTAGTAAATCACAGAAATTTCCAAACCACAAAGAAATACAGCTAAATACCATTGAAAGACTCTCATGGGGTGGCCGGATGGCTCAGCTGGCTAGAGTGCGAGCTCTAAATGACAGGTTTGCTGGTTCAATTCCCACATCAGTCAGTGAGCTGCACCCTTCACAACCAGATTGAAAACAATTAGCTGCCACTGAGCTTCTGGAGGGGCAACCAGATGGCTCAGTTGGGTAGAGCGCAAGCTCTCAACAACAAGGTTGCCAGTTCAATTCCTGCTTGGGATGGTGGGCTGTGCTCCCTGCAACTAAAGATTGAAAACAGAGACTGGACTTGGAGCTGAGCTGCGCCCTCCACAACTAGATTGAAGGACAACTACTTGGGGCTGATGGGTCCTAGAGAAACACACTGTCCCCCAATATTCCCCAATAAAATTTATTTAAAAATATAAGGCTCTCATGCATACATATGACTGGAGTGTGCCATGACCCCTGACTTTTGGGGACCTGGCCAAGAAGCTGGGTGCTCCATTGCCAGAGCAACTGACAGATATACGTGATTGGTGAGGTCAGGTAATACAGATCAGAGAAAACATGTGGCATAGGGGTTAGCCATGGGCAGCTGGAGAATGTTTTAGAGATTTCTCTGGTGAAAGAATTAGTTGAGGTTAGGCAGAACACATGCAGGGTAGACTGGGATGGCCTGGATGGGCTCAAATGGAAGGGGAGGTTGGGGCAAATGGCGGCAGAAGTGTAAAATCTTTGGGCCTTTATGGATCTCTGAGCTTCAGGTAGTGTTAGGTTCAGCACCTTAAAACCCCCTTAGGATGGGTGGTAACCTGGCAGCAGTGCTAATCTGTTAGAGGCTTTTATGTGCAGAGCCTGGTTTAGTCAGCTGGCTGCTCTTGTCTTAGATATTTGCTGGGAAAAGGGAGCTTAGGCCTTTGTCTTGCGCTCAGTTCCTGTAAGAACTGAAATTATTCTTCTCCTACTAGCATTTGACTTCCGAAAGATGGTCCATATCTGATCTGACAGAGAACTGCCAGCCTGTCCACTCAGGTCACAATTGTTATATATCAATCTAAGAAAGTAGTTTTCAGCTTTTAGTATAGGACAACCTGGGAAGATTGCTTAAAATGCAGGTTCTTGGGCAGCTGCCCATTAGTTAGATACCATGTGTTTGAAGTGGGGCCCAGGAGCCTGAATTATAAGCAGCATCTAGGGCTTCTAATGCAGGTTTTAGAGATACTTTAAGAAACACTAGCCTAAAGGGAGCTGATTCTACTTGGTTTTATAAAAATGTTCCTCTAAGAAAATTATGGGTTTAAAGATGGACTGTTACCTAAGAATCTTCATGGCATTTCTCCTCCAAAGCCAGGATCCTTTGTACAGAGGATGAGATGTAGTTCCCATATTCTATATATAACATATCAGGATTTCACCATTGGTCACCATGCTTCTGACAGACAGTGCTTTCCGTTTCAAAGGATAAGGCTGGGTGATCTTAAAACTTAAACAGATATTGAGTATGTGCACAGACTCAGAATATGCATCAGGGAAAAAAGGAGAATGCTTTGTGGATGAGTTTATTATTGCCCACTAGTGGCTGGGAAGTGGATAGCCCATTTATCTTACTGCTGTGTCATCTAGATATACGGGTAGTTGTTTTAAAACAGCCCTTAACTTTCGCAGTTATCTTTGAGAATGAACAAATGGTAGATGAATTTTAACTTTTTGATTGGGGGAAAAAAAACTTAGTTTATAAAATTGAAGGCATTTCCAGAATGATGATTAATTTAAACACCTCATATAAGAATAGTGGTATTGGAGTCTGCGGCAGACACTGTTGGCTAGCTGTCACTGTCACCATCTACGATGTCTTTGTTCTTTGTGAAACTCTAGCACAGGGCGGCTCATTACACATAGGTATGACCAATGGCATGTGAGTAGAAATTTGCTGAATGCTACTTCCAGGAAAACTTTTGCTTTTTTTATTCAAATAAAAAATGCCTTTATTTCTTTGACATTTTGCCCCTTTTCCACCTTCCCACCTGGATAATAGACATATAGCTAGGGGGTACAGCAGCCATCTTGCGAACATGAGGCCACAAGCATGGGCAGAGTATGGCAGACAGGAATGATGGCAAAACCTCTGGCCAGCCCTAGATTGCCTGCCTCAGGGCGTCTTTTCTTGAGTTTCTGCCTATTTAAGCCACTGTGGCAATTATTTTTTTGGCATTTGAAGCTGCATACTGTCCTAACTGATACAGTATACTAAAACATTTTGTGAAATATACCACACTAATAGGAACACCCACTATCAAAGATAGTTGTGAATCATTATGAACAGAACACATTGGTTAAAAAAAATGAAGAAAAGAAAAAGAAAGAAAAATGTCCTTTAAACTCATGCATCAAAGTCTTATGGGGGTTCAGAAGGGGTTACAAGGAGTTTCAAACGACAATCTATTCCTCCCCCACTACTCATGGCCATACATTGCCTTATACCTTGAGACAGTGGCCACAAAATGTCTCAGGGCCTGAGGAAGTAAGTTTTGTATCTGTCAAGGTAGCCAGAGGAAACACTTTAATACCATAAGTGTATTGTGACATAAGAATTAGACTAGCTGTCATTCCCTCAGAATGGGAGACTGAGAATGAAATGTTTTGGAACCATGTCTGAATGTACTTCAGAAGTTCTTGGTGAGATACAATTAGTGTAAGTATAGTTTGATAACTTCAGAATTCTTTAGACATGGTAAAACAGTCAGGGAAATA
This sequence comes from Rhinolophus sinicus, assembly GCF_057876585.1. Taxonomy (NCBI): domain Eukaryota; kingdom Metazoa; phylum Chordata; class Mammalia; order Chiroptera; family Rhinolophidae; genus Rhinolophus; species Rhinolophus sinicus. Next base: position 133,432,016 of record NC_142517.1, on the reverse strand, counting down.
GGTCTACAAAGTCACAGTCTCTATGAGTCTTTCAATTTTGGGAATTGAAATTTGCAAATGTAAGCATATGCCTTAACAAACTTAGGATGTTTGGCAGTGAGGCAGGGCATATTTCATCCAGAAGGCTTATACGAGAATTTCGCAGGGCTTAATCAGGCAGAGACATGAGTCAGGCACAGAAACAGTGTTGTGTAGGGAACTGTGAGTTGGGGGCAGGAAATCAAATTTGAAAATTGAACTCTTATTGTTAACTAGCTGTGTGACTCTGAGCAAGTCACAATATCATTAAACCGCAGTGTTGTTCTCTATAAATCAACCTCTGCTTTCCTCCCTGTAAATATTATATGAACTTGAAAGTTATGCTCAGAGCGTAAGTTCTATGATTTTATATTAATTTCCCAAAGATAGAGGAATATGGAACTTTGGGTCAGAGCAGAGGCCTCCTAGGACACTGGATAGCTCTTCCATAATATTATTTAATGTTATTATAGATAGAACTCAGGTGATAGTATTTGAAATCAGTGACCAGCTTTTTCAAGAGAGGTATAGTCTTATTCAATTATGATTTTTCACTTTTCTGGAGTTCTCTGTTTAAAGGTTTTTACCTCTTTTATAAAATTTAGTCTGTGGATTTAGGAGATGATAGAAATTTCCTGAAAAACTTGAGTCTGCCTGAGAATTTGACAGAATCATCAATGGTTCATCCTTGTACCTCTCCCTTCTCTTATCACACAGCTTATTGAAAGCCACATTGTAACCATGGTATTCCTTGGGTCACCATCCCTGTCACTCAAATAAGACTCTGGGAGAAATTACATTGGTGTATCATATCAGTACATTGGTGCGTATCAGTCGGGGTTCAACTAGATAAGTAGAATGACTGGGAGGATAGATAGACAGATACGTAGGTAGATAGATAGATAGATAGATAGATAGATAGACAGACAGACAGACAGACAGACAGACAGACAGACAGACAGATAGATAGATAGATAGATAGATAGATAGAAGATAGATAGATGATAGATAGATAGATGATAGATAGATAGATAGATAGATAGATAGATAGATAGATAGATAGACAGACATATGAGTACATAGACACACATACATATTCATGATACATACATACAGTAAGTTTTCACTTAATGTCGATAGGTTTCTAGAACTGCAGCGAAACAACATATAATGAAAACAATTTTACCATAGACTAATTGGTATAAGCAAGAGTAAAGTTCCTCTGACATCTCATCAATTTATGTAGAGTACTCAGCATAATTCTTGTAAACTGCTAGTTCCCTTTCCCAGGTAACCTTGTGTTGTGGTGGATTTAACTCATGTTCAGTCTTTTCAATTAAAGTCATACTGCTCATAGACAGTCACACTTGCACAAAATAAAAATTAAAAAAGAAATTATGGTACATCACTTTACTTAGTGTGAGAGTTTAGTTATTAAAATTAACGGTCACATATTGCTGAGTATTAACTCATTTGTTCATTGATCCAAAATTAAGGCTATAAATAATACAATGAATTACCTTTTAACCGATTTAACTAGTTTGCCAGCCTAACTAGTGGCTTTGACTTTCTCTGTCAAACATAATGACTAACTCTACGGAATACTGAGAATTTGAGGACATTAGATACCTTTGTGAGCACTGTCTGAGTACAGTAGAGCTGCTGTTATCAACTTTTTGTACCCAACTTATTCATGTCACCTTTAATTGTTATTGTAATTCTGTAATTTAATTAATTATTATTTTGAATTGATAAAAATTTATTTGGAAGATAAAGACATTTTCATTTATAAAAATTTAGTTAAATGTCTTTGATAGATTAAATAAAGGCTAATTATTTTTCCAAGTTGCTGGAAAATTATGTATGTGCAAGGCAACTGGAAAAACAGGCAAACAAATTTCCTAATACTCTAGGCAGATTCTGTACCCAGATTACTTTACAAGTATGTTAATTTTGCTTAAAGAACTTGGCACTAGGAATCTTAGAGAAAATGTGGTTTTTGTAAGAAATATGACGTATACCTTCCATCAGCGGACCCATTCTCAGGATCCACTTTGGCTTTACAATGAAAGACTGCAATATTTATATGTTTCAATCAAAATTAAAAATGTTTATATTAGAAATCCTAGCTAGTGCATTAAAACAAAAAAAATGAATAAATAGCATTCATATTAGAAAGGAATGACTAAAACTGTCTTGATTCACAGATGACATGATTTAATAAAATCCCAAAAATAGCAAAAACTCCTGAAACTAATAGGTGAGTATAGCTGGGTCTCAGGATACAGGTTAATACACAAAAGTCAATCCCTTTCGTCTATATCGAAAAAGCACAATTGGAATTTGAAATTAAAAGAGTAAAACATTTACACAGCACTAAAAATAATGAAGTACTTAAATACTGTAAATCTAACAAAATATGTCAGGATCTATATGTGAAAAACTACAAAACATTGATGAAAGAAAACAAAGAAAATCTGAATAAATAGAGTATGCAAAATATGTACCTAGATACAGACCATATACCTTCCATAAAAACTAACTGAAAATGGATAATAAACCCAAATATAAAATGCTAAACTAGGCAAACCTGCTAGACAAAACATAGGAGAAAATCTAGGTGACCTTGGGTTTGTTGATGAGTTTTTAAATACAAAATGAAAAGCACAGTACATAAAAGAAAAAAAAAAAGATAGTTTTGGTCGTTATTACAATTAAAAACTTCTCGCTGAAAGCACTAATAAGAGAATGAAAAGACAAGCCACAGACTAAAAGAAAGTATTTGCTGAATATATATGTGATAACAGACTTGTATCCAAAATACAGTCATTCACCGCATAAAGACGTTTCATTCAATTACAGACCGCGTATAGGACAGTAGTACTATATTTTTAATCATTATTTTATAATGCACTCTTTCAACTTATAAAAAAAGTTTGCTGTAAAACAATGCCACGTTATGCTGGCAGCAGCTCATACATTTCATTTTTACTATGTTTCTCAGTCACATCATTTTCTCTTGTGCTTGATTTAATCTCGTGGTGTTCTATAAATTTAGTGTAGCCTAAGTGTACAGTGTTTATAAAGTCTACAGTGTATAGGAATGTCCTCGTCCTGCACTGTCACTCACCAGTCACTCCCTGATTCACCCAGAACAATTTCTGTTCCTGCAACATCCATTCATGGTGAGTGCCCTATACAGGTATACAGGTTTTATCTTTTATAACCGTATTTTTACTGTACCTCTTCTAGATTTAGATGTGTTTAGATACACAAATGCTTATTATTGTGCTATCATTCCCTACAGTATTCAGTATAGTAAGATGTTGTACAGTCTTGTTGCCTAGATGCAACATGCTTCACCATAGAGCCTAGGTGTGCAGTACCTAGGTTTGTGAGTACACTCTATGATCACACAATGACAAAATCACCTAATGACACATTTCTCAGAATGTATTCCTGTTGTTAAGCAGTGCGTGACTACATACAAAGAATTCTTAAAACTCAACAATTAAAACTTTTTTTTAAATGGGCAAAAGATCTAAACATCATTATAGAAGACATACAAATGGCAAATAAGCATATGAAAAAAAAGTTCAGTATCATTTGTTATTAGGGAATTGCAAATTAAAACAATTATGAGATGCCACTACACACCTATTAGAATCCCTAAAATCCAAATGACTTTCAATACCAATTTCTGGCCAAGATGTTGTAGAGCAACAAGAACTCATTGCTCAAGAGAATGCAAAATGGTACAGACACTTTGGAAGACAGTTTGGCAGTTTCCTACAAAGCTAAACATAGCTTTATCATATGAATCAGCAATTGAGCTACTAGCCATTTACCCAACAGATTTGAAACTTATTTGCACACAAAACCTGCATTAAATGTTTACAGCATCTTTATTCATAATCATCAAAAATTGGAAGTACATAAGATGTCCTTAAACAGGTGAATGGATAAACACACTAATAATAGAATATTATTCAATGATACAAAGTTTGAGTTATCAAGCTGTGAAAATATATGAATGACTCTTAAATGCATATTGCTAAGTGAAAGACACCAGGCCACATACTTTATGATTCAAATTATACTCGTATGACCGTCTGGAAAAGGCAAAACGACAGAGACAGTAAAAAGATCAGTGATTGCAAGGATTCGGCGGGGCAGGGAAGGGTTTAAATGACAAAGCACAGGGGATACCTCAGGGCAGTGAAACTCTTCTATATGATACTGTAATGGATATATGACACTATGCATTTGTTAAAGCCCATACAATTTTGCAGCAAAAAGAGTAAATCCCCATGTATGTAAAAATTAAAGGGTTATTTAGAAGGCGAGGGAATTCCAGGATAGATTGCAAAATGTAACAAAACAATCTAACTGTATTACAAATGTACCAAACAACTTCACTGCAGAGGATGGGGAGGGAAATTTGCTGACCTAAGTGAATTTACAATGAGTACAATCTGTAAAAGTAAAGGCAAGAAACTGTACATAAGCACTGTACTCTGGTTGATAAAATTATTTTCCATGGGGGTGCAGGTCCTATACTACTATACACACAGCCTGGAATGGATCAATTAAGTAAATATATGGAGCATAGTGGGAGCTGGGGTTCTCACTTTGGAATTGGAACTTACCGATAAGCAAGGGAGAATGTTGCTAGAATGTTCCATGTGGTAATGGATTTGAGATAGAGGTATCAGTATGAACTGATGTTTTAGCTTCAGATGTTTATACATAGACATATTTATAAATATGTGTACATACACAAGTTGCTAAACACACATGGTTTTCCTTACTCTGCCAGATGAGAGGTCCTGGAAGCAGCATCACTCCAGTTGCAGTGAGCGAGCACACATGAAACCAGATCTGGGGTTCTAATACCATTTTTCAATTAAAGGAACTGGGGGGGGGGGGCTCCTTGGAGAAATGTGTGATTCTAAAACTAGGGCAGGAAGTATACACCATGAACCTGGAGCATCTTGTAGTGTCAGGAAGGAAGGAAGTACTAAAGAAAATCCTCAATGACAGGGCATGTCAAAAGGCCACAAGAACCAACTGAAAGAGCTGCCAGTGGTCAAAGCCAGATAGTGTGGGCAACAAAACAAATTAGTATTATAACCCAAGGTTTCAAATAAATACCTATGAATTCTTAGTGGTATATATTACTGAATAAATGAATTGGGGAGAATAAACAAATGTCACATGTAAGGGAATTCCAATTGATTTATATAGGTTCTCCACCTGCCAGGAAGCTGTGAGCATAACTCTACTCCTTAAATTCAGGCTGTACATAGTGTCTTCCTACCAAACAAAACTGTATGGAAAGGGTGAAAAAATTAATTAGTGGAAAAATCTGACAAGCACTGTCTCGGGCAAGACGATCAGTTAAAATCAACTGTGATGTCATATTGATAATGTATTTCCTTAATATAATGGGATGGAAATGGCACTTTAGCTCCGTAATCTCCCTCCTAAAAACACAGTCTAATCATGAGAAAGACATCAGACATATCCCAGTGGAGGGATAGTCCACAGAATCTCTGACCAGTATTCCTCACAACTGCTAAGGTCATGAAAAAACAAAGTCTCAGAAACTGTCACAGCCTAAGGAGACACAACTAAATGGACTGTGCCTGGATGCGATTCTGGAACAGAAAAAGGACATTAGGGAAAAACTAAGGAAATCTGAACAAAGTATAGGCTTTACTTACCAATAACTGCTCCATGTTGGTTTATTAATTCCAACAGATTATACCATGTCAATGTAAGTTGTTAATGATAGGGGAATCATGTATGGGATAAATGGGAATTCTGTATTATCTTCACAATTTTCTGTAAATTTAAAACTGTTCTAAAATATATACATATTTTACTTTAAGGTGTGCTTGATGTGTGATGTACACATCTCAGAATCAGATGTCTCTTTTGAAGTGGCCAAGTGCCAGGCCTGATCCCGTCAGATAAGAGGCCTTCTCCTGAAACTCCTGCAGTTGATTCAGGACCAAGAATTTCATTAGATGACTTACTTTTATCATCTCATCCAATCCCCACCACAACCCCACAGGGATACTGTTTTTCTTTAAATCGGTGAATAATAAGCCTGATACTGAGAGAAAATAGTGGGGTAGGGGCGGTTGTCAGAATTCTATGTCTAGTAAATAAGATTTAAATAGAAAAGAAATCATGTGAACTTTTTTTTTTTTTTTTTTTTTTTTTTTTTTTTTTTTTTTATTGGGGAAGGGGAACAGGACTTTATTGGGGAACAGTGGTCAAATTGTTGTCCTTTCAATCTTAGTTGTGGGGGGTTATGTTCAGCTTCAAGTTGTTGTTCTTTCAGTCTTAGTTGTGGAGGGCGCAGCTCAGCTCCAGGTCCAGTTGCTGTTGCTAGTTGCAGGGGGCACAGCCCACCATCCCTTGCGGGAGTCAAACCGGCAACCTTGTGGTTGAGAGGACAGGCTCCAACCAACTGAGCCATCTGGGAGCTCAGCGGCAGCTCAGCTCAAGGTGCCGTGTTCAATTTTAGTTGCAGGGGGCACTGCCCACCATCCCTTGCGGGAGTCGAGGAATTGAATTGGCAACCTTGTGGTTGAGAGCCCGCACTCCAACCAACTACTGAGCCATCCGGGAGGCAGCTCAGCTCAAGGTGCCGTGTTCAATCTTAGTTGCAGGGGGCAGAGCCCACCATCCCTTGCGGGACTCGAGGAATTGAACTGGCAACCTTGTGGTTGAGAGCCCACAGGCCCATGTGGGAATCGAACCGGCAGCCTTCGGAGTTAGGAGCACGGAGCTCTAACCGCCTGAGCCACCGGGCCGGCCCTGAACTTTTTCTTTTTACGTTTCCTGTTCACATTGTCAGATATAGGAGGCCTTTAAAACCATGGCATTCACCAGAATTAAATCATTCTTTAGTTCTCTATTCTCAAAATGCACTTTTTAATCCCTTCAGGCCCCCATTCCATAATTTAATGTATCTTTCAGACCAAACTCAAAATAATTTAGGCATCTCAAATATTCCTGAAGTTGTCTCCCTACAATCTCAATGATGTCTGTTACTCAATTTAGTATTGCGTATTTAGTGTTGATTATTAAATTTAATATTTAGTATTACAGTTTATATTCAGTATTCAGTATTCACATTCAGTATTCCTCACAGCGTTTCAAATAAGAATTGAAGGTACCCTAGAAAAAAAAAATATAGTTAAATTAATTTGAAAAATCTAAATAATTCTGAGAGGATAAACAAATACTATAACCATAGAAGTTAACACAGTTGTTAAAATTCCTCATGAAAGCTGCTACTATTTTATCTGGTGGCTAAGAAAAACAAGGAAATGTGATTAAATGGTATGTCTCCTTTAAAGAAGGAATGTACCAATTTTTCAGAAAGACAAAACTTTTCTTTGTTCCAGATTCTGAGAAAATTTATATTTAGGGTATTTCAAGGTGGTAAAATAAAAGAATTGTCACAATAGTTTCACAACCAATATGGAAATAAAATTTATATGGTTGTTGCTCATAAAACCTGACTAAAAGATTAAAGCCACAATAATAAAAGGGAATTTAATGCATAGTTATCTGAGACGATATTATAATGTAGTCCGTGTATACTGTAGTATATTTCAAGTTCTAATTCACTTTGAGAATGTGTTAGACGACCAAGAGCAGTATGTATAATATTAATAGATAGCTTATTCCTAAAATTATCTTCTCTAAATATTATCTTTCTCATCTGGGTTTCTGGGAATAGCTGGGTCTCAGAGACAGCATGGTATATTCTATAATATGTGATCTGTACTACTCATTGATTCCTTACACAAATATTTCTTTCCAAGTATCTTCTATGCCCCAAGATACCCTGGTTCACTTGACAGATACCTGCGCTCACGAGCGTATGTTTTATGAGAGAGACAGAAGATAACAAGTAAATAAACCAGCAGGAGCCTTTCAGACAGTAAAAAGTGCTATGCAGGAAAAAATCCAGGGTATTGAGAAAGAAAGGAGTTGGGGTGAGGGGGTGCGGGTTGAGCAGGGGAGCCAAGTTCCATAGAGGGTGGTAAGAAAAGGCCTACCTGGTGTGACATTTGAGCTGAGACCAGAGTGAAATGAAGAGGCCAGATATGGGAATACCTGAGGAAAGATTATCTGTGCCCTGGAAGAGAGAATAAAAGATGCAGTGATGCCCATTTATCATTTATTTCCTATTTTAGGTGTTAGTAGGTTGAATAACAATAATGTTGAAATAATAAGATATAAATTTTAAGGAAAGGTGCTAAGGTGTCTTCTGTTGTTGCCCCATTTAACATTATCTGGTTCAGGAGGAAGCCTTTTGGCCTAGCTGAGGATGGTGGTATTATTACAATGTAGCTTTTGAAAGAGTAGTTTAGTGAAACAGGAGACTGTGTACTTGAAAAATGTAAATAGACTTGCACTTTTTTCTTGTATTATTTTCCACAAGATGAGAAAGATTATAATGGGAATAGGCTTGCTTCTTTCAAAAAAAAGGAAAAATAATGGATGGAGAGACATAAATTTACTATTTATTAAAAATTAAAAAAAATAAAGCTAGGAATAATATGGAAATGCAATATTGAAAGAACCTAGTAAATTAATGGCCCTACCATTTTAAAAAGTAAAATGTATGGCAATTTTAATTATACTTTTAATTTATCTACAGGGAATCACTGTTGAACTGAAGAGTAAAATGAGGAAAACCATCAGTAAGTGGCCAATGGCAGGGTTTAGATGTTAATAGAAATATTTAAGGAGATCTTCTTGTCTTATCTAGCAACAGGCTTACTAGGACCACAGATTTTGAAGTGTGTTTCCTAGAGGAAAGCTTTCCATTATTACTTTGAGGTTATGTCACACACCATTCACCAAGTAAATAAATTCCCAAACTTACCACAGTTCTAAGAAGTAAGACTAGTACCTCTAATTGTGGGTTTATTTTATATTTTTTAAAGTAACAAAGCACTTGTTAGAAAATATTTAATAAACTTTTCCTTTAACTTAATTCAGTGCATTCAACTAACTCTTGACTAGTTTCTTCTGTATGCCTCTTAAACAACTTAAAAATATTTTTTTCTTTCCAATTATTTTTATCATGTTCATGGGTGTATTTGTTTGGCCACAGAGTGTTCTCACTCAGTCAGATTGCCAGGTCCTTCAGCGGAAAGATCTCCCTGGTGCCACAAAGGGAGAAGCTACAAAATAGTCTATGACAATAGACTCCTTGTGAGAAGACACAAAATAGTCTACGGCAATAGAAACCACCACTGTTATTTATAATTTTTACCAGGGCTTCAACACTTCTGCTCTACTATAGCCTGCAACATTTAGATTTTTAAAAACTGTCTGGTGTTGCTGGAACTCTGCATATATTTCCTTTTTCTTTTAATTTAACTTTTGAAGTCATACTATTGTCCAGCAGATTTTTCATCATGCACTTATCTGTAAGGTCTTCATAGGTAAGGACTGTGTCATATTCACGTTTGTGTCCCTAAAATCTAAGCATAGTTTATGGTCTTGTAGCAGCACTCAGTAAATGTTTGCTGATAAATAGATGAATGAATGAATGAATGAATGAATGAATGAATGAATGAATGAACATATAAATGAGGCTCCACAATGCTGCTATACATTTATAGCTCTACTTGCTGGGCTAGATTCATGACATTTGTGATATCTAGGGTATCTACATAGATTTTTTTTCTTATTTCATGAGCTTCTTTTACATCCCAAAATGATGAAGTATTTAATTCTTCATTTGCTTATGCCACTGGCTATGTTAGGACTATATATTAACATTTAAAATTAAATTATTTTCATATGTTTCAAGTTTTTGGTGTTTTTTTTTTTTTTTGGTTTTTTTTTTTTACTCCGTGAGAGACACTAAAAGCAGAACATGCAAGGACTTCCACATTCACAAAATGCTTCTTTTGAACATAGTAAATGGTAAACTATAAAAAGAAACATATTTTTGGTCTTCACCATAGAAAAGAATAAAATTAGAAGACCTGTGTTTTGGATGCAATAAAAGGTTGCATTATTATTTTCCTCCTGTAGGAGCCTCACATCATCCTGCATATCACTGTGTGTGTATCAGCACAGTTTTTTCTGTTTAAAACCAAGAGGAAAAAATGTTTAAACTAGATGCCTCCTAATCAGTGAAATGTCTCTGTGTGCCTATCTTCCCTGAGATTCACAGGGAATGGACACCTGTGCCCTAGGTTCCTGGCCTCAACCCAACTTCTATGCATCTTTTAAAATGAAACACGAAACAAATCCTTTTTATAAGCAACACACTCCCTGCTATTGGTTTGGTTTATATACCAGGAAACGCTTGCACTGTTCTTAAATTAAGTTGGTAGAGGAATGTTTGCTCATTTAAATTCATCCCTTATGAGGAACAAAACAGAATGTGGTGTTTTTATAAGAGAAATATTTTATGTCAGTGAATTTATTATTTCATCCTGACATTATAAACTGTACTCTTAACTATTTGTCACTTAAAATTATCACCTTTTTTTCTCAGTAGTTCAATGAGTTGTCCTCAAACCCTTGAATGTTTCACTGTTTTATTTTTTAAACTAAGAATTCTGCTTGAGATAAAGAGACAGATGAAAGATAAAGTGCAGGAAAATGTCTAATTCTTGAACTTGTGTAAAAGTGAGTGGGTTTTTTTTAAACATTTTATTCTTTGAATATTTTACATGTTCAGTATCCATCATTAGAAAATTTAAAAACACAAAGATAATACTATATAGAAAAGTATATGAAAGTAATTTTATAAACATAAAGGAATACACATAAAGGTATTATCATTAATAACTCTATTAATCATAACTGAAAATTTAGAACTGGATGAACTAAGTCCAATAAGAAATTGCAAGTCCAATAAAAATAAGAAATTGTAGCCTTTTGGTAAGAGAAATAGAAGGGGAAGCGAGAATATAAAACTACTTTTCTTTTATTCCATTTTATTATATAACCACAGAGTAGTCCTTAACCTTGCTGACCACAATGAATATTTAAAAAAAAAGTCATTCTTAGTCTAACTTCAAGTGTTCTATTTTGTATATTGATTCCTCTATTCTTAGGTTTGCAGTAACATGCCATCTTTGATTTCTAAAAGCAACTCTACCAAGTAGAAGGTTCTGTTGCCACTATCTAAATGTGGCAATTTCTTTTTCCTCTCATAATAAACACGTTTTCCATAGTATATTATTGTGTGTGTGTGCACGCGCATGTGTGTGCGTGTGTGTAATCCCCAAATGCTGGCGTTTTCCATTTCTGGACCATTTCTATCTATTTCAGCAATCAGCAATAAATCTTTCTAGCTGGTACCATAATTTTTGCAAACTTTTTTGTTGTTTGTACTGTTGTTGCTGTCCAAGGATTGGACCATCATGGGGAGGAAGCCCAGAAAATGGCGTCATTGAGCAACAGGCTGTGTTATTGCAATCCTGACCTGTAGAGGTATAAATGATGACACTGAGCTAAGGTTTAATTACGCGCTTAATATGCAGCATCACCTTAAGCCTTTGTAGAATGGGTCGAAGGTGTCAACTTAGTCCCATCTGACAACCATAAAAGGAGGAAGGTCACTTGTGTGCTTCCATCTTCCTTATCTCCTATCTCCATAACTGTCAGCACTACCACCAGAATTTCAGTCTGGATGGCGAGTTTGACCATCTCTTTATGGAGTAGACCACCAGCCATGTTGTCCCATGTGAGTGGAATACCTGTACCATCACCAAGTAGAGTTATAACCCTTTAATTATTTCTAATTATGAGTATATAACATTTAATAAATGAAATATTATTGCTACAATTAAAGCACTTTCCTACCCTCCACCCATAATTCAGTTTCCCTCTCCCCATTACCTCCCAGAGGTAATAGCTATCCTGAAATTGCAGAGTTGCTTTCCCTGCCATATTACATACTCAGTACATGCAAATAAATTTATAATATCTAGAACTATTCTCTTTGTTTTAAAAATGTACATAAATCACATCATACAATGAGCATCTATTTGCCACTGGTTGTTTAACCCAGCATTATGTTTCCAAGATATTTCCATTTTGAAACATATTTCCTTTGTACTGGTATAGTATTTACTACTATATACTCATAAATATACCACAATCATGCACTTGCAGATTTCTCTGATTTTTTTCTGCTATTGGGAAGTATTATATATTCATAATTAATTTCCTTGTATAAGACTTCAAATCCTTAAGGAAAAGATACAAACAATCCATCTCAAAAAAAGAAAGAAAGAAAGAAAAAAGGACAAAGGTTGCATACACATAGACAATATACAAAAGCGGAAACTTCAGTGGCCAATACACATTTGAAAGCATGCTCAACCTCACTGTTACGAGCAAAGAAGATTCTATTACGTATGCATCTAAGTGTTTGGAGAATTGAGGTAAGTTGACACCCTTTGCACTACTGGTAAGAGTGTAAATTAGCACAAACTTTAGAAAGCAGTTTGTTAGTATCCAGTGCAAACCCTATAACCTCCTTGGTCCTGTTTTAGGGAATGGCTCTTGACTCTACTTCTCTTTTCTAGCATGAGACAAGAATCATTATTCATTTCATTTCCCCAGAAAACTTGGTGCCTGGAAAGCCCAGCTATAGCTGTAATCAAAACAATGTGCAGAGCAGTATGAGAGCATTCTGTTAGTCTTTGGAGCTGCAAAAGCAGAATTGTGGGTGGGAATCAGGCTCGTGTTGTCATCACTGCAGCACCTGCAACTATTTCCATAGCTTTGCCAACCACACATGGAAAGGTGACAGCTGGGACACATCTCTACACTTGTATCCTAGAGGCTGCATGGCTGAGAATCCTGGACTCTCCAGGAACACATGGCCACTTAATTATCCACTGAACTTGTGCATGGAGATGGGAAGAACCCTCTGGAAGCAGCAGTCTGCACTCAGAGATCCCCCACCCAACCAGGGAAGAAGTAGGCCGACTTATAGGTCCTCACCTCGTAGGTCCTTACGTGGTGAGGCTGGAGCCAGGAAAAGCTCTTCACAGTGGAAGTGGAAGAAGCCAGACCTTAAGGACAAGAGTTGTGCCCGAGAGAGTGACTGGGAAGCATGTTCAAGTTGGTCTGTAAAACAAGGGAGGCACAAGAAAAGGAAGGAGGTCTGGACGTTTGAACTAAGGGGAGAGAACTAGGGAAGATGACAGCAAGGTATAGCCAACTCAGAGCATCAATAGCTGTAGGGAGGTTCAGAGGTACACCTACATAATGCCAAAACATTGAGCTAATCAAAGAAAAGATGAGTCGCAGAGATGGTTTTGCATGCTGGGACAACAGCCAGTTTATACAAGCCTCTAAAGACTGATGTGAAATAGTAGGACCAGTACCAAAGCTGACAATAAATTACTGTGCTCCCTCTCCCCTTCCTTCTGAGAAATATTATTTGTTTGGTTTGATTTTGTTCTTTTTCACTTGCTTTTGTTTTAACAACAAAGAGATCCATTATTAAATGAATCATCAATTCACAGATTATTTATCAGTATTAATTAGAGGAATAAACTTGTGCCTATTTTATTTATGGGAAGAAAATTCTTTTAAAAAACAAAGAACTACATTCTAACAGTCACAAAAAAATCTATAACTTTATACCTACTGAAAACATACAGTTTTTATTATGTCCAAGTTACTCCTCTACTAATAATGTTCAAAAAGAGAGTAGAATATTTAAAGACGTGGTAAAAACCTAAAGTAACAAGACAGTTTGTTGTAGTCATTTTTTTAAAGACTTGCATTGAGATGTAATTCACAGACTATAAAATTCACCCTTTTAAAATGTACAACTCAGTGGCATTTAGTGTACTCACAGACTTGTGCAACCATCACTACTATATAATTTTGGAACATTTCATCACCCCGCAGGAAATGCCACACTCATTAATAGTGAAACTCGATCTCCCTCCTCCCTTCCAGCCATAGACAATTCTAATTACTCTCATCTGGATTTGCCTGTTCTGGACATTTCATACAAATGGAATCATGTAACATGTGGTCGTTTGTGACAGGCTTCTTTCACTTAGCAAATTGTTTTCTAGTTTCATCCATGTTGTAGCAGATATTAGCACTTCATCACTTTTTATGACTGAATATTATTCCCTTGTAAGAATACGCCACCACATTTTTTTACCCAATCACCAGTTGATGGACATTAGTTGCAGCCTTTTTCAACTCGAAGTGGATCCTGCACATGACTGTGACGTCAAAGAGATACCCCGTAGTGTATATAAGTTCATTTCTCCTTGCTTTGGGAAACCTTATTTAATAAGGCAGACTAACTGCCCGTGCCAAAACAATCTAAAGAACTACTTTGACACTATCATAAACCTATTAAAAATTCATTGTGAATGCTTTCTTTTGGCCAGTTTTTTTTTAATGTGAGTTACAAATATTTACCAAATAAGAAATGCAAATAAGAAATGATCTCACTAAGTTACTCCAATGTGCATGGATTTAGAAGTGAAAATGCAAAAATGTCGTTGCCGTTTGTGTTTGCTGTATCTAAGACCAAGCGATGTCTGTTATTTTTTATCACTACCATATCTCTATTGTGATGTAATCCACTGTGCTCAAGGTCAGTCTCTAGGTCTCCTGGATACCTTTGGAACCTGAACTTCAGAAACACTCTGTTGACAATTCAGGACTTGAGTCTGGGTTTAAATTAGGTCACTATTTCTTTTTATCTGGGTTCATCGAATAAAGTTGACTTGCTTTGGGCCAAACAGCAAAGGCCTGCTTGTGAGAAGTGGATATAGTTTCAGCCGAGTGGGAGACTGGCTTTGTTCCTCCATGTGTCCTGCTGGTGTCTTATAAGCACTCCTGTCACATTCATATATCATGGGATCCACTGTTGTCTAGATACTCACGGTGTGTCTGGGAACCTTAAGAAGAAACCCTTAATCTCATCTTCTCTGACTCTACAATTATACCAGAGTTTTTTTGAAATGAATATTCAGCAGAAATATTAGTGAGAAAATTCCTGTCAAAAATACATGCTGATACTTCTCCAAAAGACCCAAATTCATCTCTGAGTTATCAAAAACAACCCCGCTTGTTTTCAGTACACATTACTGAAAGCCTTCACTTCATCCCAGGGTTCCTCAGTATTTTAACATATGTAGGTTCCAGAAAAAATCCGCACCTCCCCAGGGCTCCAGCCCCTCATCACCATGCAGTGCCTGAAGATAGAGTCAGCTGTCAGCTCCCAGGTATCTCACATCTGAAGTTGTTGATGATAAATTTTTAGGAACCTGAATTCTGAGCCCAGGACTCATTATCCCTGGGATTAATACCTTGGTAATGAATTGGTTCAATTCAAGCCAAATTTTGCATTGATCTGTTTCATTTAGAATGCTGACAGTTGGCTATAATTATAGGCAGATGATGGCATAGGATTGAGTTGGCAAGCCCACTAAATAGAGAGCAATATGCTAGATTCTGTGGAAGGTGTAACCGTGACTTCACACTGTATTTTTCCATGGTAACATTCTCTCCATTAATGCCCAAATCGAGTGCAATACAGGACTTTCTCTGCTTTGGGGATACTCGACCTCTGTCCTGCATCTGATTACTTATATAGGGGGCAGGAAGGAACTAGAAGTAAACGTAGGTGATATCCAGTCATTTCTATCTGCAGTCCAGAATAGGATTAGATGTAGTCACTATGGTAAATACATAATACACTTAATACTTGCTTTCGAGTCAATTTTTACTACTTCTGTTACTTTAATCTAGATTTTTTTTTTCTACTTAAATTAGGACATTTGTGTCCAGGATATTTTATTTTGTGACTCTAAGTAACTTATGAGTGATACTACTTCTGCGGATACGGAAATTAGTTAAATGATAAGCGGTACCATCCCCAACTGAGAAATCAGTTTGTTTATCTCTTCCAGAAATCACTGGGATTTGGATCATACAATTTCAGGACTTCACTAGTGAGAAATATGTGGGGGGGGGAGTGGGGGATGATTTCCATTTTTTCTAGTACTCTCAAAAATTGCTTCAAAAAGAAAGTAAGCAAAAGTAGCTGTCAGGACTCTGGCCTAACATTTCTCCATCACCATTTCTGAACTCCCCGGTGCTCGCTGTCTGAGTGGCTGAACGAATGTGTGTGAGGCTGTGCAGAACATCCATCTCTTGGGCCAAAGTTGTCCACGGCTCTGCCAACACTACCTTGGCCCGAGATAACAACTGCTTCTGAACATCATGCTTCCGTGGACCAACTCCCCCTGCCAGAGTCACTCTTTCCATCCATGGCAAAAGCGAACCATCAGCAGCATACACAGAGAATGAGGCCAAGTTGTCAAACAAAGATGTTTTCATTCCCTTTCTCAGATCTGTTAAGTGGGTTTCTATTCTGTTATATTTTAAAATAAGTCATTTTCACCAGGAGTTGATACAGCGCATATTACTTGCTAGGAAAATGTGGAGGGGGAGGCAGCAAGTAAGGGGATTGTCACAACGTGGCTCTCCTCTTTAAGGATCTATTTCAAGGTGCATTTTTTTCCTACCCAATCCCCACTCACATCTCTACTTATATTGGCCATTCAAAAGAACAGGAGGAAAGAGTGCATTTCCAATATTGCTTTAGCAGGATCTGTAGCATGGCTTCATGCACGTCACTTCAGATCTGGTACATAGCCCCTTTGCCCTCTCAAGCCCCATTGACAACTAATTCTTACGGTGATCTACAAAGCAAGCAAGACACTTTAAACTTTATAATGTAATAAGAATTAAAATTTGGATGATAAAAGTTATTACGCATGAGTGAGTTTGGCTCTCCAAATCAAGGAAATAAATTAGGTTCCCTGCTTTGTAGCATATGGTATCCTCAGAGTTTCCTTCATATATAATTATAACTCTGTTTATTAAAAGGAATTATGTAAAAATGTGGTTGATTTATTCTGATATGACTGGCTTAGGAACTTAATTGGGCCATGCAATATACACAAGATACAATTATTTAATTAGCTGATGCATTTCCGGATGACTAGAACCCCTCATCACACTTTGATAATCTTCTGCAAAGGTGTGCAAGCAAACAAGCTAATTTCAAGAACAACTGGACACCTGTGTGGCATATTGGTTAAGAAAGGAAACAGAAAAATCAGAGCACCTCCAGCCAGAAAGTTGAAAAATCATACTTTACCTCATGCTCTTCACTCTTTTTTTTTTTTTTTTCCCCTAAAGACAGACTTTGTCAAAGGCTTCTGTAGTTCTAGGACCCTTTATCCCTAAGGTAACTAGGGCCCAGTTACCGAAATCTACTCTAGTTCCTGATTTGTCTCACCCTTTTCTACTGCAGTGTTGCAGTCCTGGTCTCCAGCTGGTCCGGTCATTTGTGCTATCAGGGCCAGTTTTCATAATTCTTTTCTGTGCATATAGAAGTTTCTGTCCCTCAGGCAATAACACATTGCCCATGGAAACAACGTCATTTCACACAAGAGGATTATAGTAAACAGATGTAGATGGATTAGGACAAAATTGCCACAGCTATTACAAAAAACAAAAACAAAAAAAACTGTAAGTCTATATATCCAAATAATTCTAGGGTCAAGAAAGAACTGCATCTTTCCATCTGCTTCCCATCTGTTCTCCCTGCTTCTTTTTTTTCCCTTCTCATTCTAATCCATTCTGTAGAGTGCCAATATAATATTTATTTTGTTTTGTTTTATTATTTTATACATATATACAGATCCTGCCTCATTCCAAAAAAAGGCCTGAGGCAGCTTCAACACTGATAGGTTAATCTTGCACTGCACCTTCAATCATATGTTATTTTCCTACTTGAGAGCACATGGCTTTCCATCAACTAAACTGCAGAGGAAAAATCACAGTTCCTCAACCTGGCATCCAAGTCCTCCTGTAACCTGCTCCCACCATATTCCTCTGGCTTTGACTGGCGTGATCCCACTGTGTGTCCCTTGGGTGGCAGGCACTTGGGACTGCTTGCCATTTTCTCCCTCACTATTCCCTGCCTCCTTTGTGCCCTCCATACTTGATCTCATCCCTTACTCTGTTTTCAAAGTAGTTCCTCACATTTCATTGATGTTTCCCATCTGAAGACTTTTCTGATCATGGCAGCCAGTAAGTATTTCTCCCTCTTCCGAATATGTGTGTGTGTGTGTGTGTGTGTGTGTGTGTGTGTGTGTGTGTGTGTAAAATTTTGTTGTCATGTGTTGTGGGTGTCTGTATATGCCTCCAGTTTCATTTACACAAGGGCTATGGCCCTCCTCTCTGCAGTGCCTCCTAGTACAGCAGTCTCACATGGCACCTACGATGGAATTCAATGATTATTTGTTGTATGAATGAAAGCACATTATTATTATTATTATTATTATTATTATTGTGGTGATGGTTGTTGTTATTATTGTTGTTACTTATTTTTATCATCTATATAGCACTACAAGTTTCTGTGCCTCAGGCAATAACACATTGCCCATGGAAACAATAATTGTCATTTTATTCACCATCCTGCATCCAATGTAGACTTAGCCCATTGTTTTAAGAAGTTTCTTCATTTAAAAATATAGATCCTGTTTCCCAGGAGTTCATTAATTATTAGTGCCAAGATATCTTTCGGGGTTTGCTGACTTCCATTGTACTGTTTAGTGAGTCTGTGAGTTACAAGCAGACAAGGTCTCTGAGGATGGTGTTATAGGTCTGTCCATCCCCAAAGAAGCTGATGAGAGACAAAACTCCCAATTCACCTGATTCTGCCCCCTTTGATTCTGAGGCACATGTGGCATGAGCGATAATGTATTTCCCGCAAACAGTACTAACCAGCAGAGCAAAAGAAGTAAATTCAGACAGTCCCCTCAGTTCCAACTCTTTGTTTCAGTGTAGTTACATCAGAGTTATACTGCCTTGCATTGAACTTGGGTGCTTTGATTTCCTTTGTCGTGGGAACAAAATTGTAAAAGGAAGAACAGAACAGAGGTAATTCTATAATGAACACTGAAGTGATCAAGGAAATCTATATTGGACGAAAGACCCATTCATCAGTGCCATGGCAATCCTTTGAATAACCACACTGTTGTGTTTTGTTTTGTTTCTTTGTGTTTTTTTCCAGTCTTTTATCCTTGTGGACCAGGTGATAAATATATCTCCAAAGGGTAGATAAAGATTTTTGCACACATTGAGGGGAGATGAAAGTATGTTTTCCAAAATAAACTTAGAAAGAGTAATTGCCATTTGGAGGTGAGTCCACTAAACGTAATACATTATTCCAAGTGTTGTTGTTTTTTCCCCATCATTTTATTTAGTTACAAGATCAGCCCCAATAGTTACATATCATTCCCATTTTACAGATAAAGAAAAAAATAAATTTTAGAAAGTAATAAAGTCAGATTTGAATGCAAAACCTCATCCAAACTCTGCTTTCTTTCCACTACACTGGACTGTATCTACATGCAAGAATGAAGCTATTCTGTTTAACAAGACCATAGAATAACTCCTTTGTGCTGATTACTGGGTTATTAATCACAAATTAAACCAACAATGTCTTTCAAAAGTTGGCACACTACACAATGATTCAAAGAAGTGTTCTACTTATTAGTTGCCTGAAAATCATTAAGTATTTTACAGATACTGATTAGGATACCAGCAATTTCAAGAGTTGGAGGGAGCATCCAGTTCTGACTAATCCAAACACAGTGCTCTTGACTTGAGAGAGAATGTCTGGGAGAGGCTGAGACATTCCAGATTGACTCTGAAATATATGTTAAAACGAGTGGGGTTTGGAGATGTGGGAAAGTGAGAAATGAGGACAGTATAATAGGATCCTTAGATCCATACTGGAATCTAAAACTTCCTACAAAAATTAATCTCAACCTTCAGCTCTTCTCATATTTACAGAATCATAGGGGACTGATGAACTTTTAAGTCACAAAACTAATATCTCCAAGTTCAGGCATTCATTATCATGAATTTTCCAGAATAGCACCATATTTATGTTTAAATATAGCTTATTACCTGACACAACTCCGTTTCCTGCCTGACCTCAAACTACTGACTTCCCCAAGATTTTATTCTTGACCTTCTCACTGAGTGAAATATTCACTATACCAAAAGTATGATGACAGCTTAAGACTTGTGACTGGCATCTGAAGTGGGGAACAGGACCGTCTTTTAGGACTGACCCCTCAACCTGTGGGTATATGTGTGGGTAGACAGTGTCAGAACTGAGTTAAATTGTGGAACATCCAGCTAGTGCCAGAGCATTGGTTACCAGTGAGGGTAAAACAACCTCACATACATTGAAACTGGGTGCTCAGAACTTTTACTCCCCTTCTAAAATATAATCTCGAGAACAGAGATTGAGCCCCATCTGTCTTTGGATTGCAATGCTCAGGACATGATAGGTAAGTAAGCTTTTATTGAATTGAATATCCCCAATTGAGTCCTGCTTCTTAATAAATTCCATGCATTCTAGACTCACCCTTTACAACTACCCCAAATGTCTCATTCTTCTTTTACTTGACATTTTTTCTAATATTTATGAAAAGCATTCCTATCTTCCCCAAAATCTTCTTTTTTTTTTAATGTCTAACTGCAAGCGCTTTCACTATTCCTGACTTTATGTTCAGGACACTTCCAAATCCTGGTCACCACCTTCTGGAGACAACTCATTACGCAATGCGCCCTTTAGAACCAAGTATGAATGTCAAGATGTGGTCTGAGCTTAGTGGGTACAAAAACCTCCTTTGATGGCCCTGTGTGATCTGCTCTGACAATGCAGCCAAAAGTCATGAGAGCTTTCTTAGACATCATATTCCATTGTTGGCATAATTGTAGCTAGAGGACAATTAAACATACAGATTTTTGTTTTATGTGAATGACAATTTCTGCAGAATTTTTTTTGTTTGTTTCAAGTTTAAGTGCAAGACTTCACGTTTCTCTCCATTAATTTCAACTCTTCCTTTTTGCCTTTCAAGATTTTTTTGATTCTTGGTCCTATAATCTGACATATTAAAAACGTCTCTCAGTTTTCAGTCACTTAAAGATTTGATAAATAGTTTCCCTGTTGATTTATACAGAAATAAAATATCTAGATATTAATTCAACCCCATTTGAAGTCAGATGTTCTTGGCTATTCTAATGATGCTGCTATGTGTGGTGCCAGATGGATGCTAGACTTATTGGGGTGATCAGCTTCTAAGTTATATAAATATCTAATCACTGCGCTGTACACCTGAAACTAATATAATATTGTATGTCAACTATAATTGAAAAATAAAAAGAATATCCATTAAAGTTAGATGTTCTTTCTAAATCTGTGTAACTTTTCATTCTTTCTAAGTTACCCTCAGTTAACAAAATGGCCATCTTATCACTGGGCCATTCATACTAAAGAATATCATAAAAATTTTTTAGTCAATATAAAAATCATCTTCAAGGGAGTTTATTCCTTCAAATCATTTCATCACAGTACATGCAGAGATAGAGAATGAGAAATAAATATTAGGGTGTACAACACAGGTTACTTCGATAAACTTACTTTTCTTAAATTCTCAAAATAAATAAATAAATAAATAAAAGCCACGTAAGGTATTAGAAGGATTTGTGTGTGTCAAACAGGACAAGAGATGATTTCAGAGCTAGCAGTCACAGAAGCCATGTAAAAAGAGGGAAATATAGTCAATTGCTTAGAAGTTTATTTTGAACAATACCAAGTATTTGTGATTTATCTCAGAAATTTTCCATTTATCTTGGAGGCTTTAACTTTAAGTCAACTGTGTATAATCAATAGCAATGAGAAAACCTCTAAAAGTGGAATAAAAAGAATTGGGACCAGGAAGAGCCATGTTATTATCTTCCATTGTGAAGAGCCAGTTATTAGGACTTCAAGTAAAAGGTCAAGGCCACAAACAACTATCAGAATACCAGCAGAAGGAACATTTAAAAATCCTAGACTCAGCAAGAGAGGTCAAAGAGGTCACAACACAGGCTCATAGGGCCAAGGTGACAAGGCACATCGTGTGTTGCTCTGAGGCACAGGAATCAGAAGTCTGGGCCAGCAAACCTGCGACAGCCTGAGGGTCTCTCATTTAGAAAGAAGTCCACAGCCTCAAGTTTGACATGGACAGTATTTTACAGGAGACCTTCTTCTGAAAAGAGTCTCCACCTTCATGGTTTAACACAGTCAGTGTTGCTACTTTTTCTCCTTACCTAACCATGTGGGTGCCTTTTAAAAGGCCCAGTTGCACGTTATGCTCTCTTCCAGTGCTGTACATATGACTGGTCACCTGAGGATCTTCCCAACCCTCTCCTCTTCTCTTTGACTTTCCATGGGCCAAATTTTCCTACAGGATTCTATAAAAACATTTTAGATTATCCAAGATGATTACATCCCTAATCACATTGTGCTCCTTCTAACACAGCATGTATGAGATCAACGAACTTGGAAAGCAGTGTAGTCCATAGTTTTTTTTTTATTTCCAATTTGACATGCTCTGGATTTAAACCAAAATGTCTGAGAGGAATCAGCAAGTTCCTTAACCTACTTTGCCACATTCGTCACATTTTTCTTGTTCCTGTTTCCTCTTAATTCACATACGCTTCCACACCTGCCCACTTGTAGCAGCCTACATAGACATCATTTTCAGATTTTGGCAGAGGTGCATGCATGCAGATCATAGGTGGAGGCAATATATATAGCTCATGAGAACTGAGGGAAATAGGTAGAAATAACTGTAAAACTTTTGGGCTAAAAACTAGAGGTACTCTTTCAAAAAGAAGTGGCTTAGGGATTCTGAAGCTGGATTTATCAAGCCCATGCAATCACCTCCTCCTTGGGATGGTGTCATGACCCTGCTCATTATTGACCAGAAAACTGGTCTTGGGACCTGAGTCTCCAGTCCTGTCCTTGGGCCCTAAACCTCCAGTCCTCTCCATGGGTTGACCTCTTTGGTTTCTAACAGATCTTTCTATAAGTGTGATTAAACCTTTAATCTTTAGTGTCCATTGACTTCTAAAGGCTCAGCCTGGTATTTATAGGAGAACTTGGAAACAACCTCACCAACCAAATTCAGACAGTGATAAGCATTTTTAGCCCAGTAGTTTCATCACTTTGACTCATACTTTAGGTTGCCAGAGCCCTGGGGAGGCTATGCCAAAAAGCAGACTATTTGTGAGTTGCCACAGTGCTCTGCTCTACAGGATTTATTTAACATGTGGGTTTCTTTGGCCATCATTGCATCATCAGCTCCTAGATTAGAGCTAGCAAGAGCAAGTACTCAGTAAAAGTATACTGCTTAAATTTAACCAAGCTTCTTCCTAAATCCGATGGGTTTACATTCAATGATATTTTTTCCCCACAAGAACAGAACAATATTAAACCTGTAGTCATTTATCTGTTCAACAAATATGCCACAGCCTCCTATTATGAGCACACAGAGCATATCCTATGCAGAGTGAACAAATGTAAAGTGCTTCCTGCTCTTAAAAAGCAAGTTGTATTATAGAAGAGGCCCAAATTGAATAATAAAAATAAATAATTAACTATCGTTAAATGTTTATGGAAGCTCTGAAGGAGAACAACAGGGAACTCTAAGACAAATGAAAGGGACACTTTACATTGATCAGAGGAGATCTTTCTAAGGAGGTGATGTTTAAAGTGAGGCTCAAAGGATAATGACAAAGAGAGAGGGAAGAGCATTCCAGGGAGAAAAAAGAGCCCATGTGAACTCCCAACCCCCGAGATGGCCTTACAGTTATCTATTGCTGTGTAACAAAGTATCCCAAATGTAGTGGCATAAAACAACCAATTTATTGTGCTCATGGGTGCTGTGGGTCAGGAATTTGGATTGGCTGCAGCCAGGATGTCTTTCCTCTGTTCCCCAAAGTATGGGGCATCATCTTGGAAGACTCGAAATATGTGGTTCACTTGGATGGATAGGTGCTGAAATCAGCTGGAGTTATTAGGGCTTCATTCCCATGTCTGGTTTTTGTGCTCACATGACTCAAAGGCTAGGCTCAGCTGGAGCCATGAACCTGAGTGTCTACATATGGCCTGTCCAGCAGTCTTCCCAGCGTGGTGCCTCACAGCGTTCCTATTTCTGACACAGTGGCTCAGGGCCTCAAGAGCGAACAGATGAGGCCCAGCCTTTTATAACCTGGCATCCAAAGTGTTATGGACTACATTATGTCCATCCCCCAAAATTCATATGTTTAAGTCCTATCCTCCAGTACCCACGAATGTCACTGCACTTGTAGATATAGAGGTAATTAAGATAAAATGAGATCATAAAGGTGAGCCCTTCCAATATGACTGATGTCCTTATAAGAAGAAATTAGGACAAAGACAACACAGACCAAGGAATAACTACGTGAGGACACAGTGAGAAGGTGGATTTCTACAAGCCAAGGAGAGATGCCTCAGAAGAAACCAACCATACTAGTACGTTGATGTCAGACTTCCAGTCTCCACAACTGTGAAAAAGTAATTTTTTTTTCTGTTGGTTAAGCCACCCAATACAACTAACACATACATCATTTTTTATCTATATTGTTGTCAGAGCAGTCATAAACCCACCCAAATTCAAACAGGGGAGACATGAGCCCCAGGTCTACATGACAGGAGTGTCAAAAGATATGGGGGGTATGTTTTAAAATTACAACATGTTGGAAGAAACTTGGCAGTTTGAGGAACTAAAAGGCTGGTGTAGTTGGGACATGTTGAGCAAGGCATCATGTGGGAAGAAATAATGTCAAAGGTAAGCAGGAATCAACTATTTGAGGACATTTTAGCCATGACAAATAATTCAAGTTGTGCTTTATAGTGCAGCAGGAAGATTTTAGAAGATTAATCACACAAGTGACATTTTGATTTACATTTTTAAAAGGCACTAAAGCTGTTGTGGGGAAGGGGACCACAGGAAGCAGAGCGATTATGATGCTAACTGAGCAGTTCAGGTGAAAGAAGCTCTGGGCTCCAAGGAGGGTAGTGGCCTGAGGATAGAGAGATGGATGGGTTCAGAATAGGGTTTGAAGGTAAAATTGGCAAGAATTGATGAAGAACTGAATGTGAGGATGAAGGCAACTGAAGGTATGAAAGACCACTGCCAGGTTTCTGCCTCGTTCTTGACTGGGGCAAGAAAGAGGAATGCAGATCAAAAACTTTATTCTGGATATACAAGACATCTTTTGAACTTTCCCCTAAAATAATAATCCAGAAGTGAAAAAGACCCCTAATTATAATTCATGTCTCTCATTTAGCACAAGGAGAGTGGAAAGAAATTATCTGGAACTATCAAAGACAAATGGCAGGAAGACCACCTCTAACTCTCAAGCCCCCTACTTCCTCCCATCATCCCTAGTTGAAGGTGGACTCTAAATGTCAATGTAAGAAACGTCCAAACCTGTAGAGAACTTTTATGCATTTATTGGAGCCAAACTGACGACAATTGCCAAGAAGCAAAATCTCAACAGGTTGAGAAAATGCTTCAGAGAATAGCAGTTTTGCAGCTTATTTTATATACTAGAGTCAAAGGAAGAGACATGAGGGTTACATGAAGTTCATTGGTGGTAGATTCAGGGGGTGGAAGAAAGCAAAGTGGGGAAATCCCTGGGATTGGATAAAAAATAAAACGGAGAGACACATACTTCCTTTACATTGGTGGGTACAGGATAGATAATAATTAACATTTATAGCACATAGAGATGGTATTCAGGGAACAAAATAATAATGAGGGGTTTTGTGGTCTGTAAGGGTCTGGAAAAGGAGATTACTCTGACATTTCAAAGATATGTTATATGCAAAAAGACAATAAACAAACTCACTTAAGGTAAAGGTTAACCTTTGCCAAGGAAGCTATAGGTCTAGGATGTGACTAACCAACATGACCCGCTTTTAGTGTGAAATTTTTATATTTGGACCATCCTATGGGATTCCTTATGGTCTCTGAGTTTGCAAGGTCTGCCATGCAGGCCCCCCTTGAGCTTGTCAAGTTTAGTGTGTGGCCCCTTTTTCATCCACACAAGTATGCAAGTATGTCCTGTAAACTGTGCTTTGAATTTAAAATAACAATTAATAATAATAATAATAATAAAAGACTAGACCAATTCAAATATCAACTTCACTTTATAAAACAAGAAATATCACTTTTGCCCAAGAAAATAATTGAAACAATTGTATGCATCTAGAAAAGAATACAACTCAAAGCAGAATTCACTATCAATCGATTTTTAAAACAGTAAATAACGTATTTTCTTTTTAAGAACAAGAAGGTATGACCTGTTCTCTAATGAAATATTTAGCAAAACATAAAGAGAGTTCTGAACCTTGGGAGAAGAATGGACCCGTACCCAGTAATCTGTGGCTTTCTTGAAAAACAGGTAATCTTGTCTAATAATTAGGGCAATATGTATAAAAATAAATAGACGTAAAGTTCTGGTCTAGTTAACCCTAGAAAATTAGATTCATAAAATACTTTAAAAACCACAAGGAAATGATAGTTAAACCTTCAGCAAAACTTTGTGTCTGCGTGATTCCTGCCATTTAGACTGAAAAATAAAAAAAAAAACAGAAGTCATTAAAATATTTATTATAATAAAGACACATCTGGATTCTTACTAATTTTTTCCCTAATTTTAATCTATAATTTTGACGTTATCATGCATAGTTTGATGCCTAAATAGTAGAAAACATTTTTACCAGAGAATAAATTAATCTACATTGTTGTTTTGGCAGTATTCTCAAATAGGATTTTTTTTATGTACACACTGTTTATAAGTATTATTTATACCTTAAGGAAGAATGTGTTTCAGGTGAAAGCCGTCTATTCGACTTCTGGTAAATTAAGTACCCGCTTATAAAAAATAATAATGACTAACATTTATCGAGATCTTCCTATATATCAGGTTCTATGCTAAGTAATTGAAATACCTTTGTTTTTAATCCAAATACTCCTTATCAAGTATGTGCTATTTTTATACCAGACAATTGAAAACTCAGTTTTAAAGATTGTATTAGTCTGGTCAGGGTTGCTATAGGAAATACCACAGGCTGGATGGCTTAAATAATTCATGTATTTGTTATATAAACTCATTTTCTCACAGTTATTGAGGTTGGACGTCAAAGATCAAGGTTCCAGAAGGGTTGGTTTCTGGTGAGACCTTTCTTTCCGGCTTGCAAATGGCCTCCTTCTCGCCATATCCCCATAAGGCCTTTCTTCAGTGCATGCGGAGAGAGCGAGCTCTGGTGTCTCCCTCTTCCTATAAGGACATCAGTCCTATTAGATGAGGGCCCCACCATTATGACCTCATTTAGCCTTAATTACCTCTTTAAAAGCCCTGTATCCAAATATAGCCACGTGGGGGTGAAACTTCAACTTATGAATTAGGGACAGGGAGGAACAGTGCAGTGCATAACAGAAACACAAAGAACCTTACCCAAAGTCATATACCCAGGAAGCATGCAAGCCAAGTTTAGAACCCAGGCAGCCTAACTCTAGCGCTCTGAGCCTCCAACTACTATTTAATATTTTCACTGACTTCAAACCTCCTGCAGGAAAATCTGTATCTGTCTTCTGGAAACCTTGGCAGAATACACAAAAATTAGAAGTAAATAGAGTGGGCAGAAATTTATTTAGGTCAAATAATATGAAAGAATGTCTTATGAGGTCTGCCAAATAAATTTGCAAACTTGCCACCGTGTGCTTACATTGGCAGCACTGTACAAACAGCCCGGTAAGGTTTCATAACCTTGATATATCAGTGTCTCATAACTGTATTCGTGTCGATGTGTGGTGGTGTCTTCCTGAGTGGCATTCATTATTGTTGTTGCATGTCTTTGTGTGCCAATGCGAGAATGTCTGAGCTTGAATTAGAGTAACAAACAAGCATTAAATTTCTTGTAAATCTTGGCAAGAGTGCAAGTGAAATCAGGATTGTGTTAGTCTAAATTTATGGGGATAATGCCATGAAGAAAACAGCAGTGTACAAATGGAATAAACGTTTTTCTGAGGGGAGAGAATGCATCACTAATGAAGAGAGGTCAGGGTAGCCAGTAACCAGCACAGCTGATGAAAACATTTTAAAAATTCATCGAACCGTGTGTCAAAATTGTCGGCTGACTATGAGAAGCATAGCAGACCAAGTAAACATCGATAGAGAAACAGAAAAATCTTAACTGAAAATCTTGGCATGAGAAAGGTGTGGGCAAAAATGGTTCCAAAGGAGCTCACCAGTGAACAAAAGCAAAGAAGAGTCAAAGTTTGCCAAGACCTTTTCGAGAGGCAAGATGAAGTTTTGGGCCATGTTATCAATGGTGATGAAACATGTGTATACCAATCTGACCCTGAAACAAAGCATCAAAGTGCACAATGGAAGTCAGCAATTCTCCATGACCAAAAAAGTTCCATCAGTCCAAATTGAGTCAAAATGATGTTGCTAACCTTTTTTGATCAGAGGGATTATTCATTAGGAATTTGTACCCACTGGACAAATAGTTAACCAAGTTTACTATTTGGAAGTGCTGAAAAGGCTGCATGAAAAAGTTAGATGAAAACTACCTGAAATTTCCGCCAACAATTCATGGCTCTTGCATCACGACAGTGCACCAGCTCACACAGCACTGTTTGTGAGGGAGTTTTTAGCCAGTAAACAAATAACTGTATTGAAACACCCTCCCTACTCACTTGATCCGGCCACTAATGACTTCTTTTTTTACCCAAAGAGAAAGGAAATATTGAAAGTAAGACATTTTGATAACATTCAGGACATCAAGGGTAATACAACAACAGCTCTGATGGCTGTTCCAGAAAAAGAGTTCCAAAATTGCCTTGGAGGGTGGACTAGGCACTGGCGTCAGTGCATAGCTTCCCAAGGGGAGTACTTCGAAGGTGACCATAGTGATATTCAGCAATGAGGTATGTAGCACTTTTTCTAAGAAGAGTTTGCAAACTTAATTGTCAGACTACATATATACTCAACCAGTAAAATTTGTTTTTTTTGTGCTGTGGTAGAGGTGTGTGTGTGTGTGTGTGTGTGTGTGTGTGTGTGTGTGAATTCATTTTTATTTTTTCAAATTGATACAAATTAAGCAACTTAGTTCAGTATCATTGAATATTTTTAATCCCTAGAAATCCTAAGGAAAGTATAGGAATATAATAGTTCAATTCAATAACACAATTTCTACATCTTGGTTAATAATCTAGGGGGAAATATATCAGCAGTAGGTTAATTAAACTCTAAGTTGGCCATACTTTGGGAGATGTTATGAATAGTGTTTCAGAGAAAAAGTCAATATTCAAATCCAGTATCAAGCTATAGTCAGGAGATCATAGCACAGATGAGACAAACTCATACATCCGTGAAAGAAGAATATAAATGCAGATAATCTGAATGACAATACTTCTTACCTGTGCATTTGAAAATTCTTTACATACAGTAAATGGGTTTTTTAATGCAGGAAAATAAAAATGCAC